>NC_034438.1:38975266-39088216 GCF_002078875.1 Numida meleagris | reverse complement strand
GAAGAAAGAAAGAGTGACCTATCCTCCACAGTTCCTATGAATTTATAATTTAGTTCAATTAGTGATTCCAAAAGCTGATGTTATGAAGAAGAATGCAGATGGGAGATTTGCATTAAGAGTCAATCCTAAATTTTTACAGGTAGGGTGCAAACATACCAAGGAGTGTTTATGGAGTCCTCCTGCACATTGCTTTTGGTTTTCATTGCTTTTCCAAACATAAGCATGCAATCTTCTGCTGTTCTTAAATATCCTCTCTGTATGAAATTATATTTTTAAATGGTAAAATAGAAAGGTAGTAAGACTGAAAAGGTAATATTACTGTCTTGAAAGAGGGATTGGCAGTTTCAGTAATAAAAATAAAATTCTAGCATTTCCGACATTTTTATTTTGATTGACAACTTCTTATGGTTTAAAGCAGAAAATTATATGTATGGTTTTGGGATATAAAATACTCTGGCTAAGTTTTGAAAAATAACAAACGTGAAACTCTGCTAAAATCTCCTATGTCCAAGACAAAAGTATACTATAAACTAAAAAAAAAAATGAAATGTAGGAAAAAAATCAAGATTTCATAAATGCAACAAATACATGTAGGACTATTTCATTTGTTTCACGACAGACAAAGCATTGGAAAAGAAATTATGACAGACAGCTGTAAATGTACTGTTTGAGGATTTTTGTACAAAGAGCTGCATTGTGTTCATGTTGCCCACAAGAGAGTTCTGGACCCATAAGCCACTTCTGACTGCTTATTCCAGTAGAAGATGCAACTATTCCCTATTTCTCTCTACTGCATACTGCTAAGGTGATATTGCTGTTTCTGTACGAGGACCTCATTTGACCCCAAATTAGTTGTAAAAAATAGGCTCAATAGTAGGTCCTTAGGTCATCTGGCTGAAAAAGGCAAGAGAATTGCCATTCAAAAAGCTATGCTAAGAAATCTCAGGGAAAAGTACCCGCTGTTAGGGAGTCAGTGACAGCGGTTGATATTTCGAACCAAGTCACTGAGCAGACGTGCATTACAATGAGGATGCTTTTCTCCAACACACAGAAAATCCATGCCTTGGAAGATGTAAGTGGACCAGACAGAAAAAAAAGTGGGATAGAAAAATGATGGTAGTTTCCCTCATTTTGCATGAGAAATTAAGTGATAGTGAGACAATTTCCTCTTCTCCATGAATGACATCTTGCAATCATGGGGACATATATCTGTTTAAGTTTTGCCAAAAGGTGCTACACGAGTATTCTGTTTGAGGCCACTCGTGGTAATAGTAAGAACAAATACCACCACCTGAGTCTCAGTCCACTGCCATTTTTGAAACAGAGAAGTAGCTGAGCAATTAATTTGGCCATCCATACTCAACTACGAATCTACTAGTGCTAGTTATCTACTAGCAATGGCATTGCTGGGCTTTGTCATTCTTTAGAAATGCCGGCCTCCTTTAGACATGATCTTCATTTGGAGACAACACTAGAAGCTTGTCTATTTTGGGAAAAACACTGAAGTAGTTATAACAAGACAGCTCCTTCCCTCCAAAGACATTCATTTATGGTATGGAATGTCCATTTGCCATACTTTTTCTTCTGGAAATACTACCATTTTGACAAAGTAGAGATATGACACTGAGCTTTGGTTTATTTGCATTAGAAGCAAGTCAATTATGAAGTACTCATGAGGTGTGTGGGGGTGAAGTGATTATAAATACCTATCTCTAACACTAAGGAGTGTTCAAGAATATGATACAAATTTTACATCAATATGTACATACTTGTAGAAATTGTATTTTTGTTGTACAAAGATACAAATGTGAAGCCATTCCTATACCTCCCTCCTTCCCTCCCATCCTAATAATTAGCTACAGCTCAACTTTAGGAAATTATACTTTGATTTTTTTCTTTCCAGGGCAAATCTGTACTTAAATGGGATGGGAAATTTAATATGCATGTGTTCTACAGAACTCGTCCTTTGTGTAACACTCTATATTCCTGGCTATATTTGTTGTATTATTTATGCATCTAAATATTTAAAAGTCTTTCTTTTTTTTTTTTTTCCTGAAGATCCAGCCCACATCCTTTTCATTGAGAAATTCAGCATTATCTGTGGCAACTAGAGTGAGGTATAATCAGCATTAGCAAATTCTTGGTCTGGCAGGTAAAAGTAACATCTGTTTCATGCTCATATTTTTCATTCTTGTTTTAACACTTTTCTCAAACTGAAAAAGAGCAGAGCTGGAATTCAGATAAAATAAGACTTCTGAATCCTGAAAACTACACTTGCGTTTGTTCACCAGCTTAAAAGAAAATTGATTTTATTCCCAGAAAATCACATTTTGTACAAGTAATAGACAAGATTTTGGCAGTATTTCTTTGATTTTTAGTTTTGTTGTCCCAGGAACACCATTAACAATAAGCATTCAAGACTAGGCAGTTTAGTCACTCCAGCCACCTATATCCATGTAAGCACTCTAAAGAGCAGTTGAAAACCAAGAAGCCTTCATGCTAAGAGAGTTAACAATAATAAGCTGATCACTAGTATCTTGGGAATTGAGAACTTTCAACAAACTAACCAAATCCTGAGCATAACCTCTCTTAATACGCACACTGCAATATACAAAATAAGATATACAACTAAAAATACAAAATCAAAATAAAATCTCTCTTTTCCATTTTAGAAGATCTGCATATCTCATATTCTTTCATTCTGAGAAAGGAGTTACATAAATATTTCCATAGGAAGTACAGGCATGCAATACCTAACAAGGAACAAATATAATAGTCAGAGAAATAGAGACAAGTTCTGTCTTTTTATCTTTCTATATAAGTACAGATATCACTTCAGACTCACCTGAACTTCAAATGCTACCACATTTTACTGGACTAATATATCTACAGCACAATTCTTCTCTGAAATGTTTTACTTAATGTTTTATTTTGCAGCAGATGAAGTAGAAAAATTGAACCAGTTAGCCAGGCTAAACTAGAAAATCTAAACACATTCTATGCACATAAAATACACTCACACATTAACACACTCACAGATATATACATACTTTCAGCCAACAATATTATAAGTCCAAGTTCTCATAAAAATTATAGCAATCAAAATGAGTTAAAAAGGAACATTAATAACATTTGCTGAGCAAAACAGGTATAATTTGGACTGCAATCAGTACAGAACTGTGTCCTGTAAAGGACCCTTTAAGCAACTGGAAGATTCAGGTTGCAGTTAGCTTGAAAACCAATTTAAATGAGAGTCACAAACAGAAATCCTTTATTGCACTATCATCTCCTTCACACAGTTCCAACTTACCTATTGCAATAAAAGCTAACCTAAGTTTCAAGCTTCAAATTCAAGTTCTTCCAAGCTACTGTTTATGAACTTCAACCACCATCAGCATTTCTTCCTCTATCTAATCAACATAAAGAGTTTAATTATTGGGATTTCCAAAGCATTAAAAAAAAAAAAAAAACATTTACCACGGAGTGAGAAGTATTCTCATTTTATCATATAACTAAAAGAAAAGGTGGAGCTGGAAGCTTCCACATGTTGAAAAGAATGGAAGAATTTAAAGTGATGGAAAGAACAAAAAACAGTTAGTTTCATTTGCATGGCGTACTGATTTCACCAGACAACAAAGCTACTCCATTGTATACACAAGCTGAATGAACCAGAATTTTGTGGTTGAGATGAATCATATAAAGAAACTGATATCTTCCTAAAAAAAAAAAACAATTGACTTTTGTCAACAGCCAAAAGGAAAAAAAACAAACAGCTGTCAGAATGACTGAAAAAAAAAAAAGTTCTGTTAAAACTGAAACCTACAAAAAATAAATAAAAATCTGTTAGGCAATCAGAGCAGGCTGGGTATGTGGCTGGCATGAGATACCCCCAAAGTGCACTCACCCTCCAACAGTATGAGAATTCCGCACTACCTAATCTATTCCAGCCCTTGAAAAGGAGTCAGGATCATCATCACCACTGAGTCTTGCACATGGCTGTGCTTACCTATATATGTAATACATCCTGTTTGATAGCTCCTCTTTTAAACGTTTAAAGACATTTATTAACTTGTAATAGAAAGATGGTTTTGGACCACATAACTGACCTGACGCAGTTCAGCTTTTCAAAGAAAGTGCACATGTAAAGTCATATTCTGTCCACACTATGCAAATGCCTAGCAAATAAATCCCTTTTGAACTGCAAAGATAAGTTCATCAGTACAATATGGCATTATGCCATTCAGCTCTGAAAACATATCAAAATAAACATTTTCTATAGAGAAATCTGTTGTCCAGTGTAAAGCCAGTAAAAGATGTACTGGAGGTTTCTCCAGTCCAGGTTGCTTCAGATCTCTAAGGTTGAAGAGGTTTAAAATAGTCAAATGAAGCCTCTTACGCTTTCACTTTCATCCTGATGTTGGAAAAGGAGAGAAGGATAGTCTCAAAGCACAATTCAGTACTCTAGCTGCCAAATTTTCCATTGTAAGTTGATGGGAATGAGGTGGCCAGGCGCCTTCGAAAGTATTTCTTCTAATTGCTGTCCTTTAATTACATCTTATAGAGATTTATACTTATATATTTTAAATGATTAATACCTGTTATAAAACTAATAAGAACCCATGCTCAGCTAAAGGACTGTTTTATTTCACCTTCAGAGTACAACAAGTATATGTTTTCACACAATGTGAACAGCATAAAATAGTGCATGACCTACAATAAATCTGAAGAATCTCATTATTTCATACTTGAAAAAATACAGCTTTCACACTTTGAATTGTTGTTAATATAATCCACGCAAATGAGAAGAAAAAATATATATATATATCCCTGAAAGAATTCAGTGATTGCATTTAATTGGTTTTCCACAAACCAGGGTATATTTCCAGAGGTGTTAGCTGTTCTCGTGGTAACAGACTTTCTTTTGTGGATCCTTTTCCTGAGCTGCCAAAAGCACTTGCCCCTTGGCAGGCAGCCATCACTGATTTTAGACCCATAACAGGAGCTATTCTCTAACGTGGTTGCTTTCACTGAGAGGAGCTTTCTCAGCATTGTACTGGTGGGTACTGCAACAGTCAGCGTATTCTTGGAAACATGCTTTAGCTCTAAATTAGGAATGAGATGCTGTAACACATTGCTCTAAATTTTGCACACCTGTCAGCAGTAGCTTTTGAAGACTTGAAAGTGCTGCAAGATGATCCTCCTTCTCTGTTGCCTTCCGGCAATTCAAGGTCTCCTTGCAAGTGGCAGCAAACAGCATCTGAGCCAGGCACCCACTCACTCAGCCCATTGTCTTTATGGGTGCAACTTCTCCTGCTCTCATTTCTCATAACAGTCTCTCATAGCCAGCACGGGTGCTGAGAATCAGAACACAGACTGTGGTTTTGCCTACTGTGAATTAGTATGCAATTGATGTAAGATTTTTTTCTTAAACGCAGAAAAAGAGTGTGAGGTGTTAGTAGGCTGAGCAGAGCAATGGAGATTCTTTCCTCAGCGGTTAAGAATAAATTGAGATAGGAAATACTTTTTATGCCTCTTTATTGCTCTGTCAATAAGCAGATTGCGGCTGCAACACATGATCCATCTGGCAAAAGTCTTACGTGCTCATAACTTGTGATTTTGAAAAGCCAGGTTACCAGGATTCCAGTGTGACTTCTAAAGCATATCTGCCTATTTTGGGAGGATTGGTCAGCATTTCTTCATGATGCACAACACCACCTCATCAGATATTGCAGGCAATCACCCAATATGTCTCTGTTTTCCATATACAAGAAAAGGACAAGAAATTTCATGAAACACCCTTTTGTTAATAAGTGCAGTTGCAGTTAAATTCCACTCCTTTGAGCCCCAGCCACTTGTACGACAAGAGTGGTTTTGCATGTCTCAGCACTTGATCTTCTGTTGTTTCCATGAATTACTCAACTTGACCTAAAAACTTTTCAGGTTCAGTTCCTTGGTGAGCGTATATACAACAAAACACCATATCGTAATCAATAAGTAGATGTCTGAATGCTGAGAAAACCTCAAACTCCCCTCTTTAAGACCTTTGACAGGAATTCACAGGGAACAAGATCAGATAAGTGGCATTTATCTGTTCTCTTTCTGTTAAAGAAGAAAACATGTCTGTGAAATCTGTTAGAGGAGAGCTATTCATGTTCACCGCAAAAAAATATATTACAATACCCTATTAACAAGAACCGTTTACAGTGATGAAAGAGGAACTGTCTGCTGACCCAAAGATGCCTTCAGCTACTTAGGACTGCCTGCAGTATTTATTTAAAGAAATTAATATTGAAGAAAGAAAGTCATCTTCATACCATATTAATCTTACTGTTTTCTCTGGACATTAGAATGAGAAGGGCAGACAAACAGAATAATCCTTTTCCAGTTTTGCTTGGTTTAAATGATGAGTTCCTCCTTTGACAGTGAATGTGCTTTTGTATTCTGTATTTCAAGTATTTCATGGCAAATGGTTACTTAGATTGAGCTATCTTGAAGATTGCTGCTCTCCTTACAACAAGTCCAATTATAATAACAATTATTTTTAATATCATAAATCCATCCTTGCTCTTGATTGCAATTAAACATTCACCTATTTTCTGGAGAGTGCAGACCTGGAACAAAAATTGTGTTCACATTTGTATCTTCGCACTCTTAGGTACACGTTTACTTAAACACTCCTTTCAGCAATGTGTTGCTTATTAAAGAAATAGTTACTTATCACCAGTCCCCCCCCACCATGTGTAATTCACATTTGACTTGCTTCTACTGCAATTAAACCAAACTCAGTGTCAGTTTCCTACCATTCCTTAAGTCCTGTGAGGATGAAAACAGATTTTGTTTTTGCTTTTGGCTTTTGTTCTTGTTGTTTGTTTGGGTTTAGGTGGTTTTTTTGCTTTCTTTTTTTCCTTTTTTCTTTTAACTATTTATATTAGAATTCAAAGAGAACATTTTTCAAAAGCATTTTCTTGCCCGAGGTGTGAGCTACAGAGCCATAGAATCAAAGTTGTTTAAAAGAACAGCTATGAAGCCAAACTGTACACCCTAATATTGGCTCTAAACCCGAGACTTTTTCCCTAACCAGAAATGCCTGAAAGTAAAAGGCAATTTGTTTGAGCAAGACTGGAAGAAAACCAAAGGACTGTACCTTTAAGAAAAACGTTTCTCTCTCTATCATTCTGAATGGTTGGATTACAGCTCTGCTACTTTTGTGCTTCAGTTGAGCAAGTTACAGATATTAAACAGAATGGTACATCACAATAGGACATGAAATGAATTATAGCATAATGAGTGAACACATCTACTGTATTATTATACGTAGTCACCTTTTATGTATTATGTAAAAGAACCTAACTTGAGAGATCCAACTCGTTTTTTATTTCAAAAGAATTTTGTAGAGAACAGTTACAGTGTCAATTACTTCAGTATCAAATACCAGATTTTTCTGAAAGCTGAAAGGTGCAGAAGGGGCAAATGGAGGTAAGTACATCACCAATCACTTGGACAGCACTGATCTGAACACATCTCTGTGAAAACAGCAACAACAAATTTCAACCCTGCTTTGTTATCCAGCAGTGTAACTGCTCTGCTCGGGGTAAATAGCAACGCGGCCCCGGGTCTCTGACAGGCTGCACAGAGGTCTTAGCGGTGTCTTGGGAGAGGTGCACAGCTGCACTCTCCATCCTATTTTATAGGGAGCTGCCTGCACCGATGAGGGCTTTTTATCCAGTAAAACTGATGTCCTGTGGAAAATAAGGCAGAACAAAGCGGAACAAAGCATTCTTCTCCAGGAGGAAACACCAGCACCTGCAGAAATGAGGCTGCTTGCAGCAAGAGGGGAGGCAGATCACAACTGATTGCATCTTTAAAGAGAGATGGCGGTGTTTCAAGATTCTGTAACTTCTGTTTAAACAAAATGGAGCACCAGACTCAAGGCATTTACCTATTGGAGAGGTAAAACATTTAAATAGACTAGCAATCTTTCTACAGTTGATAGAAGTTCATCAATTGCAAAAATACAACCCGGAGTAATAATTTCATAATCTTTTATCTATTGAAAACCAAATACATTTTTAAGAAAAAAAAAAATAGATGTTCTTTTATTTTACCTCGGTAAAGAGATTTACTACAAACATGAACTTATGTACTCGCCATGCATAACCTGTAAAAGAGGATGAATTTGAAACACTTTTATGGAGTCAATCACAGATTTTCCTATGGTTACCAAAAGGCTGTTTAAAACTCTTTAATCACAGGGGATCTTGTTACTAAGCAAATCTTTGTGTTCCCTTTGGCTTTTGCAAAATATTAATCCTGTTTGTTTCAAATCCTCACATAAACAATGCATTTTTACCACTCTCAAAGAAAGTAGCCCTTGCAATAAAAATGTAAACAAGGATACCAGTGTAAATCAGCAGAGGCATCTTCTTACCCCTGGAGCTCATAGAATCATAGAATGACTTAGGTTGGAGGGGACCTTAAAGATCATCCAGTTCCAATACCTCTTCTGTAGACAGGACTGCCAGACACCAGATCAGGCTGCCCAGGATCCCATACTACTGGTCTAATGTCTCCAGGGATGGGGCATCAACAACTCCTTTGGATAACCTGTTCCAGTGCCTCACTACCCTCTTAATAAAACTTTCTTCCTAGCATCTAACCTAAATCTCTCCTCTTTTAGTTTAAAGCCCCTCCCCCTTGTCCTATCACTATCAGACCGTGTAAAAAGTTGGTCCCCCTTGTGCTTGTGAGCTCCTTTCAAATACTGGAAGGATGCATTGAGGTCTCCCAGGAACCTTCTCTTCTCCAAGCTGATCAAGCTTCAGCCGTCTCCTTCCACAGAAAATGCTGTTTTTACCTTAACTTGTGGAACAGAAAGTATACAAGACTCCAAATGTGATACAGCAAATGGACTTACGTGACTGACAATGCCTGCTACTATAAATGATGAGCAAGGATGCACTGAAAGGAAAAAAAGAAATGCGGTTATTACACACTTCCTCCTATGCCCTCAATTCACATAACAATCGCTAGAGAAGGCTTTCAACTACAATACAATCTTTTGTTGATGTTCACCCATCTGGAATCTGGGTTCAGAAAAGGAGAAATGTGACTCCAGTTGTGGTGATGTATTTATTAGAACACTGTTTAGGGACTCAGAGTAAGCTTAATATTTTAAGTTTCTGGTCTGCCTGGGAAACTGCTACAAGCTTCCCTGTTACATTAAGTCCTCCTGAGACACTACTACATCTGAGAGTAACATCATAGCACGAGGCAAATGCCAACTGACAGACATTATGGTATCCCTCAGAGAGGTACCTCATTTTATACATGATCCTGCATAATGAGACACAATGTGCAAGCATTCTGAATTCTGGAATATCTATAGATGTGTCAGGTTTTCACATTAGCCTGTCTTTTGGTCTCAATTTTCTTGAAGCAGTTATGTTAAAAATATGTTTCTGTTCTTTATGTAATCACCCATTTAAATAATGTTATATAGTTTATAAGTGAATACCTGAGATAAAGATAATAGTCCCTCTTCCCACTTCTAATCCATAGATATCAAAGTGTCTTATAAAGAAGTGTGTTTATCAACTGTATTTTAATAAAGGGTAAGAGCTAAGTTAAAGCAGCTTTGTGGAAAGATTTCTGTAAGTTTCAATGAAGAACAGTATCAGAATATCTGATTAGGATTCACTGTGGAATAACTGATCCATTATGGTCATTACTGAAAAAAGGAACATGATTTACATCAGATCTCATGCTCCTGCTGAAGCCTCGGCTGTACGCATACAAATTGTAACAGCCAGCAACATCAAACATGCTTTCAGGATCTCCTAGCTTGGTCAGCACAGGATTAGTGGGAGTTGATAATTCATCTCCTAACCTTCAACACAGAAACAAACAAACAAATCTATAATCAAATGAAAGTTGAATACACCAAGCAGTAAAGCAGATTAAAAAATGGTTCAGAGGAACCTTTAGGCTCATGGTTCAGTCTAGATCTCTAGAACCAACAACCAGTACACAACATTTGTTTCTGTTCTGATAAGACATGAAGACCTCAAGAATCCCAGGCACTGCGCATGCAGAACAGAAGGAGGTCCTCAAAGCCAAAGAGGCTGCAGCCTAGGAAACAAGGTAGGAAGAAGACGGACACAGGCACGTGGCTGTTATCTGATGGCTGGGGTCAGTATCCTGCCCTGCTGGCAATGCTGCTGCTCAAGCTCTTGCACTGAGTTCATTGGAGCAGGGGGCTGAACCTGGGGATTCCACCTCATGCTGGTCTGTAGCAAACTTATTTTCTCACAGAAGAACATTATCAGATACCAAAATAAAAAATTCCCTTATTGAAAGACTCATGTTATATCTGAGAGGAAGGGCGTATCTGAGATGAGGTAGTGCTGCCCAAGACAAAGGCCCTTACAAGAACTCACAATATTCTAATCTTACAACCTACCCAGGGCACAAGAGCTTGAGATGCTTTCAGGTAAGGACAGAGTCCTTTGCCCTTCATACTCTTATACAGGCATGGGAACTCCCCTGGTGCTGAAGTCTCACGGCTGCAGGCGAGAGGTGGTGAAGAGGATCACAGGATCATGTCACGGTGAAGGTGATGCAGTATTTCCCTCTGTCATGGTTTTGTGATTTTCGGTTATTGGTATTCCACATCATAACATCATGTAGTGGACATACCTGGTTCTCAGAAGAGAAGGACTACTACAGTCCCCACAGTACTTTTCTCCTCTGTTACCATTTTCCAGCCGGAGGGAAAAGATAAAAGCTCGCAGTATAAAAACTTGCAGATCACGAGACCTCGTCCCTTTTTCCGCCGTCTCTCGTCTTGGCAGCACCTCGCTCTCCAGCCGTCTTATCGTCGGTAGTAGAGTAAGGCCTACCTTGATTTTGGGACATTCTCTCTGTATTGGATTTATCAGCTTAAATTGTAATTATATTGCATTATAGTGTGTTGTTTTGCATTTCGATATCTTATTTAGTAAATTAGTTTGTTTCTCCCAGATTGTTGCCACTGTTCTTTGCTCTCAGGGCCATCTCCCTACCCTTTTCCCCTTTCCCCTTTTCCCGGGGCGTGGACCCGTGGATCCCCCGTCCCCTTTGTCACGGAACCAGGCCGAACGCCTGTAAACCGTTGGCATTTTTTGGTGGAGAATGCGGGCAAAATTGAGGCAAAATTAAGGCAAAATTAAGGGCAAAATTCTGCTTTTTTAGCTTTTAGAAAGATGCTAAGATTGCTTTTTAGCTCTTAGAACGAATCTTTCTCTGCTCTCGGAAAGCTTCGTTATCGAAACTGCAGGTGCTGTAACTGCAGACGTGACCTTGAAAAGTCCAGGCGGACTGCCAACACCCTGGGATATTTTGTAAACTTTTGTACACTTTTTGTAAACTTTTTTTTTTTTTTTTGGCTGCTGCTAGCCTGTCTTTGTAAAGAGAAAAGAAAATGTATACAATGTGGCACACAGCTCCAGAGGAAGCTGCTAATTTTGTAGAACTTGGGATTTTAAAATCATCTCCCAGTCTCTCCTTTGAATTCTTGATGCATTTTTTGAATGCTCATTTGATCACGTTGCTAATCTCCTTGAATGCACTACAACTACTCATTTCACTAAGTATCTATTTTTTGAGGAAGCCCTCTCTAAAGCCAGAGGATACTGAGTGGCAGGGAGTGTGGAGAAACTCGGGGGAGACCTAAAAGAGATGGGCATCTCCGGTGTCATGGAACTTTACTCCTGAACACCTGGAAGATCCTGAGAGCCTAAGCGAATATTTGAGACAGGGATGTGATGGCTCTGGTGAATCTGAGGAGGCACAAATCATTTGGGGCCTAGCTTATGCTTATCGGGCCTTATTCAATACTATCCCAGAGAGGGAGAGACAGTTTGAAAACGAGAGACAGAGTTTCCAAACCAAAATACAGGGTCTCCAAACCAAAATACAGGGTCTCCAAACCAAAATACAGGATCTCCAAACCAAAACAGATTGTTTCCAAGCTGAGAGAGAGAGTTTCCCAAATGAAAGGGAGAGTTTTCAAAAGGAAAGGGAAAGTTTACAAAATGAGCGGGACACTCTGCAATCCAAGCTTAACAGTCTTCAATCCGAACTACACGCCCTCCAATCCAACTTTCATGCCATATCAGAAAAGTTGGTCCAAGCCGAGCGTGATAGACAGAGCATAGAAAACAACCAGCCTGATCAACAACAGGAGGCACCACAACTGATTTCAGTTGCCCCTGTAAGAGGACGGAAGGTGAAACGTATATCGCTTCCTCCGGAACAGGAGACAGCAAAGCGAGAAGGTCCAGGGGAGCCACCCCAAAGTCCAGGAGAGGGGCACTCAACAAGATCCTGGTCACCAACACCCAGCAGGGCAACAACAATGGAAAGAGACGTTGAAACCCTTACTACTCGTCCTCTGAAAATGACTGAACTTCGAGTCTTGAGAAAAGACTTTACATGGCACCCAGGTGAATGCATTGTCACCTGGTTACTTCGATGCTGGGACAGTGGGGCCAACAGTGCACTGCTAGACAGTACAGAAGCCCGCCAGCTGGGAAGTATTGCCAGAGACTCAGCAATTGACAGAGATATCAGTAGATGCCAGGATGAGTCCTTCACCCTTTGGAAGCGGATGCTATTAGCCGTGAAGGAAAAATACCCCTTCAAAAACGATCTGATGCCTGAGGCAAAGAAATGGACTGCTATGGAAAAAGGCATCCAATATTTGAGAGAATGCGCTGTAGTGGAAATGTTACATGACCCTGGATTAATTCCTGATGATCCAAACCAGGAACATGATCCTGAGAGAATCAGGTGTACACCAGACATGTGGCGTACATTCACAAGAACTGCACCAGAAAAGTACGCCGGTACATTAGCAGCCATGTATGGCAGAGGGGAAAGAAGACCCCCTATGGGTGAACTGATTTCCAGGCTCCATGGCTTTGAGATACATTTAACCCCTCTGCAAGTTGCCATTGTAAAGGTAACTGAAAGACTGGATAGACTTGAGAGTGATCACGATGATATAATAGAGGAACTGACTTCTTTGCCTCATGACGATAAACCTGATGACAATCAGGATTGTCGAGACACCCTACAGGAGAGGCTGAGCAACTTGTTGTCCTCCCAACTCGCATCATCCAACGTCTCAGCTATTAGAAGAAGAAAACGTTCTCCTGCTCAAGCAAGTGACGACAGTAAGACTATGTCACGCGTTGCATTGTGGCATTTCCTACGTGACCATGGAGAAGACATGAAGAAGTGGCACAAAAAACCTACTCCTGCACTACAAGCACGGGCAACAGAACTGCTAGCCAGATCAATCACCAAGGCGAAATTCTCCGCTCCTGTTGCTGGGGGACGTGACAAAAGCCGTAAGGGCCCTGATCAGAAGAACAAGGGAGGTAACAAGTAGAGGGGCCCTGCCCCCAGTCAGGGGGGGAAAAGGGATAATAGAGTGTATTGGACTGTGTGGATTCGATGGCCTGGCACATCAGAACCACAGCAATATGAGGCACTGGTGGACACAGGTGCACAGTGCACTCTAGTGCCCTCGAGTCACCAAGGGACAGACTCAGTTTACATTTCTGGGGTGACTGGGGGTTCCCAAGAGTTGACTGTGTTAGAGGCCGAAATAAGCCTCACTGGTAAAGACTGGCAAAAACATCCTATTGTAACTGGTCCAGGGGCTCCAAATATACTTGGTATTGATTACCTCAGGAGGGGACATTTCAAGGATCCCAAAGGGTATTGATGGGCCTTTGGAATAGCTGCTGTAGACACAGACAATGTTAAGCAGCTGTCGGTTTTGTCTGGCCTGTCAGAAGATCCCTCTGTGGTGGGGCTGCTAAAAGAAAAAGAGCAACAGGTACCAATTGCCACAAAAACGGTGCACAGACGGCAGTACCGCACCAACAGGGATTCCTTGCTCCCCATTCATAAGTTGATTCGTCAACTAGAGAGCCAGGGAGTGATCAGCAAAACTCACTCACCTTTTAACAGCCCCATATGGCCAGTGCGTAAAGCCAGTGGAGAATGGAGGCTGACGGTAGACTACCGCGGCCTGAATGAAGTCACACCCCCACTGAGTGCTGCCATGCCGGACATGCTAGAACTCCAGTATGAACTGGAGTCAAAAGCAGCCAAGTGGTATGCCACCATTGACATTGCTAATGCCTTCTTTTCCATTCCATTGGCCACAGAATGCAGACCACAGTTTGCTTTCACCTGGAGGGGCATTCAGTACACCTGGAACCGTTTGCCCCAGGGGTGGAAACACAGCCCAACCATTTGCCATGGGCTGATCCAAACTGCACTGGAACAGGGCGGTGCTCCTGAGCACCTACAGTACATTGATGACATTGTTGTGTGGGGTGATACAGCAAAGGAAGTTTTCGAGAAAGGAGAGCAAATAATCCAGATCCTCCTGTGAGCTGGTTTCACTATTAAGCGAAGTAAAGTGAAAGGGCCTGCACAGGAAATTCAGTTCCTAGGTATTAAGTGGCAAGATGGACGTCGCCACATCCCAACGGGTGTGGTCGACAAAATCACTGCTATGTCTCCGCCCACTAAGAAAAAGACGCAATCTTTTCTGGGTGTAGTGGGCTTTTGGAGAATGCACGTTCCAAACTATAGCCTCATTGTGAGCCCCCTTTATCAGGTGACGCGGAAGAAGAATCACTTTACGTGGGGTCCTGAACAGCAGCAGGCTTTTGAGCAGATTAAACAGGAGATAGCCCGTGCCGTGGCCCTGGGGCCAGTACGGACGGGACAGGATGTTAAGAACATCCTCTACACTGCTGCTGGAGAGAAAGGTCCCACTTGGAGTTTGTGGCAAAGAGCCTCAGGAGAGACCCGAGGTCGACCCCTGGGATTCTGGAGTCGAGCCTACAAGGGGTCTGAGGGGCATTACACTCCAACTGAGAAGGAAATCTTAGCCGCGTATGAGGGGGTTCGAGCTGCTTCCGAAGTAATCGGAACTGAAACACAGCTCCTCCTAGCACCTCGACTGCCGGTGCTCAACCGGATGTTTAAGGGAAAGGTTCCCTCCTCCCATCATGCTACTGATGCCACCTGGAGTAAGTGGGTTGCGTTGATTACTCAGCAAGCTCGAATGGGAAACCTCAGTCGTCCAGGAATCTTAGAAGTGATCATGGACTGGCCTGAAGGTAAAAAGTTTGGAACATCACCAGCAGAGGAGGTATCACGTGCCAAAGAGGCCCCACCATACAGTGAATTACCAGAAAATGAAAAGAAATATGCCCTGTTCACAGATGGATCCTGTCGTATTGTAGGGAAGCATTGCAGATGGAAATCCGCGGTGTGGAGCCCTACACGACAAGTTGCAGAGGCCACTGAAGGAAAAGGAGAATCAAGCCAATTTGCAGAGGTAAAGGCTGTCCAGCTGGCCTTAGATGTTGCTGAATGGGAGAGGTGGCCAGTGCTTTATCTCTATACTGACTCATGGATGGTGGCAGATGCCTTATGGGGATGGTTACAGCAGTGGGAACAAAATAACTGGCAACGAAGGGGTAAACCTATTTGGGCTGCTGAACTGTGGAAAGATATTGCTGCCCGAATTAAGAATATGGTTGTGAAGGTGCGTCATGTAGATGCTCATGTGCCCAAGAGTTTGGCTACTGAAGAACAACAAAATAACCAACAGGCAGACCGAGCCTCCAAAATTAAGGTGGCTCAAATGGACTTGGACTGGCAACACAAGGGTGAGTTATTTCTAGCTCGCTGGGCCCATGAGACCTCAGGCCATCAAGGAAGAGATGCAACATACAAGTGGGCTAGAGACCGAGGGGTGGACTTAACTATGGACACTATTGCACAGGTTATTGCACCCAGACTTTTAACACCAGGCTGGGACTACCAGGTGGAAAACATTGACAAGACACTCCTTACCTTTTCACTATTTCTGTGCCACCAATGTGGGGTCAATGGGTGACATCAGCAAGAGAAACCACAGTGCTTCACAATCATTCCGTGTCCCTCCTTCTAAAGAAACCCTTTTGGCAGCATGTGAACAACTGGGCTCAGAAGCATAGTAACCAAGGAGGATTATCAAAACCTGCTCACACGAGCAAGCGTATCATGGGGCACATCCCGAGCAGCAACAAGAAGTAGCCTTCTGTATTTTCAGCAGGGTTCATATGGCATTACTTACTTTTTAGCACATACACTTCCTCTGCTAAGTAGCTGCCTCCCGTCAACCCCGCTAAGGCTGGAGTTCAGCGGTAAATAAAGCTTTCCCTGCCCTCTCCTGCGGCTTGTCAAGTACACTGGACGAAGGTGCCACATAAATGTCACCAGTTATTTTAGGTGATTCCCTAAGGGAAAAGCTGCTATAAAAGATGTCAAGAATAAGTGATACCTCAGAGCTCACAGGAGATACATTATCCTTTTAGTCTCCTCTCATAAGCCATTGCAACAGAGAGATAAGTTTCACAGGAGCTACCAAGCCCAAGTGTGTGTTCTCCTGCAGTATTCTCAATGTGCTGGAGAGCAGAAGGTTCTCCTTGTCTCTTTTTTTGAGTATTTGTTTGAGTACAGCAGCTGCAATCACCCTCATGACTGTTTTCTGCATTAGAAAATTCAGCCATCTACATTTTTCTTTTGGGTATTCCCCTACATACCTGTTGTATTTAAGTATCAAAACAGTTGGGAACCCAATTTCAGCTGCATCAGACTTTTTTTTTTTTTTTTTTGTTTGTTTGTTTCCTAAAGCTAAAAATGGTGCAAGGCCACACAAACTCAGCTCACATTTTCCTACCTTTGCACTTTGGTGATCTATCAAGTCAGTACATGCACACTCACATTTTTCCAGCTGCAGCACTGCCCAGCCAAAGTATATAAATACTTCTGGCAAGATACCTTTTGCTAGGCGTTAAGAAAGGCCTGATCTTGAAGAAGACTGATAAAATTTACCCCGGTGTGGGGTGGCTGCTTGTGTTTTATGTGGAACAGTTTGGCTTTTAATACCATTTTCCTCAACTTTTCCTGATGTGTAAATGAAGGAAGTGAAGGGATCCTCAGTAACCCTTGTCCCCAGGCCACATCTCTCACAGCAGCACACAGAAACCAGCCAGTATGACCGATGACCCCCAGCTACAATCATCTTTCCTCCATTCTGTGCAGCAAAAAATATCTCCCCTCTCTCTCCTCACAGTTACTCTGAGCAGCTTGCAGCTCTCAGCCTGTACAGCTACAGTCCAGCAGACTCTGTTGAGCCCACATGCTCCAGACACAGCCACTGACAGATTGGAGAAGAAGCATGTGCTGAGCCGCCAAGCTCAAAAAAATCCAAACACTTTGGCTTATAACAGAAACCAGATCACTTGTCTGAGCTGATGGAGTAGAAACCCAGCAAGTTTAAGTAGGCTGCAGCACACTGCATTAGAGCTTGAATAATGCACAGTTTTCCTTTTAACTATTGTTTTTAGATAAGCAGTGTCATAATAAATAGACCTAGCAAGAAGCACTCATTTTTCAGCAGCAGTGAAGCACTCCGAGTGAATGTTTTCTGTTTGACAGCCCTTCTCTCCCACTCACTTCACCCACCTTTCTTCACTCCCTCCCTCACACCAAACTTTTTTTTTTTTTCGAAATAAACATCATTTAATTCCATTACCTTTATATATGCAGGTCAAATGCACAGGAAGGACTGGCAGACATCCACTGCCCTCCAGCCATGGACACCCCTCCTTAAATGCCTCACGCTCTATTTTGAAAAGCAGTCTTGACTTTCTCTGCCTCTGGATCGGAAGCTGCGGGACCACCAGCCTTCAGAGGAGCCTCTTCAATTCCAGGCTGTGCTGTTTTCCTCAATTTGCCTTTTGTGCTAGTGTTATTCTTCAGATTTAATACCTTTTCATTCTTGATGAATAAACATTTGTTTCAGATGACATTACTACCTGCCCTCAGCTTGCCAGTTTGCCAGATTGAAAGACCATAAACTCTTCTTGCATGACAGTCCCTACTCCCTCAGTTTTCCAGTTTGCCTTGTAGGCCCTTCTCTCTATCAGCCCCATTTTCAATTAAGTTTCTAAACACAGGTGACCAGACTTGCACTCACTATTCCAGGCAAAGTCTCGCCAGTGCCTTGTATAATGGCAGCAATACTTCCCTCTCTCTGCTCCAAATATCTCTCCCAACGCACTTTAGATTACATTCGCCTTTTTCAAAGCTGTCTCCCCCTGGCATGTCCAGCCCAGCAGGACTCCCTGCTCCTTCTCCTTCTCCTCCCCATTTTTAGCTGATAAGCACCTGTGAAACTTGGTAAAGCAAAGGGTCAGCAAGACAGAGGGCTGCTCCTGCTGCATCTCTTTAAGACTGCTCAGAGGAAGAAAGAGGCATAAATGAGTCTGTAGCAGTTGTGACAGCAGTTGCTCTAGCCAGCCAAATCCTGTGAACACTTCCCACTTCCATTTGCTGAGCAGCCCCCAAGATCCAGACCAAGCCACAAACCAGAACATCTCTTCAGGTTTGGGACATTTCTCAGTGGGGAAGGAAGGCGTGAGAAAACAGCAGCAAAGTCACACGCACACAAACACGCACACAGACGCATGAGATACGACACAGTGAAGTTATTTTGTGTGTTAGAGGTCTGAATGAAATAAGCTGATTTCCAAAGGAGATGGGAATTCCTAAAATCAGGCAAAATGCGTGTGAGGAAATGAGAACATAATGTTAATGCTGCTTTGCAAAATCACTGTACACATTCAGGAGGTTCTGCAGTAAAACAAGCAGAATTTTCTGCATGCCATTGCTTCATGTGTTCCAAAGAGAAAGCCCCGTTACCATCGTCATTCTTTCAACCTCATTACTTCTCATAAGAAAGCCGTGCCATCCTCATATTTTAAAATGAATGTAAATTGGACTTCATACCTAATACCTCAATGCCAGGCTGAAACACATGGAAGTCTATTAACTTCATACCATGTATTTTAGAATTTTCTTCCTCCACTCCATTAACAGCTTCCAGCCACTGGGCAGAAGACTGACAGTCTATAAAGCAGCAGTGCAACTGCCTTGTTTGCACACTCACTGTGCTCGATAAGGCCTTGAAACACTTGATTCCCCAGACGTCATCCTTGTTCTTTTCTCAGCATAAAATGTCTCCTTATATTTCAATTCAGCTGTGACAAATTTTTATAAATGAAGGATACCTAGTATCTAGACAGTGATTTTCGAGGGGAAGAATGTAACAATGCTTTCCTCAGGGCTCACGCAAGTCATCACACAAGCAGCCAGGAGGCAGAGCAGAAGTGGGGCTCCACCTAACACCTCCAACTGTGGCCCCAGAGCCTGACCCCTTAGAAAGTACCACTCAGCATCAAATCAACACTGAGTGACAGTAAAAAAGCCAAGCCAGAATTGCTGAAACCCATCACAATTCCCCTAAGATCCACCAGACAGATGTCCAAATGCATTCAAACATATCACAAAAAATGCAGGTTTCTGTTGCTCAGGAAATGAGGTAGCATCTTTGATTATCAGGTCATGCTGACTTTTTTTTTTTTTTTAATGTCAATAGCACTGTCTCAAGCCTGGTTTGTAAAAGCCCTGTTGTCTCTTTTCATTTATACCATTACTGTGGATTGAGCCACAGCACATTTGTTATAAAATTCTTCATGAATGTTGGTAACAAAACCAAGACAGCTACTCTTCTAAGCACTAACACGGGGTATTTTTAAAAAGAGATATGACTGAGAGATAAAGATTAGCTTTAAATTCCTCCACCCCTTCCTTTATCTGAATATGAAAAGAAGATGTAATACAGATGCTTGCCTTGATATGACATTAAAAGACAATTTGGGTCAATATAATTACTGTAGAACAGCATATACATATATTACCTTTAAATATTTGTATTTACTGATTTTACCTTTCAGATGCATTTTAGCATTCTAAGGTATTCAGCTTAGTCCAAGCCATGGATGCAGAAGTAACTACTAGACAGTCCCTCACCTTTTGTGTATATTATGCACGCAATATCATAGGCTAATTCTCCCAAAACAAGAAAAAATGTATTTCTGCAACATTTTAGAACACATCCATGTGACTCAAAGTGACCCCCAGAAGAGCTTCTTTGCACTTGATGGCAGGTTTATGGACATGTTGTATATGTCAGCCTACACCATTTTTAATAATAAAAAAAGACACAATAATACTGTTTCCTTGTAACCGAGACAGAAAATCATTTGCTAAGAGTAAGAACATTTATTGGTTTTGACATAAAAATTCCTTGCTGTGAGGTGGAAACACTGTACTCCAAATACCGGAAGAAACGTGAAATCTCGAGGGCTATGTTCAGTAACTCTTGGTTCAAAACCAGATGCGACAGGTACATTATTTAAGAGCTTGTCAGAGGTGATCTTGTACAGCACACTACCCCAGGATTCACCTCCTGCTATGCCTGGGAAGGGGACTCTCATATAAATACATGGCTGCATGTCAAGCCCACGCTGCCCCAACTATTTCATCACCACCATGGTCACTACAAAACATTGATAAGAAAAGGTCTTTGTTACGAAATGCAACTACTTCTCACGCAGACCCCATGTAACAGCAGTTCTTCAGCTGAGCTTCTTCAGCACACGTTTGCTCTGAAAAATTCAAACATTTCTTACAGCAGCCATGCTTGACATTCTTAAACATTAGATCAATACTTTGCTGTATTCGGTGTTAATTTGGTGCCCGAAAGACATAGCAAATTCAATGCAAACAAGAAACAGTTGCAGACCAAGCTACTGCTTTGAATTTCCTGATTTCTGCACGTGCAAAAATCTGATGTTGTTTTACACAATAATAATTTGCTTTTCATTCTTTCAGAGCACAAATCCTTGAGTAGAAGCTAGCCACGTTAGGATTTCAGTGGCGGTGATCACAAACAAACATGCTAGTAGAACAGAGGAGGCTCAAATATCCAAACTGTTAAAAACAAAACAAAGCTCCACAAAACATCAGTAACAAAAAAAAAAAAAAAAAAAAAAAAAAAAAAAAAAAAAANAAAAAAAAAAAAAAAAAAAAAAAAAAAAAAAAAAAAAAAAAAAAAAAAATGCCAACAAAATAGTCTGATTAGGTTCTGTAGCAATGAGCCAGAATTTCATCTGCAAGAATTGTGGGAGCACTGCTACCTTTAGCACCCAAACATTTGCTTGCACAAAGGATCTGCTCTATGTTTCAGAAGAGGGTACTCCAGATATACGTAGATCTGCAAAGGTGCCTTCTTGTTCCCACCAACCTTTCAGGAAGAAGAAAGAATTTTCTATGTTTTGAGTGCCAGAGTGAAAACAAACATAAAAAACTTGTCTGAACTATTCAAGTATAGACCTACATTTGCTCATAATCACATCTGTTTTTATTTATATATACAGACACACACATATAATGTAGCTGAGTAGATTAGAAAGGAGAGAAATAACACTTTGTCTAAGAGCTTGCATGAGAAACGTCATTTGAAATTTTCAGAAAATACCATTTTGATGGAAAGTACTTCCACCAAACACGTCTATACTGGCCAGTGAGAAAAGACAGAAAGATTAGAAAGAAATGTCTTTCCTAATGCATCACTGCACCGAACAGAATTTGTGAGGAGAAAAAGAATAAGGAGAAAGCAATGCCTGTAACTTGACTATGGAGAATGCAGGCCACAAGTTTGTAGTACAAAAAACATTTGTGACAAAACATTCCTGCACAAAATCCCGCTCTGCAGCAGCAAGAGGTACTCAAGAATGAAAAAGGAACGTGACCTTATGTGTGCTTAACTGAAAAACAGAAAGTAACTCTACCACCTCTCACTTATGCTGAACCCTGAAAGGGAGAAAAATCAGGATGACTACTTGTCTAACTGTGATAATCCTAGATTAAAGCACTTAATTCCTATACTGTTTACAAGCCATTAATACAAATATTAATAAGCAGATATATGGCAGGTTGCTTTAAAACTGTATTACTTCATCTTTAAAACTAACTCTGGTACAAATTCAAGATATGCAATGCTTTATTCTTTTTCAAGGCAGGCTTTATTTTAAGAGTTTAACTTCTTATGCCTGAACTATTACACAATAACACAACATCCTCTGCAAACGTTAAGTAGCTGCTTTTCCTTTTTTTAGTAAATGGAGTACACCTGTCGCCTTTAAAATATTCGAATGGTAAAATAAAAGTTGTCTCCTATATAATATTTGTAACAGGTAAATTGCATCTCTTCAGACAAGACTAACAATTAACAGAAAGCATCTGTACAGAATTTATCTTTACAAAGCATTATTGTACTAAGTAGCAGAGAATCTCCATTTGAGTGAAAACTCACATCATTTTGGGGGACATCTGGAAAACTCCACTGCTAACTGCCACAAATCTGAGAGCTCAGAGGGACAAGTAACAGCATTTCCCTCCACACTCTTCTCCACTGACAAGTATCCCAGTCACTCTCTGTGCAGATAAATGACCTAATCAGCTTAAGCCTTGTTTTATAATTTCAGAAAAACAAAAAATTCTCAGCATGGGGTTTATGAAACAGCAGTTAGCATAGACTGGACCTCACAGAATGACAGGATTACACCTCTTGGAGTTTGTAACATGCACATCACTTTTCACATACAGACTATGGGAGAAATATTCAATTCCAATATCCTCTTAGATATTTTCCATTTCCATTTCTCCCATTACGACTAGCACAACTTTCTCTCGACTGAACGGTGTATAACATTTCTCCTAGTCCACTTTACTTTCCTTACCCTAATACTTCCCAATGTTCACTTTTATCTGCATCCTAACTTGAGTTAACCAAAAACCTACTGCAGTCAAGAGAAGTCTTTGCATGCGTAGGAGGAGGTTTCATCCTCTGATGACGAAATCCAGGTGTGGTATTCCAGTATATCATCCCTCACCCATACATATGCTGCTGAGTTCTGCAAACTTCAACAGGCCTGGGAACTGGAGTTACTCTGAATTTCTCTCTCATGGAGGTATGGAATAACGTAAAGCTTTGTATCAGATGAGAAACTAACCAAATGGGAAGTGGCAAATTCTTAGGTGACATGGCTGAAGTCTTGGGGCCTTCAAGAGTTGATGCCTCCAAGAGTTGAGAGCCACTGCAGTCAGCAACCTGAGAAATTACAGATTAATTAATTTTGTTGACTGGGAAAAACTTGGTGAAAAATGACACTGCGTATGAGTGACAGCACGTATCTGCACTGGCATGCCCTCTGAACATCTGTTCCCTTTACAAGCAGCATTCTGCATACCTAAGTGAGATTACTGTACACAAAAGAACAAGAGAGGGAAGAAAGACTTAGAAAAATACATATTAGAAGTTAATTATGTTTAATGCTTAAAAGTCTGAATGCACAAACAATAATCTACCATTATAGAAGTACTGGTGGTCAATACAATGCATTAGAACTATGTACAATGACACAGTTTAGTATCAAAATCTTTCTACAATGTAGAATATTACGAAACTGTTAATGACATCAAACACTAAGCACTTAAGACACCATTTTTTGCTACCACATTTGGAACTTCGATGAACAGTCCATTTTAACTTGCAGCATCAATCCATTTCTAGTATGAAATTAAGTAATTTTCTACTTATACAATAAGATTTATCTACACGGGTCTTTTGATTTTGATCCATAGCAGCAAAGGCACTGTACATCAGCAGATCCACAGACTTAAAGATTTTTTTTAAAGCATTCAAAAAAAAAAAAGTCACAGATCATAGTTTAACAGCAACAACAACAACAAAAAAAGATAACATGTCTCTGGCACAATGGCTCAGTCTATGTCCATTTTAGGGACATCCAATTGAGACTTGGATTGAACTGCTGGCAAACAAAACAAGTCCTTTTCCCAAGTGAGAATTCATTCCTTTTTGTATGTCAGAATGAGTGCTCTTGTAAATCCTACCTCGGAGGTCATTGCTTTTGTAGTTTGTATATTGGTAGGCATCCATTTTTATTTCAGTGCAGTTTCCAAAGAACATATCAAATATTTTTCATAATCTCTTGTAATTGAAAAATTGCCCAAAGACACATATCCCCATTTTCAAGGAAACATTGCAAAAGTTTCCAGAAGTAACAAAGGTGATTCTTTGAGGCAACTTATTGTACTCTCTACAATATAACAAAGAGAGGTGTTTATATTAAAAAACCTAGCTTGACACCAAAATGCTTTATGTTCATCAACAGAAAAGCATTGAGAACAAATCTGTACACAGGATGCTATATTAACATTGCAAATATATAAATTAGCACATTCTTACTTAAAGTGAATTTAATTTAGATGTGAACTGAATTTGCCATTCATCACAGGCATGTATGTAGATTACTGGCTACAGTTTGCAATTTCCTAAGTTTCCAAGACTGTCTAAAATAGTTAAGTTACAGCATCTTCCCACCAAATAATTATACTGTAATAACACTTAGAGGTCTTATCCAAGAACAGGACTAAAAAATATAACAAAGGTTTTTTTTTTTTTTTTTTTTTTTTTTTTTAATAAAAAAGGTTTTTTTTTTTTTTTTTTTTTTTTTTTTTAAATAGAAACTACAAGCCTATTTAGTGTAGCTTTCACTATCTCTTGAACATCCTTCTCCAAAATCCCCAATTTATCCACTAGCAAAAACACAAAGTATTCAATGCACCTTTTAAACTAAAGCCGGGCCAGACAGCTTTATTTAGTCAGTTCATTGTTAGAAAGCCTTCTTTACACAAAATAAATACATTACAGCTATAATACATAATTGAAGAGTCAAGTTCACTATTAAGTATGCTTATTCAATCTCCTCCCAAATAGCTATCTGACAGTTTGGTATCACAAATTCTTAATGAGCATTCACAAATGAACAGCACTTTAAGAAGGTAAAAATAAATTCCACAACTGCGATGAGCATTTAAGTTCTTAGTTTAGAAAAGAAAAAAAAAAGAAAAAAAAAAAAAGAAATACAGCAAAGTGCTAGGAGAAGGAGTTCTGCCTGCATTTACATTTGTCTCTAATAAATAACTTCATAGACTGTAGCCTTCTTGTCCCCAGAGCCAGTGACAATGTACTTGTCATCCACAGAGATATCACAGCTAAGCACGGATGAGGATTCTTTGGACTACAAGAAAAAGAGAAAAACAGGAGAATTACATATTTTCAATCCCCCAAACCAAAAGGGCTTGAAGATTAATCAGAAAAGTTTATAGACAGGGAATACACAGAAAGCTCACTTAAATACCAGCACTACAGGTTTGACTCTGAAGGGAAAGGGTGACAGCTTTGCTACAAGACTTTCTCTAAATTTGTTTCAACTTAAGCTCTATGGCAACACAAAAGGGCAGCAGAAAGGGAAGGAAATGTTTTATTTAATGCTACAGACCTGGAGATAATCTATCAATCCACCAAAAACAAGCAGTCCCTTGTATATCCTCTACAAGCCATGAGCACTTATTAATATTTTATACATTAGCCTTTGTATAAAAATAAAGCAAAAGAGATCTTGTTCTTCCCTCCTTTTCTCGTTTTAATCTTTATGGAGAAATACAACAAATCTGTACTACCTACAGGTACAAAACAATTCCACAGAAGTAATAATACCTCATCTCAGTATTTGCCCAACAATGAAAATAAAAACTCCCACACAAACAAACTTACATTATCAGCAAGGATTCAAATATAAAAAAGACACTGCGGTGTAATAGGAAGGTGAATGGAAGACAGTATGCAACAGGACACATTAGTTTTGTGCCTTTCCCAGCTGTTCTGACTTTATTCAGATGATGTGTATGAATTGCCATACTTTACCTGCTCTTTTAGTGCATTTAGTGTTTCCTGTACATATATATGCCAGCATCTTCTTTTCTGCCTGTCTCTGCAAGAGCTATTTTTGCAAAGAAAGATCTACTGTGCTGCAGAAGTTTCTTTCTCTATCCCTTATTAAGAAAGCAGGAATGGGAGTAACAGTTTCAAGCAAGCTCCTTGAAAGACAACTCAGACTTTTGGTGGGAAGTCATTCCAGAACTGAATACTATTACACTACTAAAACTCAGAGCTCAGATTTCTCATGCCAAGACAAGTGTGCTGCTGTTCTGGAAGACAGAACCATTAAGGTATCAGTATAGGCTGACCATTTAAGCAGGAACACCAGCTTACTTAATTAAAATAATTCCCAGCATAGAAGTACCAGTAGGTGAAAGCACATGCTGAAAATCCTGCTTTTCTTTAATGGCACTGAAGTGCTATTAAAACCAGACATAGGGATTAAAAACTGCTGAAAGGTTACAATTTCCAACTCCATCCAACAGGATCCCTGCATTAGGATGCAGTCTTCAGGTCATCAGTGTGCCTGTCCAATCCACTGAATTTATGCCTCTCATCCAAGAAAAACACATGCTGAATATGACTTTCACTAGTTCAGCTACAAGCAGGACCTTCTGTGAATGCTAATCTAACATGACTCGAGTTATGCCCAAGAAGGTTAAAAGGAAAGACAGTGAAAACAACTTCAGAATAAATGGTTACTTTATTTTAAGAGATAAATTACTAAAATGTTAGAAAGGACAGAAGTATGTCTCTTTAATTACAGAATATAGCAATTAGCCGGGAACTTCCATTTAAAAACTCCTTAAGCTAACGACAGACTGTGAGATGTGCAGCTCTACTGCACTGTAATGTAATGTGGAAAATAGCTTTTAGGAGATTATTACCTGGAATATACTGGCTCCATAAGGTGTTCTCCAGGCATTAAGAAGATTATCTTTTCCAGTGCTTACAAACCATTTTCCTGCAACAGATTGTTTAAAGGTTATTGTTGCATTCTCTTTTCAAGGAATGCACCCCAAGCAACAGATCAGTCATAAGAACAACACATTCGCATGTTCATGAAAAAAAAAAATCAAAAGAATAGTCATATTTTAAACCAGTAACACTAAGAGGTTTGGTGACAACACAGGGAGCTTCCACAAAAAAAAAAAAAAAGTCATGGGGAATTTTTTAATGGTTTTAATGCTTAACTTCAACATCCAATTCTTAAATATCTCTAATTTCATCTTCATTCAAAATCATTCAGGGATTCTTGAAAGAATTTCACAGGAAAGAAGGAAAGAAAATACTAGCCTGGAAGTATTTGCTTACCACAATGAGCAAATTTGAGTGACAACACACAGCTTTCATGAAGATGTAGCTGATACTTGTCTGGTTTAGTAACGTGCAGCACCTCGACGTTACTGTTCTCCATTCCTACTGCCAACCATTCACCAGTTGGACAATAGCCCAGTGAGAAGATCTGGAATTAGCACAGCACATGCTTCAGTCAGTCAGGAATGAGCTCCAGATATTCCAAACTGACTTCTTGCTATACTGTTAACACTATGGAAAAACACATTGTAGTCTGCTACAGTTTTAAAAACATGATAATCCAGTTACTATAGTAATCAAGATCAATTAGTTCATGTAAACAAAGCTCAATTAAAACTGTAACAGAAAAGCACTGAATCGAGCTATAAAAGTTAATGTCCTAACTTATCTGACAGCATTTAAAAATATTTTTGTAAAATATTTTTGAACACGGATCTACAGGAATGGGAACAGATTGCACTCAGGAACACTTTAATCTGGCAATTCTTTTATAAAAAGGATTCTCCACTGCTTTCATGGGAGAAGTACTAATCTGTCAAACAGACATAATCCAGAAAGATGCTTAGCTGGCACACAGGAAAAAAAAAAAGAGCATGAGGCTAAGTGAAAAATAATGTGGAGTATTTTTGAGTCTGTTTTTTTCATTATTATTATTATTTATTTTATAGAAAGGGGTTGTTTTAGAAAACCACAATTTTTTCTGAACATGCTGAAGCTCCAAAGATTGAACCTGTGATGTGAAGTCATGTTGCTGTAGCTGTCTCCCTTCTCTGAGGTCCCAGGATCTGACTGTATTGTCCAAGCCTCCTGTCCAAAGCTTGGTGCCATCATTAGAAATGTCAATGCAGCTGGCTCCATCAGTGTGACCCTGAAATTGTCTGAAAATATCAAAAGAAGATTCACACATTCCCATATTGGAAAGAATCAGTTCTGATCATGTACTCAAAACAATTCCTTTTTCTTTCAGTCTCTGACACCCTGTCATTAAAGACAGGAATAAGGTAAATTTCCATGGAAATCTAAGATTAATCTAAACTCTGGGATGACCATATGAGTTTTGTGATGAATTGATGATGCAATTAATCAGGCCATACAGCCAAGTGTTAATTTGATTTTGAGAAGCATTCTTCATGAATTAGGTATTCTGAGGATCTTTGTTGCTGACTATGTAATACCCACATTTTGACTGGAAATATAGCATGCTCTTGGAAGAATGTTGCGTGACTGTCAAAATTTGTTTGCTTTCAGAAGAATCTGAAGGACACAATTTTTTTTTAAAGCCGTCCAAATGGGAGCATCACAGGGTAGAAGTGTGCCTTTGTGTGCAATATTTAAACAGCACATTTTATAATAACATGCATACAGTGCAGTGTATGGAGAAGGTCTGTGCAAGTGGCTCCTAACTATCTTACTAGCCATTAGCATTGAACATCAACCCCAACTCCTAAGAAGCTGAGGCATGCAATACAGTGATTTACACATACTTGTACCTGAGACATATTTGTAGACATATTTGTTGGATCACTGATTAAAGAGACTGGAGTGTGAGCACAGTGTAATGCATGGAAACAAAGAAATCCATCTGTTCAAAGAACCTGCAGCAGTTTCAACACCAACTGATCTTAAGCAATTAACAGTTATGGAACTGTTTGGCAGGCTTGGAATTATGAAACTCTCAAAACCCACAAACAATTAGATTTTTGTCAAAGTATTACCACAGTTATTGCCTAGCAATGAAATAGCGGGAGTAGCTATGCTGACACCACAAAGAAAAGAGTGCATTTATGCAGAAGAGCATGTAAGGCTATGTCTAATTAATTCTTCACAACCCGGTGATATGGTTCTGTTGACCTACCTTACCAAAGTCTGGTTATGCAGATCCCACACTGCGATATTCCCATCACTACAGCAAGAGAAGCAGACCTTGGAATCAGGGCTGATCGCTAGGGCATAGCAAGCTGGAGCAGAAGATGTCAGCTCTGCTTTAATGCGTGGAGTCGGAGCTGCCAGGTCCCAAATGGATAACGTGCTGGCTTCTCCACCAACAATCAGGGTGCGGCCGTCAGGGAGCAATCTGCAGGAACGGATGTAGTTATCTCTGTTCTGTGGAGACAGAAGCCATCAAGAGATTACTCATGAGGAAAGGAAAACAGCATTAACATGAGAGCAGAAATCCATAAAAGAATTGTATTCCCTCCTGGTTTTAATGAGCCATTTATACTTATGACAATGATAAAGTATATTAATGCCAGAAAATTACATGACATTAGGGAAGTACTTAAACTTGATCTACAAAATTCAGTAGTGAGAGATATTTAATCTTAATTAGCATCAAAATGCAAAGACCTGAACTCAACTCCAAACAATTCAAGACAGCTGTATTCAACAGCTTGTGTAGAAAGTTACATTTTCATATGCTGTTTATTTCAGCACATTAACCTCTCGGCATGGGAGAGTACCAAATTTCCTGCACATCCCCCTGCTCTGCTCCAGTGAGACTTGCTGCCACCGTCTAGGAGATGTCAGAGAAAAATATTTGGGCAATTTTCTTCATTTGTGTAGCGATTTGTGTAGCAATTCATTATATGTCTACATGCACTGCACTGTTCTCATTTTATTGCCTTTGTAACAAGAAGCAACATCTTACCAAGAACTGGTAAATGACATGAGAAAAACTGCTAACAATGGTTCATCTTGTTAGCACATTCAAATAATTTGTGAATAACACTCAGGGATATTTTTAATTGTCACATTAAGACAGGGCAATGCATTCACACACGTACACAGACACATAATACATGACAATCTTCTAATATTCTCTGAGAATACAGCTGCAAGACAGCAATTTTTAGCATGATGGGATATCAAGCTTTAACATTGCCAACAAATGTCAAAGTTTATAAACAATATCTGCTGTACTGTCTTTGATCTTTCCCCCTACCAAAACAATTTTAGGATATTAAAGATGTTTTGATTCACTGGGGGGAAAACAACACAAGTACTACAAGGAACATACAAACTGCATTCTAAAAGAAACAACAACATTACAAATAAAATATCAAGCTTTGATAGCACTCAAATAACCACTGTTTTTTGTACCTTAACAGTATCATTTCAGTCTTAACACAACCTGCTATCTCCTTTGACCATCATAAGCTGCCATTCACCTACCAGGCAGTCGAGCTGAGAGACAGGGCTCTTGTTGCCAGGGTGGCTGATATCCCAGACTTTGACGCACCCCTTGCCACCCGTGTACACATGTCTTGTGGGGTTGCTGATGGTAACTGCACACACAACTTCCCCGTGGTTCAGAGTGTTGATCTGACGGGCATGGCGAGGGATTCCTGGACCGATGAGGGCGTCGGGAGGGAAAGGAACAGGCTGCATCTGCCCATCTGCACTTACATGAAATGAGTATGCTCTAAAGGGGGAAAAACAGGGGTGAGAGGACAAACACTGACTAAGTTTTTCTTCAAGCCTATTTCAGAAAACAGAACTATATATATGTTTCCACTACAGGCATTCAGATTGCTCACTTAGCTCCTTTTAAAGCTTTTTTTCTATAATGTAAAAGAGAAATTATTTAGATATCTAATAATAATTATCATCTAATAATGATAATAAGGATTTCAAAGCACAGACATCGTTACTCATAATGTGATGAGACAAGGACCACCTATCAATCGAATTGCTTTCTGGTGTGATACATAATACAACAATGCATGGGGACACCACTGGGAAGGAAGACCAGTGGGAAGGGAGGACAGGTCAGGGCCCACTGGAAGACAGAAACAGCTAGCCAGCTGCAGCAGAATCCTGGGGGCAACTGAGTGCCAGGGGACATTTGGTTGCACCCATACTAGCTCAAACATGTGGACTTCAGCCGGATCACTGCCTAGCTGCCTCAGACACACCACAAGTCTCATTCAGCTCAAAGGAAACTGCAGAGCACAGTGCATTACTGGAGCAGTGAAATCACCACCAGGAAGGGGTTAAGCCCTCAGGTATGCTTGCTTACATCTGACATGACAGGCCAGCAAAAATGCATTGGGATTTTCTTCCTTCTTTTGAGCTTGCTTTCTTTTTCCTTTTTCTCTTTTTTTGTGAAGCGGACACAACAACTACAAATCCCAATTCCTCTTGCCAGAATTAGGACTCTCACTGTGAAAGAATGTGTTGTGTGACTGCCAGTTATGCCACCTGTGAATAACCTATCAACAGCTTCATCTCAAAATATTTTCCAAGGAGAACAGTTAAGTTGTGAAACTGTCTTGTTCTTAGATGCTTCTTGACACATCACATCTATTACAAGAGCATGAACATCATAAGAGGGTTCACCTACATACACAAAGGTAAACTTAACAGAAAGCTTTTATTTCTTTAGACTTAAAACACCACAGAAGTCCTGATAAAAACAAACAAACAAAAACCCAAAACACTGTAACAATGGTGAGGATGAGAACAGCTCACAAAAAAAAATCATTTTATGGTACTACTTAGAAAGCTCATTTCTTTAATTGTTACTTGAAAGTCGAAGAAGGCAGGCTTCAGAATTCAACTACTGAATTTGTTATTTAAGATTCATAGTATATTAACATCAGAACAGTAATTTTCAGCAGGATAAAATGCAATTGCATTTTCACCTCTCTGCCCTATTCCCAAAGCTTTACAAATTCTTTTCATCCTGCTCTCCCTTTCTTGTTCTGGCAGGTCTGAGTGACACATCATATCATCATTCTCCAGTTTTTGACATTAAACACATTCAGGAAAGAGTAGGACAGATTTCTGTGGCTCTCAGAAGCAGCAAACTGCCAGGATGAGTAGAATCTTGGTTTCAATTATCACCACAGAAATTTGAAATCACTTCCTCATTATTTCCTTAATTCTTGTTTGCTACAGTAAAGTACTGAAAATAAAGAACCTAACTCACTAACAAAACAAGTGGAACTTCATTATCATTTTTTCCAATTTCTGTATAAACTTTCAGTCATTCTGTGCAGTGCCACGCTGAATACTTTCTACATGTTTTCATCATCCAGAGAGATTCTTGCCGGGCTTATGAAATACACAGAGAACAAATTTGAGCAATTACAGAAATAAAGCTTAGTTCTGGAGCAATTAATAATTACATTATTCTCACTCCATCCATTATTCCCATCAGCACTTGTGATTAAACTGTTCCTTTTTAATTGTTCTTAAACACTGAGAAATTCACACTGCGTGTTACTTAAGTAACTAAACAGTATCTGACACTACAAATAACTATAAACACCTGGTAGCTTTTTTCTTCTTTTCAGATTACCTATTTTTTCTATTTATGTACTGAACTATCCTTAGCTTTGTGAGATATATCCAAAGGGAAAAGAGAATTATTAGTAGCTAGATCCCTAACACACCACCTTAAGGGGTACATTTCAACTAACTGCTCCATTTCAACTAACACTCAACAGTGCAGAGTTTCAGAACTTTTGTCTTAAAGGAAAAGAAAATTAGAAAGCAGCAGTCCTGAATGACAGCTATGAAAAATACTGTACTTAAAAATTAAGAAAAGACCATCATTCTAAAGGAATCACAGATTTCAAACTCAGATTCTAAGGCTGACAAATATCTAAATTCAATTGTAAATTAAAACAGCCATCAGTACATCAGTAACCATTCAAAAACCTTTCCGATACAATACAACTTGAACTGATTTGACTTCAGATTTCCCCACCACCACCAAATGCGAGATGCGAGCAGCAAGGTCTGCACAATTCATGTTTCTCAGACCAGACAAGCAAAGCCTAACACAGCTGGCCACCCTTCCTGGGGCCAGCTCTGCCATGGATGAACTTGAACTGTGCAAACATCTGAACGTTACACCTAGAAATTTCTAAGTTTCCACTGCATATGTAAGATGAAAATCTGCACCCCGCAGAAATTCTTAATGTACACAGTTGATCTGGAAGCTGCTGCACATCAATTTTCAAACTCGCAAAAACCTATCAGGGTAGAGCAACTGGCAGAAAGTCAACTGAGGTGAACACTAGTGTATGCAGTCTAAGAGAGTTGGATGAGGTTTACGAATTCAGTTCTAAGTTTGTACAAAAGTAGTATCACACAGGAGGTGGAACTGGGGACCCTCACATAAAACCCAGATCAATATCGTTTGCATCAATGCTTTATTTTTCTCCTCTCTAACTCAAGAGGGATGTGAGCACAGAGCTCTTCATATCTATGTAATTCTTTTTCTGAGGCTCACAACAAGTGATGTGTGGTAGAGCAGGTCACCTTTTACGGTCAGTTCCATCAAGGATGAATTTGAACATTATGATACAATAATTCTTTCCAGTATTTTCAATCAAACAAAACATTTCAGTGTTCCTTTCTCTGCACACTGCTGCCTATAGCAGCTGGTAAGTTTGCAAGTAATTGCAAGGCTTTTGTGAACAAAGAAATCATTTTTTAAACTGAAAAGCAGAGTACAGTGGAGAAGGAAAGTCAAGATCCCACTCCAATTTGTATTTCTATGTAAGACCAACTAGTCAGATTCAGCATGTAAGATCCCGAAGCTCAGCTTCTTTCTCTATTTGTCTCCTTTTCTCTACTCCACCCAATACTTGCCAGTTGCTATTAGTCTTCAAAACAAATTTGGAAATACAACTTTAAGATTAAACAGAGTTTCTCCTTCCTTTGCCAAACAGCTATATTTATTGTAATTCACACAACAATTTTCAATAGCTAAGGGCAATTCCAATCAACAAGGGAACACAACTTCAACAGATGAATAATTTGTAAAGTTGAATGCTTGATACTCACGGTTTTCCTCCTGGGATGCCTGTGAGATTGGGAGGGATGCCTGGGACTCGCATGTGATGATGTGGATCAAAACCAACCTACAGTTTTCCCCAGGCAAAACACAAAGGTATATTAAAGATGGTGACAGGCAAAAGAAGACAGTTTATTCACTTTCTCCATAGCATACTTCCTGAATTACAAAGGCTGAACTAGATTTAACCCCACAGGTCTTACATTTGCTATGAATTACTCTCAACACCAAACACGTTAGCAGCTAACACTTACCACTGGAGATCTCCCGTAAGCTGCAGCCGCTGCAGCTGCTGCAGCCGCTGCACTCATTTGAGGGGAAATATTGTGCAGACCAGCATAGGCAGCTCCAGGGCTGGTCAGCTCTCCATTCATGCCAGCATGTGGCACAATGCCAAATGGAGTTGGATAGGGACATGGCACTGCCATAGGTGTCCTTAAACCTGAAGCTATTGAAGGAAAAAAGAGGGGAGTCACACAGCCATCCCAGACCCATCAGACAAAATGAGTTTCTCAAACAGAATAGTACATATACTGATATAACACAGCATATTTACATGTATATATCTATGCATCTATATATCTATATATATTGATACATATATGCTGTTCTAAAGTGCTGAAGAGCCAACTCAGCATCCAGTTTAAGTAGTGGTAAATTCTGCCTTGCCACTGTACAATGAAAGGAAACAGGTTTTGGGATGAATGGAAGCATCTTCTCACTGCTAGGGCAGTTCATCACTCACCTAGTGGGTCCACACCTGGAGGTTTGCCAGGCACAGGCCTCAGTCCAGGAGTGGAGTTGCTGCCTGGAGTTGGTGCGTCAGTCCGTGGAGTTGGGGTATTTGATTTAGATACAGGAGTAGTAGATTTCTCATTCTAATCATCAGAAAGGAAAAGGGAAAACAGTGCATTAGTTGTTTTACTTTTTTGACTAGTTGCTGGAAAGCAAGTGAAGACAACAAGAACATGTCTGATCAGTGCAATCTAGCTTTTGGGTTTGGGTTTCAAAAGTCACTGGCAATGAAAAACCAAAGAGACACTGAAGAAGATAGAATGGCTTTGTGAATTAACTACAGCCTTCACAGCTTTCACTGGCCAGGGCATCTGTGTGATACTGAACGAGGTCAATGACCGAAGATTGCTGTGGTTTGGCAGTTATATTGGTTGCACATGTTAAATCCATCCAGTAGTCACAGACCTGTTCATATTACAAGCTTCTTGGGGAGCCACTGCCATATAGATAAGAAGAGCAGAAAAAAACCACAACTGACCAACAACTCACACACAGATGTGGTGCTGGTAACATACGGTAGAGACAGTGATATGCATTAAGTCAGGGACTGTGCAGTGATGCTCTTGTGACAAGCTTGTTTATCAGACAGATTGCTGACTCCTGGGCTTGAAGCTGCCATTCCATCACCTTTCCTGAGCACTACATTCACTTTAAGCTTTCTTTTTATTTATTTTATTTCTTTAAATAATCAAGTACCCTGACCTGTGAAGAACACAGAAGGGAGTTACTGTGCAGCTCAGAAATGTGATTAATTTTGGCCTCAAACAGGAAAGGAAAACACACCCCCGACTTGCTGGCAACTCTTTTTTTTTTGCCTTGTGATTTGTGATGTAAGTCAAGGAAGGCTCTTGTAAATGACAGATTACTTTTTAGATAGAAAATAAAAATTATTGTTGTTGTATATGGCCTGGTAATTCAAACAAAGCTAACAACCAAATCACATCCAAGCAGAAACTGAATTTGCTATAAACCACAGGCACAGGCAAACAGATCAAGGAACCCTTGTGTACTCTTATTTATTCTAAGAATGACAGTTTTTCATATGGGGGAGGAGAAAAACATCTCTCAACACAGCACATCTATCATCTATCCACACCAGTGAAAATAACCTTTTCCTATCCCCCCTAAAGGCTGTGGACTTTCTCCCTACTGTTTTATAAAATTAACTTTAAAAAAAGAAATTAAATTTTAAACTAATGCTTCATAATGCTTTACTGATAGTTGTAGAAATTCAAATTGTATCCAGCTAGAAATCTGGTAAGCAACTGTTTCAGTGTATTAAATCATGTCAGGTGAATTCAGAAGCACTTACAAGGCTAAGTTCTTTGGATTTGGAGGAAGGAGTACTGCTGGAGGATGCAATAGATGCTGGACTAATTGGTGCATCTTTCTTCAGCAGTCGAGTCTTGTCCAAGCCATTCTCCCTTGGAGAGTGCGCTGGGCTCCCCCGCGGAGAAGAAGGATCCTAAACATTAGCAATGTGGATTAGTACAAAGAAGTTCATACTAGCCAGTAGTGCTTGTCCTGAGCAAATCGCACTTTGGAGTGAAGCTCTCTCCATAAAGTGTGATATGTCGCTTCAGTCCTTAAGTGATTTATCAAGATGTGTAATGGCAGATACATGTATTTTTTAAGAAAGTCTTAAAAGTTGACATCATTAAACATAAAAAATGATGTTTGAAGTCTGTGGATACTGCAATAAGCAAATAAGTCTCATTTTTTAAGAGACAGGCTAGAAAGGTTTGAGGCACTTGGCAGGCCTGATAAATTCATGAAAGAAGTGAAGCCCTAAGAGAAAGAAAACACCATTAACTGGATTCAGAGCACACTTTTGGGGTGTACAAGAAATAAAAAACATCTTTTGCAGAAATAAGTGTTACAGATCTGCTTTTTATCCTAAACAGAGACCTGATTGGACTCCCTCAAGCATTGCTGGCTCTCTTATGAAGGCAAAGGCTACAATCTTATTCATACCCAATATTCACAGATAGTATTGAAGACATCACCATCCAACTCCCATTACTGTAACATACAAAAACAAACAAACAAAAAAAACATTCTGTGTACCTCATTGGAAACATCAACTACCAAGTTGTCATCACTCTTTTCACCGTCACTGTCCTGAAATAACAAGACACAATGTGTAAAAAATACATAATTTATACCCTGATGGTTCTTAAGTAAAAAGAAAAATTAAGCCAAAGAAATGAAAAGCTGCTCACAACTATGTAGCCTTTTTTTTTAACCAAGATTTATCTAGTAATAAAACTGTAATATTTAGGTCACCTACAGTGCTTCTCCTTCAAACGTTCCACCACCATTATTCCCAGATCACTCTTCAGATCAGTGAATGAGGACAGAGGATGAAAATCCTCACCCAAAGTTGCACTGCACCAAGAAGCGGGGACAAGCTAGACCGCAACTTTATCAAGTCCCAGCCTATTTAAAGCTCTGTCCTCATCCACTGCCTCCCATGTGTTCTTTCTTATAAAAAACGCTATCAATCCTACACATACAAGCCTTCTAACCATCATAGATGGTAGGTACAGACAGTTAAGAACATAGTAAAATCCTGAACATCGATTTTAAAATTAGTTACGCAGTAGGAAATGGGTGAAATTATAGAGGAACATTTAAGTTTAACAGTACGCAGCATAATTTTTTACTCACATAACGAGCTGCTATTTCCTTCTCTTCTGTTTTCTGTTTTTTACTCTCTGAAGAATAATCTGTCGAATTTCTGTGCTTTTCTGCTGTTCTGAAACTGGCTGAGGGAGATACAGAGGAGCTCTGCAGTTAGAAAAGAGATGGAGAAAACACATCAGGTGCTCCTTCCAAACATGTTTTTTTTTTTTTTTGGTCAAATTCTCTCAATACAGCTTAACCCAATGAGATGATTTAGATCTGTTCCTAAGGACAGCACTTTGGGTTTTAATCAACGATAGCTACTCAGCAAGTTTATTGTGTTAAAAGTGCAGAGTGCACTGCAAGAGACACAGATAAAGAAGATCAATTTACATCACTGAGGAGTTGATATCTGCAGTGTTGGTAAGATGAATGTAGAGCTACTGTGGACCATTTTGTGAATACTTTGCATTGGCCTAGTTTTGGCTTGTTTCCTGCATAAATATGCATGGTTAAATCAATACTGACCTCCCAGAAGAGGTGTGTGTTTGTGCCTGCAGAAATCAAACCAAGAAGCACAAAGATGGCTCAAGCTAAGACAGACCTCAGTAAACATTTGAATGAGATTTCTAGTAAAGACTAAAGCAAGCTTCAGAGTAACAGTCCTGCAACTGGAAAGAACAGGGGGAAACCTCTGTACTCATTTTAATCCGACACCTTTTGCAATTTCCAGTTGTGCCTACAGTGGACAGGAGTACAACACAGTGGCTCAGGGAGTCTTTTGCCATTCTGTGGACCCCACTTACTAACAATGGCTATAGAGCACATTTCTGGGATGGGAAAGAACAGAAGGTAATTTGCACTTTATGCGCTGTCATCCAGCAACTCTGCTCTACCTCTTTAAACAATCAAGATGACATTTATCAATTCCTAACATATTTCCAGAGCTTGGTGGAGCCTGTATGTTCATACACAAACAAGGAAGTAATGAAAGATGCAAAATTCCTTCTGGGATTGATTTTAGCAGCAGCAGCAGCGGCTTTTGGCCCTAACTCAAGGGCCAAAACCACTTGCTAAACTTTATCTCACACTGAAGTCAATGGTTGAACATACATAAGTAAGGATGTGTTCTGGCATTTTGCAGAATTGGAACTGACAGGAATGAAGATGAAAATAATTCTCAGTTTAAACCCTGCTGTCTGCATCTCTCTATCCTCCTTACGTAAGAAGTTGAGAGGAAAAACTAAAGAAGTCCTTACTGCTGGATTTTAGACCCTGCTGCACATGCAGAAACACTGGTTTTGAGTTTTTCTTCCCTGTCTTATGGTAAGTTGTTGTTCTTTGATAAAGCTGGACAATACAGCACTCTGGTCTTAGGGTTAAGTGCATGCCTCCATAGGTTTATTTTATCACAATCACCAGGAACACAAACCCCAGAAGTCAGCATTTACGCTCTGCAACTTCTGTTCCATTGCTGTTACTGAATTTCTTCTTTACTCAACATACTACGCCACAAACTTCTGGTAAGAATTAAGAACACTCAACCACAAGTTAAGCTGTGGTCATTGCTCAAGTCACATAACAGAACATTTCTCCTTGCCTGGACACCCAGTTGCTACTTTAAAAATTCCAGTTCTTGTCAATAGTAGCTCAGATTAATGAGTGGTGGAATTTGAAAAAAATCTTCAGCTTTCTTATTTGGTGATTGTTATTTATCCTTGAAGTACTGAGTGGCAACAAACAATTTAGCAAAAAGCCAGTGCTTAGCTCTGCCTGTATCTTTCTCATTTCCCTCCCTCCTTCTCCTTCTCAACAGCGTACATGGATTTCCTATCCTGAGAAAAGAATATCTTAAAACATATTCGCCAGTTTAGCTTTAAAGTAGATCATTCATCAACTGTTACACTGTAAATGACAAATTAAAAATGCTATTGTTTGCTCTGAAGAGACAGTAGTGACAGTAAGCACAGAATCCTTTAAAATAGAGGCTAAGTAGAAACACAGTATTAAATGAACCGATAGTTTGAAAAATGTATTTGTTTACTGCAATGATATAGCACAGTCTCTTGCAAAAGATTTTAATAGCACACTCCTATTTCATTTATATTCATTTATAATTTGGGAGGCGGTAGCTTGTAACGTGAATTCAATTCATTATTTCTCAACTTCACCCTACATAAAGCAAATTACTTTAAAACGAAGAAAAATAATCACCAGTAAACTACAAATTAGACTGATGTCTAAAGAATTAAAGTAAATTACCGCACTTATTTAAATAGAAATACTTATTTTCATGAATTTGAAACTATATAGTTTCATTTTTCACAATCTAGTTAGCTATGTGCTATAGATACCATTTTAATCTTTGATTTCACTGCTTAATAAAGTAATAAATTAAAGCTTCCTACTAGAATGATAAAGTAGTTAATTATCACTAGCACATAAAGGATGAGTACCACACTGGGCACTGGAGCAATGCACACTGCTTAATGGTTTTATTGCTTCAAAGATGGATCAGACTTGATTCTGATAAGAAAAGATGGTATCCCACCTGACATTTGTAGAAAAAAATGTTGACAACTAACCTAATGATAGCTGATGGGGAGAGTGGGCAAATTAGTGGAGTGAGGGAAACATTAGAATCTCATTTCCCTAACTGAAATTTGGCCAGTGAACTTGGACTTACATTATTTTATCTAAAGAGTCAATTACTACTCAACAAATTAAACATTCTTGCTTTAAACTGCTCCACTCCTTTTCTTGCATGAAGCCCAGTCAATCAGTACTCCCGGAATACCAGCTTCTTTTATGCTCAGTATCAAATGTACCTGCAACATGTGGTAACTTCATGGGATCCCTGGTGCTAGTGCTGACAAACCTGAATTTCTCATGCTAAGTAATAATATGTCATGTACCACTTAGCCAACAGGCCATTATTTAGATCTTCATATGCACTTAACTCCTATTAATTTCATTATGCGAGAGACAACCATTACCTATACTGCGTTCCTTCTAATTGTTCACAACAGAAGTTCAGTCTGCACATCTGTAAGGATCTATCTGTATATGGGATGTAATGTCTTCATGATTTCCACTGACATCAAATTCCTACATATTAACTCTGTACCCATCCACATTCAATGCAAATCCATGTATTCCATTCCTCATATTTGCAAACTGCAAGGCAACAACTACTAAAGCGCACCATTTAGTTGTCAGATTCTGCACTGTTCCTCGATTAAAACATCGGTGCTGTTCTAATAGTTGCCTTTAAGAAACAAGAGTAGAATGGCCACTGAGAGAAATTAAGAGATTCAGCTTTATGCCTTGGGAGGCAGTACCTTAATGGGCCAGAGTCCTCATTCTAGTGACTATTAAAATTTATAGAGAAATAAGTCTTTTCACACTGCTGTTTTCTTCAACAAAATGTATTAATCTACTAGAAAGTGTAGCATTTTCCTACTAACCAACACAGAGTTTGCTCACCTATAATAATTAGATCAGACATAGGAAACAATATTCTTTCAGGAAAGTGGGTTACATTTAGTTTCCATTTTAGCAAAATGTACCAGTTTTTCATTTTCTGCTTAGGTAGGACATTTTTATTCATGTTAAATACATCACAAAATGCTGACAAAAAACATTTGAACAGATACATTTATAAAAAGGCTGAGCACATTGCCTTCTTCACATAATTGCCTTACGTAGTGAAACAGTTTGTTTCTAGTGCTGGATCCACAGTATCTGTTGCACTAGACCGTAAAACATGACATGGTATAACTTACTGTGTATTTTGGGCAGTGCTGAGCACAGAGCTAAACAAAAAGATTGCCCATCACAAAGGCCATTTGGAATTTCGCAACTCCAAATGGAGAAAAGCAGTGCATTTCCTCCACAGCACTCATCGGGTACTGCTCCTGGTGGAATATTGGTGCCACATAGGAACAAATTAAATGATCATAGAGAGGGCAATATAAACCTCTTAGCCATAATATTCTCACTGGTAACAAGGCAAACATCAGCATCCTCACACTTTCTACTTGGTATAATTAATACTTGAGACTGCCTGGAAAAAGAGAAAGCACAAGTACTGCAATCACTATTGTAACTCCAGCTTCCACTGAAGTTATTTGCATTAACAAAGATGACTCATTCTGTAATGGCAGGAAAAAAAAAAAAGAAAAAAATCAATACGGTCAGATTGTGCAGTCTTGCTGCTGCTCTTAAACCCTGCAAGCCCCAGCTATACATATGCTAGCTCTTGCAGACAAAGATCTGGCCTGAGCAGACTAAGTGATAACTAAATAGAATCAGTGTTGAAAGAAATGACTAGAGATGACAGGATGAAAAGCCTTCCCCAGGATAAAGCTGGTAACTCTTTACAACATTCATGAATATGACCATTCCCCAGTGTACCCTTACTGCTAAAATGATCTATTTGGAGTGTAATAATTAAAACAATCATTCCCAACAAAGTGGGATTATGAGATACTTGACCATCCTGAAGTATTAAGCAAACTCCAGTAATAAAAGCCAAGGATGCTCAACAGTAAGGTCAATTACAGTATAATTATCTGAGTGACATTACTGATGTTATAGTCTGTTGAAAGTATAAAAGAAACTACAAAAATGGATACAATATGTATTACAGTCCAGTGATGACTGGACAGCAAAGCTGCTTGGTTGGACAGCTGGTGCCAACATTACGCATGGACGTACAACTGCCAGAAACCTGACAAAGGCACTGCCTTAGCTCGGGTGGGAGCTGGCAGCTGCCCTGTCCCTCCAGCTTCCCCAGCACTCTGGGCTGCTGCATGGAAGCTGCTTGAAGACCACCCTGCCTGTTCCTCTCAGAAACGGCTGGCAGACTGCTTAGTCTGTGGGTTTAGTCTCATCCGCCGCTCTGAAGCTGTTGGTAATTGTCCTGTCTCCCCGGCCTCTCAAGACAGCAGACTTCAGAACATCTGAATGAACTTCCTTTTTTTTGTTTCAAACTCAGTCTTCCATGCATTTCATTAAGTGTCCCCTAGATCTACTGCTGACGGAGCTAGTGAACGCAGCCCTGCATTAGGCATGCCTTGCCATTCTGTAAGCTTCAAGTGCGCCCTCTCTCAGTCTCCTCCTCCTCAGGCTGAAGGTCCTGCCTTCTCGGCCTTCTTCCTTTGAGCCACTCCATCCAGTTAGTCATTTCAGCTGCCATTTCAGTGCCTCCTCCACTATGTCATCACTGACACATGGAAACAGGACCACACATGGTGCCCCAGCCCAGGCCATGAGACAGGCAGCAGTCACACACACTTCCCCTTTGGGCTATGGCCTTCATCAGATCAAGCCACAGCAGGAATGGCCACCATGCTGCTGTCATAGAAGAAAACCCCACCGGCCACTGACTTTCCTGTAAAGGTCTGCCCCTCCATGTTCTGGAGATGAGTGGAAGTGAAAGCCTTCAGGGAACCCTCTGGTCTTTTAGATGAAATGGTGAAGCAGGCTGCCCAGCCCTCACCACCACTCCTCAGAGGCAGGTAGAGCAGACCGTTTGGAGCAGCCTGCCAAGGCCACATCCCACAGCCAGGGAAAAAAGACTGCAACTAAACAGCTCCCACATAGTAAGCCTTGCGTATGGCTTCACCGATAAGGGAATACCTATCTGTTTAAAAAATGCATTTGTTTACAAACTTCTGTATGTTCGTGCTCATATTTTTCATTAAACTTAGGGACATGGTGTGAAAATACTGTAGGCTGCTCTATAGGTACCATATGGTGTGTTTCTACAGGGGCTGTATTCCTGAGGTCACCCACACCTCCACTGTTACTACACATTTCTGCTCTTATTATTACGACTACTGCATTCCAGTATCCATGCCAGCCCAAATGAATTTCCACTATTTGCTTTAATTTGGCAACATCCTTCCTTTGCTGTCCTCATTTAGGCAGCTGGGTTTTCCTTACCATTCTTTTCCCTTTATATATACACAACAGATTGTGATCAGACTGATACAGCCCAGAATGGGCTCATCAAATGAGGAGAGACTGGTAGCCAACTATTGTTCCCACAGACATCATCAGTGGCAGTGAACTTTTAAAATATTTTTACTGCTTATTTCCAACTTGTTTCTCTATTGTAGTGGAAATGCTAATTCACGGCCTGAAACAGTGATTGAGCACCTGGTGGGAAGGCAGGGCCAATCCTTCTTGTCCTGGTGGCAGCACTATGCTATTTCATCTAAACTAATCAAAAGCACCAAAGTCCAGATAAAATGAGTGTTAAAACAAACAATAAACCAGTATGGTTTGCATGGTAATTCCAGCCATGTATTTTAATATGATACACTTGTCAATTAGCTATAAGCTACACAGTCCACACAGCAGAAGCTGGAGATACCTAGCAATTTTGACATGCAATCCTATCAGAATGTGCTGTTGTTTGTTTGGTCCCTCCTGGCACACAGGTGCACAGTGGTGGCAAGAAAAGGAGGTGTTTAAAGCAATGGTGAGGGCTGCTGGCTGCTTTCGGAGACAGATTTTTGCAATAAATCCTTTAAAATACAGCTTGTCCAGTAATCACTGGCTGAGGGACATAACACACATAAAGCCTAATCACAGCTGACACTGTGAGGGTCAAAGGATAGAGAGAAGAACTGATGCGGCTTAAATGCAAGCAGTGAAGTAGTAGAAGAGCATAGCTGTGAGGCAAAAAAGGAAACACGGATTTAGGTTAAAGTATGTCTTAGCACAAGCATGCGAAGGTAGTGAAATCAAGGACTGTGGCAAGAATAACAAGCGTCCTTTGGTAAGCAAGACAGTTTGAACAAAGGACCTGGTTTAAGCAGGGAACAAAATGAAAAATAAGAGATGGGTAAGAAATGGAGTTAAACGCTTCTGATAGATTTACAGAAGGTTCAAAGTTTACAGATTACATTTACCATCAAGCTTGCTCTTGTCTTCATCTGCCAACTCGTAAATATTGAATTCATGGAAAAACAACCCAAGCATTGTCAAACATCCTCCCTTTTAATCCATAAAGCAATTCATCATTTCCCACTCACTGTCCCTCACTTCAGCCTCCTTCCCTTTTGAAGAGACCCCAAACTACGACCACAGGTTTCAGCACACAGAAGAGAAGGTGACTAGGCCAGAGTGAAAAGAAACATAAGGCGTTAAAACACAAGTTACAGCTGGTAGAGGAACTACAGAGGGTGGGAGCCCCAGGGCACATGCAAGCTGCAAAGGAGTTCTGTACATCATCATGTCAGAACAGGTAAATGCTCCTGAATAACCAATACACACAAGAGCAGAAATGCTGCTGGACAGGGAAAATTCTGCCGCTAGTATTTTGGAAAATAAATGCCAAAATCTGAAACAAGCCTACTTATCAGTCTTCACAGCGTACAAAATCTTAAATGTTATTTTAACCAAAATCAGACACTGAAACAGATGGGTCAAAGGCCAGTAAGTTAGAGATTCAGAAGGACTGTAGATAAATACAGTCAGCTTTGGAAATCTGAAGAAGAGAGCTGTGTCAAGGAAACACAGAACTACAGCTCTGCTCTCCTCAAATATTTATTTGGGGTTCCAATTACTTATCTCTCATGCTATTTCCTTCAACACAGACCTGAAACAGATTGAGCAGCTGCAGCAAAACAGAAGCAGAAAAAGACAGGAAAGAATTGGGAGTTAACCAGTGAGAATGAGCAGGGGAGAGCATGCAATCACAGGATAAGAGAAAAAGCTCAACCAGCCAAAGCATTCGATGCAGCAATTTAATTGTGGGCTCACCACCATGAAAGAGAGAGAGGTAGATAACCACCAGCCTGCATTACAGACTTCGATTCAGCAGCATGCCACAATACGAGGAAAAGCAGTGGCACTCGCTGAGCTTTCTTCAAAAGCTAGTGATGGATGTGCACAGAAAATTCCCAGCATCCAGTATATCTCCAGAATATTAACACTAATTATATTTCCACAGCAGCTGAATTTGAACAGAGCACACAAAGTAATTTGGTTACTTTCAGAACAGTAAGAAAACACTAAAGAGGGAATGTTTTATGATACCCATTAAAGGCCTGTGTCAGTATGTTTTATAATTCGTTAAAAAATATCTGTAAGAATCAAGAAATTCCCCTGAAGAACAGCCAGCTATTGCTTAGAGCCCTTTCTCAGACTGAGCACCACAGTAAAACTGTTACCCTTTCACTTTGCACAGTGATTAAAATGGACTGTGCGGCACTGAGCCAAGCTGAACATGAACACTTCCCTGCAGTGGCTGAAGCCACAGGGGTTATAAAAAATATCAGTACTAGCAACAGAGGTTAGGAGGCAGAAATACACACACCTACACCCCCCCTTAATTTTCCATGTTAAAGTAGTAACGATCAGGTTTTAAGCTTTACCTTCTCTGGAGACAGCTAAGTGGATTCACTTTCCATATGACAGGTCCTAACAACTTTCTCCTGGGACTTACATTCTCCATCTAACTCTTCACTTAGACCAGAAGGATATAACCTGGCACTAATTAGCCTTTTTTGTTAGTGTAAAACCGCAGAGATCATGTCTAAAGACAGTCTCATGGGACATTCCATTCAGCTGCTTTCAGCTGCCATCCAGATCAGATACTTCGCCCCAGTGCCTCACATTTTTCACATTTTTAGTTCTGGTTCCATCTATTACAGGTTATACTCATGGCAAAGGCATCAGTTTGAGTTTTCATATTTCTTTTCCTTTCCACTGTATCTGTATGTGTAATTTTTTTTTTCATTCTGCCTGTTTGTCTCAGAAGTATTTTAAAGATGCTTTGCTGCATCTTTAGGAGACAATACGGAAAAGCAAATGGTTGTTTTTACACAATACTTCAATGATAACCACTAGTGATCTTTTTCCACACTTTCTGACTTCCTTCATCTCTTTCCCTTATTTTCAGTCCTTTTTTTTCCTGACTTGGTCAGTAAAAATAGTGACGAGAAAAGTTACAGAGTATAGCATGATTGCAAAAAGCACCCTAAATGGCAACAGGAATATTATTTCTACTCGCACATTGCTCTGATCAGCAGAAAAACGTTTGTGTTTATCTCAAGTACTAACTCAGAGACTGCCAATTCGCTCATTTCTTCTTGCCTCGGATCTTGAGCTCTGTCTGAAAACCCTAAATATGCTTCATTCTTTTCTAGTACTCTGCATGATTAAAGAAGCCAGACCTAATGCTAAGTACCCAATGAAAACAGTACTCATCAATCAACCAGTCTCTTAATTGTACAGGCAGATAAAACAAGGCTGGGTGCTATTAAATATTTGAAAATCCCAGTTCATGCTGATTCCGAAGCAAAACATTTTCTCAACAATCTATAAAAATATTTTCCAGAAAGAAATCTTTGAGAACTAACGTTCGCCTCTCTGCCCAAATAACATCCAAGGCCATTATTTTTGCCTCACTTCATCTACACTTACTTACTCATGTTCCCAAGACTCTTGTTCAGGAAATTATCCTATTTCCTATTCAGGAAGGCACTCGAGCAGATACCAGATTTGAGGCACGCAGTTTGATCTCAGAAAAGTCACAAGGCAGATAAATAAGAACGTATATACGTGCTGAACTCTGGATTACTACTGCATGCTACCATGAATCAGAACCTCAGCTGGTTGCAAAAATAACTGTCCCCAAAATCATTCTTCAAATCAAGGATTTTAGTTAAGTGGAATAGAGGGAGGAATGCACACTTCCTTCAGTCAGTCTCAAAGCAGTTACATCGGTATATAATAACACATTATATGTACAACACCAACTTCGAAGATAGAAAATAAAACACACTGTTTTTCTGCCAGATTTTTAGATGCATTACAACTCCAGAACATCCTAGAGTTCTGCCAAGAGAAGCAGTAGTAGCTTTTATTTTTCTGGGCATTTCATTATTTATATTAGATAGGTCATGCTGTTAATTTTTTAAACTTTAAAAGCACAATCAAATACTAACTTCAGGCTAGCTGGAAGTGGTTTGATGTCAGCAATGAGCAGCCAATACATTTTTAATTCAGGCTAGAGGAGAAGAAAAGCAAAAATCTTCCCCTCCAGTACACCCCCATACACTCCGCCAAGTAGTTAAGTGTGATAACTGGCATGCACACACATGATCTTCTGTTCAATTCAAATGAGTTATCTTAGAAAATTTGTGAAGACTGCTCTCCCTCATTTAAATACTTCATAGCATGATCCATCTTCCCCTTTGCTTTGGTTAAGTGAAGACTACAGTAATCCCCTTCAAGCAGCATTCTGGCAAACACTCCTAAATTATGCAATTCACTAGGTTCAACTCTACTGTTACAATCATTTTCAAGGAAGACAAGTACAATACATTATCATCATAGCTATAAACCCTGAGCTGAGTTTTCCTTGGCTGAATTCCTAACATTTTAATGCTGAAATTGATCTCTTTTTTAAAACTTCATATGAAAGGTTTTTTAAATACCATACATGCTCAAGCTCTTTATTTTAAATGGTTTAGAAATGAGCTCGTAGAAACAGAGAAAAAAAAAGTTTTGTGTTCTCTAATCTAGCATTAAGTGCATTTTAAAGAACAACAGACATGTTTCCAAACAAACTATTGCAGTGTACAAATTACCCAGAAAGGATGGAGATAACAATACCTATGGTGTGGGTTTAGATCTGTGAAGAAGTTGACGTTTCATCAAGGTTGTCTAGGAAACCATTTTTTAAATTTACTTAGAATACAAAATGAAAGATGTTTATTTCCATATGGGATGCCTCTGGAGAAGCTGGCAAGTAACAAGTTTATTAAAATGACAAGTTCAAGGTACTTTTCCCATTGACTGTAAATAACCACCCCGTGAGCCAATTAAGAACAGAGATCAAAGGCCCAAGCAGTGCTATAAAGCCAGGAGTCAGAGAGTTAAGAGAAAACCTCCTCAAGCTACTACAGCATGGGAAATTTCCTCTACCCAACATCCACTCTAGTATTGCCTTTTTCATCTGGCTTTGGACTAGGCTAAAAGCTAACACCCACACGTTACTGGACACCTACGCAAGTGGCTTGCTTTTATGCACAGCCAGGAACTGTTTTAGTTGTAAAGAGTGATCCTGATGGGATCTGAAGCAGCTTGACAGTGAGGAGGCAAGAAAAAGTGTTGGGGAGGTACATAAGAATGCCTGGCTGTAATTTGTAAAATAAGTTTCTCAGTTGGGAAATGTTATTAGATCCCATATTGCAGCAGTTTGTCAGAGAATTTGTCCTCCTTAGTAGCTGCCAACACTGTGACTTCTCAAGTCAGAACTCAGCATACTAGCAACCTGTCTCCTAATGCAAGACTTGACTATTACTATGATCTCTGCACATGCCAGCTTCAAATTTGTTATCAGCATAGGGCATGGTCGTCCTGATGAGTGAGTGGGGTCTTTTCAGCAGGTACACAGAGTGCTGCCATCAATTCTCTTACTAGCATCGAAGAGGCTGAATTGCAAGTCATGCCACTGCTTACTGACCAACACCCGGGCTGCTTGAGCAAGAGCATGCTCTGCTCCCTTGCAACACCACCTTCCCCACCCTCAGTTAAATCCCGCTCAAAGAAAATCTTGAATCTTTAAACAGGGTTTCACTACTGCTTCTTGAAATTAGAGGATAGATGTGAACACGTCAAGTCCATTTCCCTCGATTCCACTGCCTGTCCTTGCCCCTTACATCAACAGGTGAAGGTGAGGGAGGTGCTTTTAGCATTTGTTGTGACTGGTAAGATCATCAGACTGAACACTGTGTAGACCTCAGTTTTGACAGTAAATGTAAATTTCCATTTAAAGACACCTAGAGAACCAGATGGAGCTCTTACAGTGAGAAAATGTAACAAGCTCCTTCACAGCAGGCACAACTGTATTCTGAGCTCCAGCCTGCAAATGGAAATCCTTCTTCTCTGTCTACACCATCTCCCCACAGGGCACTTTCACTACCAACAAAAACCAAATTCACCTGTGGGGCTGCTCCCTCTGCAACTGCACCAGAGGAAATGAGGGAGGGTCCTGAAGCTGTGCAGCATTCTATGTTGGCAGTGCCATGCCATGCCAACCCTGAGGAATCTTGCTCTGCACACTGAAGTAACATAGCCCAGCGAGCATGTCCGCAGGCTGTAAGAACAGCTCAGGCACAGGTCTGGGCTGCTTGAGTCATGCTGGCAGTGATGCACTTACAAGTCGGGTCAGTGCAAGCCATGTGTCTCAGCGGTGGTGCGCTTCACACCATGGTCTATACATGCTGTACATGTCATCCCATTACTGAAACTCTCCCAACACTGCACAAGGTTTTTGCCCATCCTGCTACATCTACAACCCCAAGCAGCATCGAAGGATCTGTACAATGCAAAAAAGCAATGCAATCAAACCTCAAGGAAGGATGTGAGTTAAGCCAAAGCTTCTTTTCTGAAAAAAAATGGGCAGAGACTAGGTAGTCAACGGAAACAGGAATAAGCTCCAAAGGACTGAACTGGCAAACTAAGTCACAAGACCTATGGCCAGAAAGAAGCATGCATACATTTGCCCACAATGGGACTCAGTGCAAAGAAGATTTTAAATGGAAAAATTATATAAAAATGGATCACAAGGTAATGCTGATGCCTGAGCAGTAAACTAAAACTGGGAAAGACAGAAAATGGTGCTTATATTTGAGAAATCTAGGCTTAGTACTCTGTTCTTTTATCTGATTGGGTGAAGTCAATTAAGCTTTTTCATGCCTCAGTTCATTATCTGTAAGATAGGGATAATTTGAGAAGTCTACAGAGCCTTTCTTTCTCTTCCAGAGATTGTTGAGAAGATTAGTGCGTTGAAGATTTGGAGGTACTCCAGTATTAACAGGGATGGGTTTATTAATATCTCACACTGAAATGGACAAATAAGGGACGGGGCAAAAAAATCGCTTTTCTTTATATCAACCCCAATACAACTACAGCAATCTAAATATGTTAACAGCTTGCCTATATCAAACTCCAGCAACTAGCATTTCTACAATAATTTTAGCCCATTTTTAGTTTGTATAAATCTGTATAGTGAAGACACAGGAAACTGAAAGGAAGAAACATTTCTGTATTGTATGTATTTAAAACTAGCATCAGCTAAACTAGGAAGCCAAAAATCTGAGACGTAAGTAAATAAATAAATAACCCCAACATTTCAGGAAGAATATACTGCTGTTTATTGTTGGTTTGTTTTACTTTTTGTGTGTGCACGTGTTTTTAAATTACCCATGGTTAACAAAATTAACCAGGAAATCTGCTATCTGCAGACTTGTCTTTGAAATGATTTTTCTCAAACTTAGCATTTGAAAGGTGAACAAAGTCAAACCTGCAGCTGCTTAATAAACTCAGATCTATACTTCAGAACGCGTAAGACTATCTCAAAGACAGACAGATGTCAGATAAACTTCTCTGATTTTGCAGAACCATTCTTCTCATCATCACTCCTTTCTATAGCCTACCAAATACACAGTCTTCCACTGCTTTGTGCTATGCTGCGTCTGCGCTTACAGTACTCCATAAGTATGAAAAACAAACAAACAGAGTGTGTATTTATCTGATTAAAATCCAATGTAAACGATATGCAAAATTGGTGCAGCCCACTGGCTCATGACAAGTTGCCAGTAAAGACCTTCTGTGCTGAAGGTTGTGTATTGCTGATTTAGGGCATCATATCTCTGTCAATCTTCTACAACTGTCTCTTTATTTCACACTTTCCTTATTGTCCTGGTTTCATCCGGGACAAGTTGATATTTAATTAATAGTGTCTGGTATGATGCTGTGTTTTGGCTTTAGGAGAAAAACAATGTTGATAGCACACCAATGTTTTAGTTGTTGCTGAGCAGTGCTGTACGGAGCCAAAGACATTTCAACTTCAGGTACAGTCCTGACAGCAAGAGAGCTGGGGGAGCCCCCTGGTTCAGAACCAGGACAGCTGACACGAACTGGCAGAAGGGAGATTCCATGCCATATAACACATGTGAAGAAAACTTCAAAACTGTGAGGAGTGGCTGTGGCTGGGGGCAGCTACTGCCTGGGGAGAGGCTGGGTATTGGTCTGTGCACGGTGAGCAAGTGGCTAAGCTGCCTGCTGTGTTAAACCACAACATTATTTAATGACCATCTCCACTCTTATTTCTATCTAGACCCTTTAGCACTTCGCTTTCTTACCATTTGATGACAGTCTGTGTAAAACAAATCTTGCACCATAATGCACAATCACTTTGTGAACTGGGTGAGTTCATACCCAGTCTCAACTTAAGCAGTACACCACTTCTCTCCCTTCTTCTTGCTACTGTAATCACTCGTAACTATTGTTACTCCAATCTGAATTCTTTCCAGAAGCACTTTCCTGCTTCCAGGTCTCAGCTTCCAGAAACTTGTGCCTTCTCCTGTTAAAGAACAGCTTGGGGCCATTCCTACAGGTCCATGAGCAAAGATTAGCCTGAAGAGCTAACTCTCTGTGACCAAGTAGAGGGAAAAGTGCATTTCACATGAAATCAGAAAACTATCCAAGCTTGATTAAAAAGCATCCAGGCAATGCCACTGAACATTCACAAGTTATTTTTCTAAACTTTTGCATAATTTAGACGATTCAAATCTGGATTTCCCACATGATGTGCAGAGATGATTATGGGATATATTTGTTCTGACTGGGCTTTAAGTCTCTACATTTCAGAGATTTCTCATTTTTCCTTTATTCGGGGTTGAAATTTGCTATGAGAATTTCTTCAGCCCCCTGCAGAATTCTTAAGAGTATTCCCTAAAGAGAGAGACAAAAAGAATTGGGGATTCATCATGCACAAGCTGATATTTACAGTAACACCACTCCCAGTACGTGTCTGCTGGAAATAGCTTGATATTTCTTCACTTTCTTTTAATATTTGTAGGATTAATAACAAATTCAGGCCCTGATCCCATAATATTTAACATCTGGGCGAAATGTTCCTTGCTGACGTCCACAGAGCTCTAGTTTGGCACAACAAACACACTGCATGTTACAAGAAACTTAGCAATGGCAGCAGTAAAAGGCAATTTCTTCCTTATCTCTTTTTGCGCTTCCCTTCCTTTGTTGATGTGAAGAGACTAGGAACAATATGGCAACCAGAACAAAGAAGAATAAAAAAAACACTCATGGATGATTGCTCAAAGCGTGTCCATAAACACCAGCGATTACTTTGCTACTACAGCATTTGGTTTTAGGACAACTTGAAGCTCCATGAAAGCAGGGAACAAAAGATATTTGCATATGACAACTTCAGTGCTCCGAGCCCTCTGGCTGCCTCAAATACCAACAGGCACACAGGCTGCAGAAGAGGCAAGGAATACTTCAGAAAGCCATAGAAAACATTCTCTCCTTTCACCGTAGTGGCATCTTTACCCCTGTGAACTCTATTTGCCACTTTCTAGTTGACCTGCACAACACTCGGGGGTTGACTGCTACAAGAAAACTGTAGCTGCACTAACAAATATGAAGCATCTCTCTTGCTAAGTGCTAACACTTTCCAGATCATATACCAACCTCCTCCATGGCCAGCCACAGTAACCGTATTTCACAACACATTAAATGCATTAACGGTTTCACACTGTCAACGGTTTACGGGCGTTAGGCCCGATTCCGTGACAAAGGGGACGGGGGACCCAAGGGCCCACGTCCCGGGAAAAGGGGAAAGGGGAAAAGGGTAGGGAGATGGCCCTGAGAGCAAAGAACAGCGGCAACAATCTGAGGAGAAACAAACTAATTTACTAAATAAAATATCGGAATGCAAAACAACACACTATAATACAATATAATTACAATTTAAGCTGATAAATCCAATACAGAGAGAATGTCCCAAAATCAAGGTAGGCCTTACTCTACTACCGACGATAAGACGGCTGGAGAGCGAGGTGCTGCCAAGACGAGAGACGGCGGAAAAAGGGACGAGGTCTCGTGATCTGCAAGTTTTTATACTGCGAGCTTTTATCTTTTCCCTCCGGCTGGAAATGGTAACAGAGGAGCAAAGTACCGTGGGGACTGTAGTAGTCCTTCTCTTCTGAGGACTAGGTATGTCCACTACATGATGTTATGATGTGGAATACCAATAACCGAAAATCACAAAACCATGACACACACAAACAATGCTCAGGCACAAAACTCAGAGCCAAGATGGCTAGAACAAGCTTGAACCTCTTCCAGGGCCAAAACTGCCTTTTTAGCAAAGATATCCTGAAGTAATTCTATTCTTCTCGCTCTGTTCTCTGCCATCCCTCATGACAGCCTTGAAAAGAAAGACAGCTGGCAAAAAAGCAGCAGTGACAAAACTGTGAGTCAGACAGAGGTAAAAAGGTTAGACTCTGGGAGCCAGAAAGAACAAGGATAGGCCTCTCAGGCACCTATTTTTAAATTCTTCCTTTCTCTCTCCTTCCTCTCTTCTTGAAAGACTAAACGTAAAATGAAATCATCTTACAGAAGGACAGCCGCTTCCCCCCTGTGCTCAATCATTCCAGTCACACTATGTTGTCCAGTAACCTGCATTGATAATTCCTCATGAATAAAATGCCAACATTATCATCCTCAGCTATGTTGTTGACATGCTTTTGCTATTTCACTAAAATTACCATTAATTTTCTGGCTTCACAACAGCTGAGCTACTCTCCATTTGAATATACAAAAGAGTATTTTGTTTAAACCAAATTAAAAGCGTTCCAGTAAATGACTTCAATTTTGCTGGCTATACTACTTCAGTGTATACCGTTCTATTTAATCCTCTCTTTTCCCAACTCTACTCCCTTCTACCTCCCCCTTCTTTTTTTCTTTCTACCTTCCTTTTTCATACTTAATCCTTTCATGCTAGGAGCTGGATTTGCCCAGCAAGACATCCACAGTCAGAAAGAGCTTCAAAAATGTGATGCCAAAGAGTTAAGGCAATGGTGAAATTGCCTCTGCTCAGTTTTTATTCACCTGTGTTTGCCAAAACATATTTAGCGGCTAGGAAAGGAAGAAAAAAGGGGAGGGGTAGCACACCAACAGTGAACACACCTTCCATTTCCCATCCTATTAAGTGTCGACATTCCCCATCTAAGTCAAAAAGAAAAACACTACTATTGCCAACACCTCCTGGCATCTCAACACTTTATTTGTTCCCATTTGTATCTAATGCTTTTGTCAACAGTTCAACAAAAGTCAAAGCAAACAAACCCACTACAAACACTGGGGGTAACAGCAACAAGCATGAATCCTTCACAATTATCCAGCCCAGCTGCTCAGTCCCTGTCCAGGCTGCTTTCATTTACAACAGTGTCAACAAAAGGCTGAAACCCAATAACTAGGTGGGTCAATACTAGCACTGTAAACCCTCCAGAGAAGGAAATGCTGTTCTCCTGCTTTACTGCTTCAGCAAACAAGCAGAATAATTCAGTTAGATAGACAAGTGCTTGCCTAATCACTTGTTGTGTGAATTATTCAAGGCTTTCCCCGTTAACTACTAAATGATGGCTCCTCAAATATTTCCCAGAAACTACCAGATATCCAATGGGAGAAAAGGAAACATTAGGCAAATTCTGACATAACAGAGCACAATGGAAAACCTACAGAAAAGTGTAATGTTCAGAGGGTTAATGCCTTCCTATTCATTTTTTCGGGTGTTAATATACAGAAAGCAAACAAGTTTTTAAAATACAGGTATGAGGCATACATTAGTCTATTAGTTGCCTGATTTTTATACAGCATAATCAAGGCTGCTGCCTACAATTTTTCTTCTCCTTTTCAAATACAGGTTGTAAAAGAGTCCTTTAGAGAATATGTAAGTTGTGGATACAAATAAGCACGGTAGTCAGCAAGGTGGTCGCAGGCAACATGCACTTATTCCCACACCTCTCTCTTTACATTGCTCACTTCATCTCTTAATAATCTTCCACTTCAGTGTTTCCCTCTCTTCAGCTATAAGGTGAATGCTCATATGCTTTACTTCAGAGGTTTCACGAGAGTTCATGTTTACACTTCCAAAGAGCAGTGTAAACACACTGCATTGTAATACTGGTTTAAGTGTTAAGTACTACATTTTTTTGCTTCTCTTCAGGGTAGGAAATGTCCATCTTTAGAATTTCCATTTCTTTGGTTTGTAGGCTTTAGTCATAACCACACAATTGCTAACACACTATTTATAAGCTTTAAGAAAACAGGTAAGTTAGTTAACAAGTAGTACTTGTTTTAATTTTAGAAATTATCGACGAATAAGCCTGGATATGGACAACTGTTTCATCTAAGACTAGTTTACATATACATCACAGGGTAGAGTTGGACAAATATATATTTTGAGCCAGAACATAGTATCAAATACACTTGTAAACATTTTGTTTTTGACATCTACCATAGCAGTTGTACATGCTGAATATCTAGTATTCTAAAGAGAATCCCTGACAGTTTTAAGATTTAGCAAAACAGTAACAGAAATTCTGTATGTCAAATTAAAGAAGATAGTTTTGTTTGTAGACTTAAGATCTGTAACATATTTTGTTTGTAAAACAGTTTTAGAGTGACTGTACTGTAACAATCTCTGGAGTTCTGTGTTGTCAACATATAAACCTCTTTCAATCAAAAGAATTTTCTTCCCATTCCTGTCCAAAACAATTATGAAACACTTGTCTACTAAGCAGATGTGGCTATGTCACTCTGTGATCACTGCTGCTGTTCGTAGGCAATTCAGCCCTACTCTGCTTGGTGGGCAACTTTGGTTACATTTACTACTATAAATTCACTCAATGCTTTACTGTAAATCAAGCTAGTGCTATTTGCAACACTGAGGTTGTTTATCACTATTTGTAAGAGCAGTATCTTCATTGATTTGTTCAATTTGTGATGTCTAAGAAATGGTTTAGGGTTCACAGGGACCAAAGGCACAACAGAGAGGCACTGGAGCACAGAAAACTCTTGGTATCAAAAGGATTACATCTTGCACAGATGAACTGGAGAAAAAACTACACAGTCTGATGCTACATACTCTAAGAAGACATGGGGTAAGAGATAATATCACACAGCAACTTCTCCATTTCCTTATCCAGAGGAGGAGGAAGAGCCCCAAAATGGCATTTCCAACCTCTCTCATTGCTGTAGGCAACGCAGTTAGCAGAAAATCTTCATGAGACACACAAGAGTCCTATAGAAGGTCTGCTAAATACTTAATTGCTTTCAAATATCCTGCGGTGTGACATAAAGCTTCCAGGCTACCTAGGTGGCGACCATACAGTGCTTTTTACAAAGGCACCAAATGGACCCTGGACAGGCTGTCTTTATACTGAAAGCAAGCTGCCTTTCCTACTCTGACGCCAATTACGCATACTGATAGGGCACTTGGAAAGACACTTTACTTCAAGGGAATAGCAGAAAATGGGTTTCTCTCATCCCACAAGGCTTATTGCTAACTGATTTTAAAGGGCTTATTTCTAAATTATTCAGACATTCAGAATTCCTCTCATATTTTGCAGTATGGGGCAACAAAGCTCACTACAAAATAATATTTTCAGGTCATTGAAAGAAACTCCTTCTCGAAGCAGGGGAGGAAAAACAAAACATTTGTTTCCTGCAGGGAAAAAATAAATTGCAGTTCGGTATTTTTAAAAGAAGACCTGAAATTGAGGTGTGACAGACACGGAGCATCAACAAATATAAATTCAGCAAATACCAAGGAGAGACAAGACATTTAAAGACACAGTTACAACTACTTCAAGCCAATTAGAAGGATTTCCTAATGCCCAGGACTGTAAAATCACACGGTGAAGGTTCATGTTCATTAGGTCAGCACTGGCTTTTTAACTCAATGGAAGCAATCACACTCATGCGTGGTCTGTCTATTTGGTATTAACATACAGCGAGCAAAGGACTCAGAAACAAGCTGCAGCAGGTGCCAAGCTAGCTGTGTGTGGCCAGAGCCGAGCTCACAGCACACATCCCACACACAGCCCAGCCTCTGGGGCTGCCCAGCTGGGAGGTGTCTCCTGGCCCCAGTTCCATATAGCTATGCCGCACCTCTGCCCGGACCACTGGCTGGACAACCTCGGTAAAATCATGGCTGCTAATTACTTTGACCTAACAAGGTGCATACAGCACAGAAAATACTTAGTGCCCTCTTTCAAAAACTGGCATGAAATACGCCAGCTTCACTGCACAGAGAAGCTGCGGCAGACCACTTATCCTGAGAGCAAAAGAAGGAACAAACCGTGTCGAAATCCTTCCCCTCTCGCGCCCCTTCGCCCCACTTGTAAGCACGCATTAGGGAAACTCCCACAGCTGCATTTGCTACCTCTCGAGAGGCAGAAAAACAGTGGTACAGCTGTGCCTGCTCATATTCGTATGCAAACAAGCAGCGTCCGGCCGGCTGCAACGCCTCACTTAAAAGCACCTCGGTACTCTTTGGTAAGTTTGCAGCTCAGAAAGGAGTGATTAAGAGCAATCTGCCGTCCCCGTAATGCAATTAGCAGATTAGAGTGGCATTTCACTCTCAGTACTTCGTTAAAACCCTGGCTGCATCCAGCACTAGCTGCCGATACGACATACGCAGTGTTCCCCCTGCAGTTCTCCCGGAGACTCGGTGGAGGACGGTGGGGCGAGAAGCCGCCAGCCCAGCCCGTAGCCTACCGAACCGGGCCCGGCGAGAGCGGAAGACCCACTACATTGCACAGCTGGGACAGGAACGAACTCTGTCCGTGAGGATGGTGCTGCAGGACCAAGCTGCACAGAGGCAATGAGGCTGCCTGCTAGGCGTACCTCCGCGTGGCAGAGCAGCCAGCCCTGCGCCAACCCATGAGTGTAGCAGGAAAACGGTGAACTCCAGTAAACTGCCGTGCGGACAGAAGCGATCACTTCAGTCTTTCACATGGCAGGCCAATGAACCCATGGCTGCCCAGACTGGCTAGACATTTTCCACTCATTTCCCCAAGTGTGCCATGAGCATCCTGCAAGAGCAGGGCAGGTCCACTGCCACAGGAGCGCAGCCAGGACATGGGCAAAGGTGGCAGCAGGGTGGCCTTGGCAGCCCTGCCACAGGCAGCACCCCACACAGCCCAACCAGCACCCAGGAAGGACAAACTGAAAAAAAACAACAACAAAAAAAACCCCAAACGATTAATTCACAGATGTTCATGCATTTCACACACAGGGTGCCCTTGTGGTTCGTTGCCAGGGCAACGTGAGACCACCAGTGCGCGCTTTATTGGCTTTATGAAGTGCATCTCGGGGGGCTATCGTCCGAGAAACACAGCATGGTAATTGCCAGGCTTTTCAGAAGCCTTGTTTTGTGTTTATCCACATTTAACCCTCTGAGTGTGATTAAGAGCATTGCTATGCTTGCCTTATGCACCGAGGGGCGAGGGATAGGGAAGGAGGGTCTGTTGTCAGCCTGAAAACCCCAGAAAGCGTGTCCCTGCACCCACTCCTGCCTATGCTGCCTCAGAGGCATCACCTGCAGGCTGCAGGGAGGCCGCCCCACACTAGCAGCATTCACATGGCAGGGCCCAGGCTGAGCCTGGCCAGCATGAGTGTGGCACCGGAGTGACAGGTTACCAGCTTTGGGCACAATGCATTTTACCATCAACTTTGAAAGGGGTAATAAAAGCAGCACACTCATTTCCTACACACGTTACAAGGAACCTTGAAACCTCATTTTGAATCCGGCCGCTTATGACCCACTAAGATGAGGCCGCCGCTGCAGCCATTCTGAAGGAAGGAGGTACGTCCCATGCCTCGGTGACAGGCAGAACTGCAGTGCTGCCTCTAAATGCACACCAGTGAGTGAGCTGGAGCTTGCCAACTGGGGACAGGGTTGCCATCACAAATGTCACAACTCTTATGGCACCAGCATCATCATCCTCAGCAGCAGCACACATCAAGCGTTAATCTGGCCGGAATGGAGAGTGAGAAGGCGAGGGCAGCAGAGGGAATCAATAGAAGAAACGGCTTACATTCAGATGCAGAGGAGAAAAGAGCACGCAGAGACAATCATTTCCTGGGAAAAGCTAAAGCCTAATGAGAATTTACTCTGCCGCCTTTATTCACACAACCAGCCCTTTTGTGGCAAGGGCTTCCTGAGTGACAGGAACCCAGGGCCCCTTAATAGGATTTCCATATTATTTCCAACACCTGCCCAGAAGTTATTTGTTTACATTGAAGGAGGCAAGATTCTCAAATCAGACATCTGCTTCTGGTTCAGGCATATCTTAGGAAACCATCTAGAAAGAAGCTTTGTTGCTATGGAGACATTTTTATTTTCTTTCCTTAGTTGGGTGAAAAACATTAGCATTTCCAATTTTTGGTTCTTCAAAAGGCCAAATGTTGCTCATGAAAAAACACAGAACTTTTCAAATCAAATGTTACGCAGAATAGGTTAATTGAGCTTTAGATATTTAATTAATTATTCGACTCCATTAGAAGCGTACCAGAGAGAGGCAAGAGGCACGGTGTAACTTTCCTACAAATTCTCCTCAATGGCTGATTCCCACTGGCCAGAATAATTGATTCTTCCCTCAGAAACACATCTAAAACTTTGCAATTCATGATGTACTCCACAATCTTTCATAACAACTTAGGAATCAGTCAGACCACTCATTTCCTCCAACTTCTTATAAAATCAGCCTAAGAAACTGAAAACACTCTGTCTGGGAAAATACTTCTTTCCCAATGCGGGGGAAGAGACAGTAAGAGCAATGAAATGCAAACATTATCCTACTACTAGCACTCAGTGACTTTAGCCAGAGGACAGAAAGTTTCATCATCTTTCACACGTCACTGATTCTACCAAGTAATCTGCTCTTCTCTCCCTAATACATTTAGAGTGCCCAATGAATCCACTGATTTGCATTAAAATAGGGGATGTATCAAATTACTTTGGATGTAAAGGTCTTAATAACAACTCAAAATACTAATTGCTAGATACAGAGAAAAAAAAAAACGATCGCATTGCCAACATAAATCTATAAAGCAGAAAAGCAGTCATCTAGTTTCTTTCCACTTTGGTACAAGTTGATGAATGTTACCTATTTTCTCCCACCACTTTGACTAACACCACTTTCACCAGATCTACAGATATGTGATTTATTCCAGACATGTTCACCCTGAGTAAACTTGTGTAAGCCACAAATACCAGCATCCAGGGTATGACTTTAATTGCACACTTACATTATAATAAAAACTGTAAAAAATATATAATAAATAAATTCATTCCCTCCCTTTCATTCTTTCCTCCTAACTATTACATTGTCAAAGACTTCATGCTGGAGAAGACCTTTCCACCCACCTTCCCACCCCAGCAAACTTCCTCTTCCTACTCTACAATGTGAAGTCATAATCCTGTATTATCAACATCATAGACTGTTGCCATGGAAATAATTAGACATGACTGCTCAGGTTAGAAATTACAGCCCATGTAAGTGTTTGCCTCCTGGGTGAAGAAAGCATCTGGAGAAAGAACATTTGAGTTACCCTAAATCACCAAGTGGCAAAATAAAGTTTAATACTGAGAAGCACTGTAGGAGTTCATCCAAATGTGGGCACATGCTGAATAAGAGTCACCCTGCCGTAACAGGCACAAGGATGCAATTCAAAGAGGCCAGCGTACATTTATATACAGAAGACATTAAAAAGCCATTGGGTAGAGGAGGAGAAGCCACTAGACATGGCAGAAGCAACTAATTCTGTGATACCAGAGTACATGCTGTTACTTTCATAGGAATATTCTATACTAAATTAAAATTCCCAGATGACCCCATTAACAAGGCAAATGAGGCGACACTGAATTACATAAAGGTAACTTCAAAAAAAAAAAGAGAGAAAGATACACCTGAGGTTCAGTTTTGTGTTTTAAAAATCTGTTAAAAAACAGACTTGAAGTCTAGCCATGAAAAGGTTATTACAATTAAAAAAAAAAAAAAAAAGTAATGCCAAAAACATCAGCTCCGTAAGATAGACCAAGACAACAAACAGGACCCTGCTAATTAATATTTGTTCTGCTTCAGCAGACAGTTACTGGACGAGACTGCAACAAACAAGCATGTCTCACCCAATCACATCATTAATCCGATCACGTTCACCACCTGAGGACCAGCTATGCCCCACAGATATTTATTCATCTGTTCCACAAACAAACAATTACAACACATTTTCTGGAATTAGGGCACCTGTTGCATTCAGTACAGCTTACATGCCCAGAGGCAGATATCAATTAATACTGAACAAATTATTGTATCGCAAGTCAACAGAAGTTACTCATTATATTTTGATAATGTTACCCTCAAAACATCCACGAAGATCAAAAAACACAAGTCTTGTGGAGCAAAGTTTAGCTAAAACACGTTCAGCTCCAAATTACCACTTCATCATTACAGAAAGCACAATATACGCAACGCCTTTCTTCCGTACAGAGAAAGGCACACACACAAGCTGTGACATGAATACAAAATATGTTTTGACTTTTACAAGCCTGTGAAGTGCTTTTCAGCTGAGTGGCATTAAAGTGGCAAAATAAAATGATCAGGAAATAAATTCTGTAACTTTCTTTAGGCATGTAACAGATAACTATGTTTCTTTGGCTCGTTAAATACAAACTGAATGTTATGGCATTTGGCAAGAGACTCACATCACTGGAGGAAATCTCACTTAAAAGAAACTTGACAATTAAGATGAAGTCTACTATAGTACAACGCATCAATTCATGGTGTTTCTCTAACAGGGAAAGAACAGTGTCTGAGCAACACAATTACATTTGGAAATATCCAGAATTCTGATCCTATATATATATATATATATATATATATAATTTTAAACAACGTTGATCTTTATAGAAGCATTACATTCATACAATTTTTTTTTTTTTTAGGTATCACATAACAGCTGCAAGAGCAAGCAGCTTATTCTTACTTACATACTAAATGAACAGAGGTCTGAACACTTAGTAGAAGCTAACAGCTCAAGAAGCTAAAATTGAGACAGGCTCAGGTTTTAGCAAGCACTGGAGCACCTGCCACAAGAAATGTAAATGGAACACGAGACTCACACCCATTCCCTTTCTCTGTATTTGCTGCATGTATAATTATTAGCTTTCCCAAAGATTAAGGCAAAAGTAATCTCATTGCTAGAACTACTTGAATTTGCCCTGACAGACTACTACTCATTCACTAACATGTTGGACAGAAATTCATTTCAAATCTGCATTCGATTTGTTAATTCAGAAGCTAAAATAATCCTTTCTTGCAAACCTTTATTTCCAGAGGGATCTCAAACAGGCTGTTTTATTCCTGCCACAAGACTTCAGCTTTTAATTACAGACTCTTATTGCTGCTGAAACAGTAAACTGACACAGAAATGAAAAGTTTCCACAATGTTTGCATGGCTCACTACAGGCATGGTCTCAGCCCCAAATAACTTTCAATTCAAATGAAAAACAACAACAACACATAACCCACAAACAGATAATGTATTCTTGTATATAAGGATGGATTAACAACAGATATGGAAAAAGTCGCAAGAGCTAAATCCTGTGTACAAGATTCAGAAGACTCTGAAGTTCTTAATACCTTGGTAAGAGGTATTATGGGCTGTAACAGACTCCCATCAGTCAGCATCTGGGGCTCCTTTACTCCTGGTGCCTCATACAGAGCCACAGGAAGAGACTGCCAGTACTTGTTAACTGTTTGCCAGGTGACACCTTCACACACAAACTGTTTCCTAAGCTACTTCAGAGAGTCACTTCTCCAGAAGGGACTTTTTCAGGAACCAGAGAAACTTTTGTCAAATTTGTCCCAGAGACGGTAGGTGAGGAGTGAGGCCAGGAAGAATGACCTGCCTCCTCCATCAGCGGTCCTTACTGGAGGTGGAAAAATCCCATATGGGAGCAATTAGAAAGTAAGAGCACACCACAGAATCTTTTACTTATTACTTAAATTAAAAAAAAAAAAAAAAAAAAAAAAAAAAAAAAAAAAACAACTAAGAAAAATCAAATACATTTAGCACCTTTCAAAGGAGACACATTGAGTCTTCTCAGAAAAGGCATACGGCTAATTACAGAGCAGTTTGTTTGTCCTTGTACCTAAACACATTATATTCCCTCAGAGCCATTAAGCCAGCACTGCACCCTCAGCACAGCCTCTGTGCTCTCTGCCTTTCTCTCCCCTGTCAGCATGACGAGCAGACCCATGACCCAGTTTACTGCGTCTAGAGTTCTTCCACACTTCAAACTTTGTGAGGGATTCAAGGGGACTAAAATCAACACGAAATCAAACAGTTCCCAAAGCCACCATCCTCCACAGAGCTAGCTGTGGAGATGATGATCTATTATTTAGGAATAGCTTCTGGACAATCTCATATTAAGTGGAAGGTCCCTACTTGGTTTCAGCAGTGAACTGCTCACTACAGGGAGGTGATGGGAATGATGTCAGCCTGGGCTGTCTTACCAGGCAGAAAACGTTGTGTTTAGAAGACTAATACAAACTGGAATGGGACCGTGCCTGAAAAGAAACAACCTCCTGATGCCAGCTTGCCTTACTCCTCAGTTCCAGCCACAGTATCTTGGCCTCAGTGCTCACCAGTGACAGGAACAACTTAGGTACCTGTTTCAGTCTGCAAAGAACCTGTAAAACCTCATATGTAAGAGTATCATCAGCCCAGTCCTTTCCTTCCTGCTCTGCTCATCCAAAGGGATAGACCTCACACAGTAAGTACCCCTGTGCAAAGGAAGTCTGAGTTTCCCAGCACAGCACATTCACTAGGCAGAACTAAGGAGAGGATCTCAGAGGGTAACTGGAGAAAACAAGTTTCGCGAGCAGAACTGCCCAACAAATCAGTGGCACTGGAAGCGGTGGCAAGAAATGCAGAGAGGAAATGGTATGGTACACCTACATCACACTCCACTGTACCAATGGGTAGAATACCATCATTATCTGAAGTGTACACTAAAGCGTAAATTTACACTTTATGAGCTATTCTAAAATCTGCCCTGCTTAATAATCTGTATCAGCAAGAAAACACTTTAAAGTGTCTCTCACAATTAAACCCAGGCGCAACCTTGTATAAATCAAAATTTTGCTACCATATCAAAACGTTACACTGGGGCTGTATAATGTTGCCCATATCCTCATTACATGCTACACTAATTACTACCAGCAGATTCAGAATTTTCTGCACATTAGAAGCTTTTAGAGGAGCTATAAAAAATTTCAGGCACCATTAATTTAAATTTGCATTGAAATTTCCTTTTGACAGATGGCCAAAAATTACTTATTATTTAGAGTACCAGAGCTGCCTGTTTGCACATTAGAAGAGGAAAGGGAAAAATTAAAAGCAAGAAAGAAATTTATGTCACGTTCATTACCTGTTAAATGTTAAGGAGTATTAGCCTGCATGAATAAATTATTTCATACAAGCACACAGACTCCAGCTGTTGGCAACTGGCACGTTCTGGCTGACAAAAAAACATCTCAAGTCACACAGCAGATGATCATAAAAAGCCTCTCTTAACCAGGAGCCACTTAAGGGAGGACAGATCAATAGAACAAGCGACTAACTGCTACTCTGGGCATCACTGAAAACATTTAAGGAAATTAGCGAAGTATTTCACCTTGCAAAGCTGGAAGCAAGCCCTGTAATGCCGACACACAAGCCAACTCACAACCTGAGAACAGTACGAGACAAACATCTACTTATCATTTCAAAATAAATTGGTACAAAGTGATGACACCCTCCTCTCAGTCTCAGAAGCTGTATGAATAACAGTGAGCATGAATCATACTAAGTAACTTCAAATCAACCAAACAAAATCAGCCTTTTTGGTATAAACACTCCCACAATATTCATACCACCAAAAAAGCCTCAACATCCCACAGATATCACAGAAACAGGACTAATACATTTAATATATTTATATATTTAAATAATATATTTAAAATAGTCATCAGCATACCTGATACACTAGCAGTTCTATTCATTCACCTTCTGAGTGAAAGGTCTGTGATTTCAAGTATCTCCATAAGCAAACTTACTTTTAGAAACAAAGTATTTTTTATATTCACAGGTTTAGATATCTGCCCTACTTGTACTTTTTTCTTCAGATGCAGGGATGAAAGAAAAAAAAGAAAACCTACTGAAACTATTTGCTCAGAGTGAACAGGGGATGTTCTGCTGAAATCATCATTAATCTGTGCCTGCTTTCATTGCACAAAGTAATAATTCCAGTTTCTAGCTCTCATGACAAAGAAGATGAAGTGAAATCCGACATGTTGTTGTCCTATGTTTGCAGATAGACAGCTTCAATGCCTTTACTGCTCAAAGTAAAAACTGACAGTTCCTGTCAGCTCCCAGTTCTTATGCAGAACCACATGGCTAACTGTAAAACAGACAACAATCAGCTCAATTTCATTCTGTGGGGACACAGCAAAGTTGCCAGTGGCAGAATAAATACGTGGGGATGGGCTCAGGGTACGTCCTCACCCAGTGATGCTGGAAAATCAAAGGTATATCTCCATGCACAGCCCCCAGTGGGACAGGACTCTGGCAGACAAGGCCTGTGCCTAGCACTGTGCTCCTCCTGACTCTGTCCTCAGAACACAAGTAATACACAATCACATAATATTCCCAGCTGGAAGGGACCCACAAGGATCATCAGTCCAACTCCTGCCTCCACACAGGACCTCCCAAAAATCGAACAATAGTTCTGGGAGCTCTGTACAAACACTCCTTAAACTCCGGCAGCTTGCGACCGTGGCCACTGCGCTGGGCAGTCTGTTCCATGCCTACCATCCTCTGGTGAAGAACTTTTACCTAACTATCCCCAGCGCTCCCCTGACACAGCTCCATGCCGCTCCCTTGGGCCCTGTTGCTGTCACCAGAGAGCAGAGCTCAGTGCCGCCCTCCACTCCCTGTGAAGAGCAGCAGCTGCCATGAGGCCTCCTCTCAGCCTGCCCTGGTCTGGGCTGAACAGAGCCAGGGGCCTCAGCCACTCCTCATACACCCTTCCCTCCAGACCCGGCACCATCTTTGTAGCCCTCCTTTGCATGCTCTCTAATGGTTTTATGTTCTTCTTACACTGTGGCACCCAGTGCTGCACCCAGTGCTGGAGGTAAGGCCGCACAGCACAGAGCAGAGCAGACAGCCCCTCCTCTCGCCTGCTGGCAGTGCTGGGCCTGGTGTATCCCAGGTACGGTTGGTCCTTTGGGCTGCCAGGGCACACTGCTGGCTCATGTTCAACTTGCCTTCAAGCAGAGTCCCCAAATCCCTTTCTGTGGGGCTGCTTTCCAGTCTCTTGTCCCCTACTCCATACATATATCCAGGGCTGCACCATCCTAAGTGCAAAATTCAGCATTTGCTCTTGTCAAACTTCATGTGATTGGTGACTGCCCAGTCCTCTGATTTGTCAGCATCCCCCTGAGGGGTCCTTCTACCCTCAAGCAAGTCAACAGTTCCTCCTATATTAGCGTCATCTACAAATGGGCTTAGTATGCATCTGAGTTCTGCATCCAGATCATTCATAAATCAGTGAAGAGAACTGGCTCTATAATGGAGCCCTAGGGACATCCTGCTGACCATTCCTGGCAGTCTCATCACACACACCTAGGACCTGTGCTGAGAGCACTTCTGCTGCTGTTTGGCCAATCTTAAGAATAAATCACATATTTCTAAAAAAAAGCACCACTGAAAACTTGACAAATCAGTTGCAAGTGTTCAGTAAGGTGGGTGCACACGTCTTCCCCTTTGTAAGACAAGCATCTCTTCCATTTGACACTCACAATCATGTAAAAATGCTTCATCTTATACTCCCGAAGATTGTGAAAGCTGTTCAAGCTCTAAGCTGTAACTGCATCCAGCTATCCAGGGCTGTGCAGGTAACTGCACAACTGGCAACAACTGCTTCTGCTGCGAGCTAGTAAATGGCCAGCAGCAGAGAGGACAGCAGATGGATCCAGGAGAGGGCAGAGCCCTGATATACCTCCCAGCTCACAGCACTAAAACTCTAGGAGCCTCTGTGAGACTGATGACTATCAAGCATGGACAAGGATCCAGGCACATATGTTGAATCACTGCAGTACACGTTGCTGAATGCTCAAAATTACATGAGCTGCAAGACACGTGTTACATCTGTTTATGAACACTACCATTCACAGGATAGCACATGTATATGCACAACAGAATCATTCAGAGCCTGAAAACTGACTTTTGGAAGGGGAATGTGGGACTCTCATCTGTCTGGAGAATAGGGAATGGCAGCTTCTTCTCCAGTCAGCAAACTGCTGCTGAAACAAAGCATGCGAGACCCTACATTCTCTCTGCAAGTGACACAGTCCTCCTTCCATAACTGCACTGAGATGGCATCATGTGGATCTACCAGAATTTTGGTTTTACAGCTGCCAAAGACTCAAAACTTCTGGCTATTTCCATTTCATAAGCTTATACAGAGACTCAGGGTAGCCCTCTTTACCATATCCAGGAACAGCCTCTACGCTGAGGAGCCAGCCAAGGAGCATAAGTGCTACCACCAGCCTCACTGGAAGGTACATCACCTGCAATTCTAGCTGCACTATCTAATGAGTGATACACAGCCTACGCAGGGCTCTGTTAATCAGCATGAGGGTCATGGCCCAGTTTTGCTTGGTGACTTTTTCCACCACTATAGGCCGTGTCAAACAAATGCACTGTGCAGCTCTTTTGAGCCACTCCTCACACCTACAAAATGGAGTCCTACCTTGATGGAGTCTCTGTCTGCATGTGGAGAAGCCACCACGTGTGTGGAGGACAAAAGGCAGCAGCAGGAGATGAGGAGGGAGAGAGGAAAGAGAAAAGTACTAGTTAGTTTACATAAAATTATACATTTATCATACTCAGAAGAAAGAATTCTGATATCTGTTAAATAATAAATTGCACAGATGTTAACTTTTCTGTGTAGTTAATTATTAATATTCCACAGCCAGATTTATAAAACTGGAACTCCACCATTTGAACACACCTTCTGGCTACCACTAGGCAATAAATACTGAAGCAATTAGCTAGGAATTCTTGCAAACATTTTTTTTTTCCCAAGAATAGGAGCAGGAAAATTAGAAGAGAAAGGAGGAAACAGAAATGAATGAAGCCATGCACTCATCTGGCAGCACTCACCTCTTTGGTGATCATTATCATGGTGCTTTTTTTCATCCTTGATTGGGAGGTGTGACTGCCCCCCCAGTGCACTGGACAGTGCCAGAAGGCCAGCACTGCTGCCAATGGGTGGGATGGCTGGAGGCTGCAAGCCCGAGGGGTGCGGAGTGAGAGGTACGGGGAGACCATGTCCATGTGACAAATGCTGGGCCTGGAGTTGTTGCTGCTGTGAAAAATGAAACACAGATATTGAATTTGTTCAGGGAGCATTCGGTTGTCTGATTGATCCTGTACATCAAATGTAACCAGTCAGATCAGCCAATACGGCTGACTGACTCAGGTATCAACACTCAAAAACACCCTGGTATTTTATAGATGTCCATACATTTGAATGCGATGCAGTCTGTACACTTCACGCTGAAATAACAACAATTTAAAAAAAAAGGAATTTTCCAGTTTTAGTAAAAATGGTGTTTTATTCCTCTGACAGAGCTATTACATTTTATTCTTGCTAGCAGAAACACACCATGTACACGTCTAATCAAAGCATATGTAACTATAAAAGCAGTTATATAATGCAAAAAAAAAAAACCTGAAAATTGAGAAAATTAGCATTAAACAGTTCTCCCAGCGCTACTGCACAGCATGCAGTGAGAGTTAATTTGAAAGAGAAAACCTGAATTAACAATCCAGAAAAGGAAACTGGTTGCAGCCACCGTTTTAAGCCCTTTAAGTGTCCTCAGCGGTACTTGAGCAAATTACTAAAGAAAATCTAATGTAGCAAGGCTTGGGTCCTCCTGTAGGCTTGTTCAATAATGCTGAAATAATTGGGCACTCTGTGCACGTTTAGTGATGCTCGAATGGAAAGCTAGAGGCCTGCCCTTGTTCTGTTCTCTAGCTGCTGACTCTGTGTTGTGACAGGTTTATTTGAGTGGGACTGTGATGCATGCACCAGTAACTGCGCTGACAAGAGTTTAAAGTCATTTTTACCAGTACACTGGCAACACATAGAGAAAGCCCTTGAGAGGGTCGAATTGGGAGTGCTTGACCTCAACCAGGGCTGCATCAAGCTCTATGTCATACTAACCATTGTGGGTAGATAGTTTGTTGCTACCGAAGGGGAAGGCAGGAAAAAAAGTTACATTAAATACTTCCCAAGAGAGACGTGTTCAGGTCCAAGGTTTGTCCACCAACTGTCCAACTAATTTCTGCTCATACAGTAACTCAATTGGCTCTGAAATTTTCTCCTAGCTCTCAAGCAGTTACTTCTCAAGACCCATGGTAAATCAAATCCGAAACCCTCTAAGACTGCCCTCTTTCCTGCATGTCTTCATAAAGGACTAAGGAAGAGGAAGAAATAAAAACTTGTTTTGCATAAAAACATTCCATCTGAAATTCCTAATTACAAACACCTACTTTTATTTGTTTTTCATCTGAATCTGAATTCATTTCCCACCTCACAATCTAGTTCTCTAATCAATCAAGAGACAAGGTGCAGCTCACTTGTTTGTCCTCTCCCCTCTTTCACATGAATCTTTACATATGGGTGATCTGAAAGCAAAAGAACAAGTCACACACAACATGCTACCTAACTCATGCAGTACACTGCACAGGTACATCCCTCAACACCCTCTTGTGAAGGTATGGATCTTTGTCTTTTCTAAACAGAACCCAGGCTGTGGAATCTGAAAGGCAGTGGGAAATACACGACACCCGTTTTAGAACAGTACCAGGGACAGAAGATGAATGACTCAGAAGGAAGGGAGGAAAAAAACCAAAACACAGTAACACAAAAAAATAGGGAAAAAAAAATTGCACAAGAAGAAAGAAAGCCAGAAAGAAGATTCTTCCAGGTAGAAAAAAAAGGATCAATCCTCTCGCTGCTTGCAAGCCTACGTCATTCAAGTAAACGTCTGTTCCATTCTCATAGATGTATCAAACACATTTTGTTTCTCTGATGCTCTTATACAAGGATGCTTCATCGCTCATAATTTAAAATTAACTATAACAAAGTGAAACAAGAGCCAACTGTGTGTTTAGCTTCAGGGTTTGACTGGGGCTTCCTTACAGCAAGGGAACAAGCTGGCAAACTGGATTTGTAGTGGAGTGGAGGGAGGTCAGAGAAAGAAAAAAAAAGAAGATAAACAGAGAAAGAAAAAGGAGTGGACAAAATAACCTGTGTTCCAGAATATCAGTTTTCATTTTAAATGCAGAATTTCCCACTCCTTTTCAAAAACATACTATAAACCAGTGCAAGAAGATGTCTGCCTTAATCTGCCAGGGGCTTGAAGCAATGGCTTTGAAAAGAGCCTATGAGTATCAACAGTGATAGAGCTTTTGGCCTTATTAACTATTTCACTGTTGATCAAAAAAATGCAAGGAATTAATGCTCATTGCACATTTCTGTACAATCCACAGAGATCTGTCTACCAACCTACTCAATTTGCATTATATGACCTCCTCCGTGGATATGGGACGATTTCCAAAAAGTACGAAAAACACTGCAATGCAAATGTAATCTCTGACTGTTCTTTGTTGGAAGTTTCTCTACATAACTCAGCAACACAGCAGCACAGATTCTGTGTCTTGGATTTGCCAAACATTCTTAACATCACCCAGACATAATAAGTGCATTAAGAGTATCATGTGTAAAGCGCCTCAGTGCATTGGCTTGAGATCACCCAGAACTGCATAGTTGGCCTAGCTCATCTTGGCCAAGAACTGATGATTTCCCCACAACTTGATTTGCAGAGATCTTTGATACTAACTGAAGAGAGTGGGGAGGAATAAAAAAAAAAAAAAAAAAAGAAAAAAAAAGCTAACAAACCCACAGCCTTCCTGACACAGAGAAGCATAAACAGAACTTTTTTGAATGGATCAGGGTCTGTGTGGGAACAAGAAAACTGGCAAAAACATGGCCCCCACAGTCACAAATCAATGTTCACTAATACAGCAGAAATTTGGTGTGATTTAGTTGCACTGTAATGGCAGAAAGAAAACATTTCAGTATGAAAACCTGACTGTTACATACATCTAAGTTAACACCCCAAGTTCTATTACTTCCCCACATGCCTGTGCCACAAAGTGGATATCATGCATGTCAATAGATTGAGGTGGAACTGGAAGTTGAACAACAAAAGGATCATGGACCAGGCCTGCAGCGGCACAGGAAAGGACTATGAGCTCCTTCGACAGGATGAACAATGTTGTATGGAAAAAGTAAGACTCTAGTCAAAAAAAAAAAAAGAAAGAAAGAAATACCAGTGAAACGTTAGGTAGACTTTTGCTCTCAGAATACAATGCCTTGTGGGGACAAAGCTGGCAGTAATAATGTCAAATAAAAAAAAAAAAAGTAAATGATTACCTAATTAGGGCTGGTTTTCCAATAAGCATATTCAGGAAGGCAAAGACAGAAAGTGGCAGAACCTCCTCAGTTGCCACTTCTAGACCTTTGACATCTATTACTACATTCAAAAGCCCACAACATTCACAGCTTAGTTTTGCTTTTTCACTCCCCATCAGTGTCACCAGCGAACTTCAGCTTCCAGGATGGCCTGTCTACAGCTGATTGGTCACAGAGAAAGCTAGAAAAACATAGGCAATTCCTTATCCACTGGGCATCGCGTTAGCGCTACAACATGGTAAGACATGGTCTCCTCTCCATCTCTCAAAACGCCAAAGATATGGAGGAGTAAGACAACTGACAGATACGCTCCCCACACAGAAACATTTCACTAGAGAAGGCTGTTTACATTCATTTCTGCCTATACAATGAATTTAGATCATAAAAATTTAAAATTTAAAAACCTGCAAGGAAAGCCTGAAAATGAGCCAACTGAGCAACCACGTAATTTTTTGATGTTGCTGTAATGCTTTCACTTCCCACTCCTCCATCTCTTCTTTGATTTGCTATCCTTAGTCATGTCATTTGCAAACTCTTAGAATGCAGTTAACTTTACACAATCCCAGCGCATATGACTGCAGTATGCATAAAATCAAGCGTGCATTTTCATAATAGGTGAAAACTTGCAAAGGCAGTACACTAGGCTATATTATGCTGTAACTTTTCCAGAACTATTTAAAAAGGAAAGCAGCTACTACTAATACCCCACATTCCTTGAGTTAAGAAGAAATTCACTCCACAGAACGCTACTAAGTTTCAAAGTTTTTAACAACTACCCAATGAACAAAAATTTAAGAGCAAGGGTAAAAAGAGTAGTCAGAAAGAAGTCAAAAAAGAAAGCTGAACTATTTTTGGTAATAAGTTTAGGAAGACAGTTTGTTATTAAAACCTGACTTAAAATTTTCAAGACTTATTCATATCAAATAAAGATAACATCTAGTTGCTACTAATCTATTTTTTTTTAATTTTCTGAATATTCTCCTATGTAGTCTACAGTAAAAAGGAGAAAAATAACTCCAAAAGCCATGTCTAAAAAAATGAATAAAAAGGCTTTGCAAAGGACTCTTATCTAACTATCACTAATTTTTACAACTGGAATTATATTGATGCTTAACTTGATTCTTATCCCCACACATCTTAAGAGATCAAATTTAAAGCAAAATATGAAAATAAGCCCACTAAGAAATTAGCTTCTAATGCTCTTGTTATAGTCAGCACATTGACAGCCTATTTTCCTGGAAAAGGTTCAAGTTTTTATTGGATACTTTCCAAGAAGCTCAGTGTCACAGTGATCTACCATTTTCCCCTCACAGAACCTGAAAGCACACAGTCACTATCCAAACAACCTGAACATACCCCTCTAACCTGAAGACATTTCTAAAGCTAACAAATGCCTCAAAAAGATATGTTATATCTATACACATGCACACACTACCCAAACCTGCTGGGGAGGAACACCAAAATATCTGAATAAGACAGCTTTATGAAATTCATCATGTGATTTATTGTTCAGAGAAATTTGTTATTATTAAAGCATACATACAAAATGATAATCAAGATAAAGAATACTGAGAAAAAAACATTGTCTCAAGAGTACAAAATGTCAGTGGTTCAAAGACCAGCAAGAAATTGAAGTATTTTGGCACACACATAGATATAGGTGTATTTAGGAAGATACAAGTTTTTACCTTTCATGCTTGTTCACACCTTCTGACATTATGCAAACTGTATTGCTTCTCTCTGCTGGCATACCAGCCCAGAACAGTTGGGGTTTTTTTTTGTGTTGTTCTGTTTTTATGTTAAGATATGATGTGGCAAAAACAGCATACAGGGAGAGTCATGCAATAGCTCCTCCAGTGGAATGGTCCAGGACATACATGCACAAACACATGACTGGTTCACCATAAAGAGACTGTGATACAGAAGTAGGACCTTGAGATTAGTCTTGTAATAGAAAAGAGATCATTTTGCAAATGAGTACACCCAGTGATGGCATCAGAGATTGGTAGGAAATCTATACTCCCATATACAACTCCTCTGCAGGAAAGTGCTTCACAAAAGGCAATGGAAGCATGGGTTGTAGAAAATCCAAGAAAAAGAATTTAAAAACTACAGAATTGAGAAAAAAAAAGAGATAAATTAAAAGAAAAACAAGAAAACAAACAAAAACTCTATGCAAATGTCAAACTTCCTACTCCAGGGGAACCAGTAATTTCTGTTTTTGAGGATACTGATTATAAACAAGGAGAGCAAACTCCACTCAGAAAACTAAGAGCAGAAGGGAAAAATGAATAGCTGTCATTAATAATTAGGGAAGCATTTAGAACTTCTACATAAGTAACAAAGAAACTATCAGAATCATATCTCTACAAATTGTCTCAAGTATCTTTAAGGCGATCTACAAATAAACAGTCAATTCCAGACTCATATTGTTAGGGTGAAAGGTAATACAGGCATAGAACATTTCCATTCATAATCATATATATAGGAACATCTGTCAGGTTACACATTTCACCATGTGTACTTCCCTCTCCTCTTTGTATTATTTTTCACTCGGTAAACAGCGTAGAGGGCCAAAGTAACAACAACAGCAACAGAAGATCCACTACTAAGTCAAAGACCTGTGGTTAAAGAGGCTAGTATTTCAACAGAGAAAAAAACTAACTCACTGCAAAGGGACAGGTGCATTTTTCCCCAGAATCTTAGAGTTCAGTAGTTCATTCTTCTGCCTGCAGGACTCCTCTCTCATTTTCACACAAAGAAGAGGCTCTTTAAAATCACTTCCTATTATAATCTAATAAAGGGCAGAACTACTTGCATAAATCATGCCACTTCAGCTCTCTTCTTTCTTTTTTTCCCCATTCTCTTGCTAGCTTAGGAAAAGAAAATTCACATCAAGAGAAGGCAGAAAGCACCAAGTGCAGCTGTGCTCAAGGTCTTACCGGAAGAAATGCCAGTGGCTTCCCATGTGCCACACATCTGACTAATAAGTAAAATTTCTAGATAGCAAGTACTGATTAGCACAGACTCCTTAGTTCTTCCAATGCTACTTTGTTTTTTCATGGTTACAACACATGAATTCACCCTGTGTTGAATTGCAGCAAGCTGCCTGTGTTTGGGATAAACACTTGGGTTGCTGGATTTGATCCATTCCTTCCAACCCATTCTATAATTTGAAGACTGTCATTTCTGCTGCAGCCATGCTCCTGTGCAGACCACTGCAATGCCTGCTCTTCTCGCTGGTGAGCAGTCTCTTCCCACAGAACAAAGTTAGCTGTTGAGACACAAGGATACCATTCTCTCTCTCTCTCTCAAAGATGACCTGATTGACTGTACTAGAGTTCTGCCTTTCTAATGCAGTGCCCAGCAGTCAAATAATAATAATAGCAGTCAAGACTTAAAGTGATTTATTTTGTTCTAGTACAGTTTACCTGTTACAGCAGCTTTGATAAAAGGTCTTGACAGGGATCAAATAATCTACATTTAAGTCACAGCTCTGAAACTGCAAAAGAGCCACTTGCTCTATTTGCCTCAGTTTCTCCCAGCTGTAAAACAGCTGAAGCAGTACTGCGTCGTTTCAGAAACATTACTGGAGGAGGTTCATCAACACTTGTGATGCATTTGTGCATTAAAGAAATGCTTGTGAGAAGTCCATCAAACAGTAAGTGGAGAACTGTTTTGTTTACTAACAAAAGTAAAACATTTTGAAATCCCAGACAACCTAAAGATCTCTTAAATTCCATCTTTTGAGACTAATATAACATCCCCAAATGAAGTATTTTAGTCTGCATCCTGGTAACTAAAGTTCTTGCTCTAGATAATATGATTGAAGACATGTAAGAAACTACTCACATCCAAACAAAAGCAAATGAAAATGCTTAACTGATCCACTGTTTGGATACCTAATCCTCATTCATAGTGTAGGTAGTACTCCACAAATGTGGTTCAGAAGAAGTCTAAATGAGAAATATATAGCCCTGCTTGTAGATGACAGCAAAACACTGTCGTTTGAAATAATGACACAATGACAATAACTTTTAGGCTATGTGGTACAGTAAGGATGTATTTTTATATGGGCTGCATTTCCACTGAGTATGTAAGCACTATTAATTTCTCAATTATGCATTTTTGGGAAATCCCTGCCTTCACATTACACACTATGTCTTCACTTCATACACAACTTATCTTCCAAAGCAGAATTATTAGGCCACCACTGAAGTATTGCATAGCAAACAATGGACCAAAAGTCTGACAGAGTGTGCCAAATTCATATTAGGTTGGAGATGGAAACAGCTTCCATGCGCTGGAGTACAGACCAGTATGGCAACACTGTTTTCTCCTCTTTCTTTCCGGGTCATGAAGGAAGTCATAAAAAAAACCAAAAAAGTACTGTATATGTTCATGCTGTAGAGTACGAAGAAAATTCTCCATAGGACTCCTCATATCCACACTGATTAATCTTAATTAAAAAAAAGATACAGTGGTCAATTAGCTTTGGTGCCAGAGTTTGGAAAAACATGAGGCAGAAGTCAGCTCTCCTGCTGGATCAGATACAGTATGTGAGCTGTAGTACTTTTGTCATATGCACTTACTTAAGCATAACAAGCAGGGCCTCTGGCATCAGCATATTGGCAGTGGGATGTAATAAGTGGTCTGCACTTCACCCTGCAACATGTTACTGACTGCTCCTATGGTGATAGACCAATATAAATTCAGTAGCTACAACAGCTTGTGTAAAGAGGAAAACAGTGGCAGCCCATTCCAAGTGTAGCAACTGAATTTACAATCCACCCTTGGAGAGCTTTTTCAGTAAATATGGAAGCTGGAATTATGTAGATTCTATGTACTTCTCTCAAAATTGCCTAAAAAGTTCTTCCGTACTTCATTTTCACCTTTTTTTAAATTAGGATAATGCTGCATATGGTAGAGATTAATTTAAATCAGTCCTCACCTGTAAGACTCTCTCTGAAGATAGCACTTGGTAATGGGGGGAGAAAAAGAAAAAAAACACTACAAAAAAATCACCTCTTCCCTCCTGGTCCTCCAAAAAAGCAGCATCTTTGACCTAGCCATATTTCAAACAAATCATTCAAAACAAAAAATATTCACCCAAAAGCATTCTACGTCTACAATTTCCTCTTCTACAATTCAATTTCAGAGATCAGGCAGTGTCAAAAACACTGCAGACCACATCTCACGTGTTCTTAGCATACAAACAGCAAACAAGAGTCATTAAGTAGGGAGGAATGAATTTCAGTATTTCTTTAGGTAGACAAATGAACACAACTCAAAGCACATATCCATCAAGTCAATCTCGTCTGCCACCTTCCCACTTTAACAATCTGTGTACAATATACAGCAGGTGGCCGCTTTGTTTTACAGCGTTTAATTTTCAACAATCGCTTAATGCCAGCACAGCCCTTGAACAAACAAAACAAAAAGGACCTGAGGACCTAAGAGGAGCGACTTGTGCCAGTGCTACAACACAGACATTTCCCTGCCCTTTTCCAGGCAGGAACAAGTCTACCATGCAAACTGGAACATTAAACATTATCAGTTTACAGGAGAAAAGCTTCTGTTACACCTTCCCGCAGTAAATGGTCTGCCTGCAAATGGGCATGGTGTAGGAGAGCATCCCCGCTCCTGCTCAGCTTCAAGGTCAGGCCTTGGCCCTCCTCCATCATGTCACAGCCAGTAATGTCAGCCCAGGCTGGCTCCCCTCAACCAAAAAACACCAGAAGTCCCTCTCTTCTCTTCCTCACTGCACAAGCACGTGCCAAAGGCAGACATAACCTACCATGCAAGGAGTTTACAATGCTTCTGCAATGCTGCAAGCACCTTAGCACCTAACAGCAGGGGCTCTGCACCACTGATGCCCTGGGAATAACAGCACGTACTGATACTAGGTTTGTATTAAGACTTGTGTGCACTTATCTGCACCACAACATTTTCAAAACTTCGCATGCCTGCAAGATAGCATATGGTGTATTTAAGCAGGCATTGTTCTCCACATCTGTAGAAACAGAACATTTGCTCAAAAACAACCAGAAATTACACACTTTCTGAGATGGAGCAAACTAGCACTCCAGTCTCAAACACAGGACAGAGATTTTGACAAGTGGCATATTAAAGAAGGAGCTTTATAACTTGACAGTTATATGCCACAACACAGAAGCATCCTTTCTTCCAATAGCTGCCATTTGCTTATATTTAAAATAGACAGTAAAAGTGACATAATAAAACAAAATGCTTAAGAATTAAACTGAAGCCTTTTTTTCCCCTTTTTCTCAGATGTATAGAATGGTAAAGGCAAAATCATTTAAATCATTTCCTTAGTAATACAAGTAATATTTAAATAGATTTAATAGTGCTGCTCCAAACCAATGAATTATGAGTTTAAAACCTATTAAAATGTAATGTTTTTTTCCTGAGCTGAGGGGAGAGAGATTTAAATCCACTGAATTTTAATATTTCAGCTTGAGCTGCAGGAGGTAGAGAAAGTCCAAATGAACTATTCCATCAGCACCATTCAAGCATGAACATTTTAATCAGTTTTACTTCCTTGGAGTTCTCTAACACAGTTTACGCTGTCATTCTGAAAGCACTTAACACAGAGAGTGTGAAAAACCACCAAGGCTTGTTATTGCTTTTACAATTGATGGCAAATAATTTTGCAGACTTCCTATCATTAAAATGTCACTGCTAAAAATTGAGGTTCAGCATTTCTTGTGCTAAACTGCATTTTCTTTGAACACCATCACGTACCTGTTCTTAAGTTTTTGGTGCATTTATCTCTGCTGTGATAAACAGGCACACAAGCAGTAGCCTTCCTTTTCTGTCTTACCACCCCAACGCAGTTGAAAACCAGCTATTTTAGAACAGGGAAAAACACACTCTGGTAAAATTCTTATAAAGTTACAAGTTAATTCCCTGGTTCCCTTATTAAAATACAACCACATTCACACAGCATGTTCTGATTATATAGTATAGTGGATTAAAAAAAACAAAAACAAAAACATTCTACGAGAGTCAGACAACTCAATTTAGTAATACAGGAAATGAAAACATCATTCCTAATTAGATCATATTGCTGATTTAAGGCTACAATTTCTGCATTGTTCCAACAGTGTGATCTTGCAGTTTCCCATTTAAAAATACGGCAGCTACGACACATGACAAGACCAACTGGATGCATCACGCTGCTCATGCCTTTGCACCCAACCTGGAAAGGAACACTGAGTGCGCACTACAACTTCTCCAAGCAAAAATCCTGTACCACACCGCCCATGGCAAATACCAGATGCAGATTTACAATCCCCTCGCAGCATGCTTATGACACATAGTTTTCTGGTTAGTTTTTCTCATTGTATCTCTCAAAAAGAAGATGGATGATATTTAACTTGTTTCAGTCCGTCAACAGCTTTAAACTGAACATGACCTGTGAAAGAAGTCATTATAACTGTGTTTCATTCCATTAAACACAACGAGTTTATTGTCAAGAGAACAAGCAATCTCTCCGGGTTCCAGGCTCACTTCAGTATTTTGCATTTAAACTGCATGGATCAGTGATTTGGCTCATTTACCAATGAAGATAGAATAATATTGCAAAGTTAAAAAGGTGCTTCATCAGATTCCATTAAATCAGAGAACACTCATATAAAAATATGTACGTGAAACACAAAGAGAGACATGATTTGTGTACATTCAGCTCTTTTCTTGTGCCAAACTCCATTCAAGCAAAATCCATTTTAAACTCTAGCCGTAACTCCTCCACTCAAACCAAAGTGGTTCTGCTTCAAGGATGCGAACTGAAACACAGAGGCCCCAAACACAGAGAAATTTATGCTACATTTAATTTCAAAAACTCAAGATACCACTCCTGTTTTCCTCCAGTACACACCTCAATGGGAAATTAAAAGATATATTCAGAAAAGTTGTGAAGAGTAAGCAAACATTGGAAGCTTTTAAAATATCACAGCACTAAAAGAACACAAACTGTCAGACTTACTCAAGAACAAAATCATATAAGACAAGATAATTAGAGCCATGAATTCTAATTATATTCTTTTTTTTTTCTTTTACCAGTATCCACAAAATACCACAAGCCTCTTTTAATCTTATGCTACATTTTCGGACTCTCAATATAAGTTCGGACGTAAAATTATTGCTTGTATTCACACAACTACAACTTAAGCTATTCTGATAACTTGCTATTCTATTTATTCCATTTTTTAATGAATCTCTTTAACACTGAATTAGATTACTTCCCCTTAACTCTGAAGAACATGGCATTTTCAGTCAGTATTGCTCCCATTTCTCTAAAACTGAAGAGAGATGTTATGCAGCATTTCCCAAATCAACATACAGCAAGAGTGAAAAAAGGACATAGTGAAAGGTGAAATCACCCTACTGAGGGAAATGAAAGCTATCCCATTTTAATGCACAGAAACAAACGTCAGATATTACAAAAATTTCCGGCAATGGAATCCAAACTGCCTTGAAAAGATAAATTCAGACAGCAACAGACAAAACAGAAAATTTTCTTCTGTTTGGTGGGGGCAGACCAACAGAAGTAACTGCCAGGCTCCCAGACAAGCATCCAGTCTGCTTCTATCTATTCTGAGTAGTTTAGTGGTTCATGAAAGCAGGATAAACTTAAATAACAAGTGCAATAGGCTCTACATCAATGAACTTTCTCATTTCTAGGATGCAAATTACTTTTCGCAGTCTCCCTCATATCTGCAATGGTGAATGACAAAAACGTACACAAATAGATTGTGAAGTATTCATATGCATGTGTTGCACATACACACACACAAAACGCTATGTGCACACACACACCAACACTACACACACATGCAAAGCAGACACACAAAAACGTCTACAACAAAGAAGCCAACCTTTAGCTACTTACTTTATGCAAAGAATGTTAATAGAAGGCAATATTTTTGGTTAGGTAATGAAAACTAATTGGGAAATTATTCATCTCCCACTTTCCCCACTGGAGCGTAAAAGACGTACAACGAATGTTATTCATGATTCTACACGACTCGCTCTGATTCACCCCCTTCTTTCTAACGGGCACTTCAGAGGAAATAAAGGTTACTATTTTCCATTTATATCTTCTAATTGACTACCAGTGTTTTCTTGTGGTCAGAGGGATACAAAACAGAGTTAGAAACAGACTATTAAAAACAAGCTACGATCAGACCATTGCTCTACACTACCATCAGCAATGATCAGAGAGTCCTGATTTCCTTGCTAAAAGACAGAGGCATAATTGAAGCAATATCTTCACTTCAGATTGATTATTCTGCGACCCTTATCCACAGCTTCACTCAGCAATTTGAATTTTAATGAAAGTAAATGGAATAATTAGCATTTCAAAGTGTGTTTGATACACTGAATAAAAAAAAAAGGAAAAGACTTTTATGTATAATCTATATACAAAAGAAAAAGCATTTGGGAGGGGGCAGAATATGGGAAGTACAGTTGTAGCATCTTCATTAGAATAACTTAAACAACTGCTTGCACCAGCTGCATAATTATACATGTGAATAATGTGCTATTAAGCTATGACTCCTCACATTTATTTTATGTAGTGGGAGCAGCCATCGCTTTTGTTGTTATGCCTTTTCTCTCCAGTCATAAAATGTAAACACTATGGCTGCCCACACCCATAAACCTTCCAGGGGTTCCACACTGAGCCCATACCACTGGTAATAAAACTTTTACAAGACAGGCTCCACACACACGTGTTTTCAGATAACTGACTGGGACCCTGGCACCTATGAGTGAACTGGGGAAAGGATATTTTGCTGTACGTTGTTTCCAGCTTTTTGTTTGTTATAAAAAGTAACTAAATTATTTTTCAAAGTAAATATGAATGTGTGGTGGATATTCATGGGCGGGGAGGGGAGGAGAGGAGAGGTATTTACAGATGCTATTAGAGCTGAAATGGAAAGACCACATACCCCAATGATTGCGTTCAGTTCTGCCATGGTCACTTGCTTGGCACGCTCCACAGCCTGCACCACTTGTTGCTGGTGCTATAAATGAAGATCAGAAACAGAATAAAATTATTTGTTTTCTAAATTACTAAGCACATTTTTTTTTCCTTTTTTCTTTTTTACTTTTCAGTCACACGTTTGAAATGATAGTTCTCTAACAGCCTGTATATAATTCTGCGTATAAAGAAAGGAGAAGATTTTATTTATGCCACTAGTTGCCTGGAATACCCTTGCCACCAAAAAGACCAATTTTACAACCCATGTGAGGGCCCTGCTTTTTGTTCATCAGTGTGCTCTCAAACTTATATGTCACCTTAAAAAGCAAATCACTTTCCTTACGGTCACAGAAACTTCTTGATTAAAAAAAAAACATACTGAAAACGAAAGGTATGTATTTTCAACGACCACATAGCACCCACAAAACTGAAGGATATACAGAATCTCTTCCTTGGTACATTTCAAAGCAGCTCAATCATAAGAATGAAATTTAAAATGCCATTCACAATTCTGTCAAACATGTGAAAGAGAACTAATTATTTCAATCCCCAACATGTAAATTTTAATAGCTTTAAAAAGTCCATCAAAAACACATGGTCTAATTAACAACACAGTTTACAAGCTTCAGTGGTTATATTATCTCAGTTTGAGTGATACCGTATTCCTGCAGTAAATTCAAAATTGCTATATGCTGAAAAGTGATTGGTATTTATTTGAAAACATCAGCTACAAATAAAGCAAGGTCCTAATCTTGCAGACAGACCTGTGCCAGTTTGGAGCTCCACCAGTGGCAAATTCATCTCTAAGTGCAGCCTTGCAGGGTTGAAATTACAACGAGAAATTGGTGCAAGGAGTGAGGAGGGCTCAGGGAGAAATGCAAGCAATTGTATCAGTACTGGGAGTGAACCACCCTTGATTTACAGCCACAGACTGAGCATAGAAAAGCACCATGAGCTCAGCTCAGGGCGGGGGAGACCCTGAGGAAGGGCTCTGTTGCGCCTCCGTTTGATTTCCTCAGATGTGCCAGTTCCTGGTGCTCCCCACCCAGCTCTCCTCATTAAAAAGGAGGGAGAGAGTCTGCCATGCAGAAACAAAAATAGCCTCGTCACTTACAAATTCCCTCTCCTAAAAGCTCCTGGGGTGAGGAAAAGCAAGCCTAAAAATTCACCCATAACCATGAGAAATGCTAACCTCAAGTACAGAAAACGGATATCAGCAAAGAAAGAAGGAAATAATTTAGAAACATTCCTGGAAGGAAGAAAATGGTTTTAAGGTTTGTTTGTTTTTAAGCAAAGAAGAATTAAATGAAGGAAATGCCAGGAGAGCAAATAACATACTAAGGCAAACAGAATCACAGCAGTCCCATTTAGGGTTTTCTAAAGGTACAGTACTAACATAAACCAAATCTGTCAGTTAAGAGCAGCCAATGTAAAGAACAAAAAACAGGCCTGAACATGAGCAAATGTGTTCTTGGCATTTGGAAAAAAAAACTGCAGTGAGTGTTGTACCACCATCACGGATAACCATTAAAAAGGAAATTGCAATTCTTGAGCTTCAAGTTCCCGATGATGCGTTATCATCTCCAGATCATCACGTGGTGAGGACAGTACAGCTTAAATCAATAAAGTAGCTGAATGCCCCTGTGATATCTGGCTTTTTAAAGCAAGGGGGTTATCAAAAAATTGCACCACCACATTCTGGTGGAGGTCAATTACACCAAAAAAAGGATTATAGAATTTTTGATCACATCATTAAACAAACAAGAAAAATCCTGATCATTAAAAAAAAACCTCTCGTTTACTGAATGGTTTACAGTCATCACTGGTTTCCTATCATTTCCTAGGTAATACTTTTTGGCATGGAAATAAAGACAGGAATCCAGTTCTATGTATGAGCATTCTTCTTTACAACTGTAATACCCACTTACTTAAATTCTGTTCCCAGGGCCAAAGGGAGGAAAAGAAACAACTTCCAATGAACCTGCAGAATTCTGGCCTGAAAACGTCAACAGTGCTACAGAAATTATTAAAACTTTCATCCAGGCTTTGGGAAAATAAGTTAACTCTCCAACAGTTTAAATGGCTTTGTTTCTTTTACAGCACATATATGAACAACGGACCTGAAGAGTATTTGGGAAAAACTGTTTCATTCCCAGGTGAGAAGAAGTGAAAGTCAAGCAAAATCTCTCTTTAAGATTTCCACTGAAAAACACTGTGGGACAGAAATTCCCTAACCAGACACACAAAGCATCTTTCATTGATTCTAATAGGTTTGGGATCAAGCCTTCATAGAGAGGAGAAAACCCATGGGCCTTGTAACACTGAACCTAAATTAGGTATGGTAGAAACAATTAAAACTCTCTGTTGCTACCTGCTTTAACATTGATTTAATCTTCAGTGCCATGGTATGCACAACAGAGAAAATGGATGGTTTGTAATTAGCCTCTCCATCACTTCCACCTCAGCAGAGCAACCTAGTCAACTCCCTCTCATCTCCCTGAGACCCCACTGGGGGCTTGCCCCATGCGACCCATAAGCTACTTTGAATCACAGATGCAAACAACACACGTCGATGCATCACAGCAAGCAAAATCAGAGAGGTCTCTACACCAACTCACATGTTCTTGGCAGAGGGATCCCTTACTCACGCAATCCCTTGTGCATGAGGGAATGAGGGGTTTCATGTCACTGACCACAGCCTGGGCAGTGCCTGGAGGTCTCTCTATCTGGCAGAGCAGACAAGGAGGCACACAGGTAGTGGTCCAGGAATGCAGTGTGGCCCAAATGCAGCACGATGGGCAATGTAAGGGCAGGCAGCCCCGCAGAGGGCAGGGCGGCCGCCAGCCCAGGCCACTGCTGGGCATCAATACATGCTTGGGCGCACACCCTGCACATGCACCAGCAACTAGTGGCATCATATTAGCACCAAGCACTAGTCTACCCATCAAATGATCGTGGAAAGACTTACAACTAAATGAAAAAAACACCCAAAATACTTTTACTTTTTTGTCAGCTACATGAAGACAGGGTGTTGCAGCTTTCACACACTTTAATGCCAGCCCATCTCCTTGCATGAAAGCAAATGACAAGATCACTATCTTCAGCTATAAGAAAGCTGTATTTTGCATACCAGGCCAGAGCAACGAACTCAGTGCCCTGCCTCTCCTGTCACGCAGACTAGTATCATTTCTCCTTTTTAGCTTCTTCCCTGTCTCTGCTCCTCGTCCCTTTCTGCTTTCTGCAGGGAGCGGTGTCTGCAGTTGCCTTATGTCGGAAAATCTCCTCCTTTTGGTTTCATGGTGGGTAGCGACGACAGAAACCACAAGAAGGATGTAGGTGTTTTTGCAATCACATTGTCTTACCACACTGTCACCTAGCCCAGATTCCTGCGCATGCATTGCAGCATGGTGGAAAATACCTGTGTGTTTTTTGTTTTTTTTTTAAACATATTGTAGCTCCCTGCTGCTTCCAACAACAGGAGAGCCACACTGACAGCAGCCAAGCAGTGAAATTCCCCAAATACATGCACAGGAGTTGGTGTTAAAAATGTCTAGTTCCAGCCTTCCTCCAGCACCATTAATAAAACCCAACGAAAAACTGATGACAATTTACCTTGCAGAAGCAGGTGGATTCTGCTGTGTTTTATTTATAATATTCTGTTGTTGTATTATCTGTTTAGAGGGTGAACAGACCAGGTCTTGCTTAGGAACTGCAGCGGTGTTATTCTGAAAAGCCTGATCTAGAGACAGCATAATGAGATGAAGCAGTACTGAAAACACCAGTGAGAAAAAACACATTTACAGTGGAGTACAGTACACACTTAGAAAACTAAAAGGGACCAGCAGGGTCACTGAATCCAGGCACTGCAACTCAGACAAGATATAATAACCACTTTATAAGATCCTAAGAAAACTACTAGCAATATATGCATAAATTGCTAATAAGATGTCTTCCTTGGTAGAAGGATTACAGAGATGTGATAGCTTCCTTCTACTTTCTATTTCAGCTCATCTTGGGCAAGTCTAAGATGTAGGAAAATAGTTTTTTCTTCTCAGCCTCTCACATCTCAGACCAACGGTTATTGCCTTTTGAATAACATTTAGGGACCCTCCTCTGCTTCTATATAATGCATGTAATGTTCTTCATACAAACTTACTGAGCTTCAGAAGCACCTCTATAGAATATCAATATAGAGAAGAGTGAGCATATTATGGCCCATGTCTATCCTGCAAAAGGAAAACCATCCACTAATAGTAAAGCGCTTGAGAGGAAAGGACTGCATATGTGAACACATGCAGCATTTTCTTTTGATTGTTTCTTTGCACATATGCATAAGTTTGGCATCTGATTGTACTCCTAAGTCAATGCGACCACCTTGTTTCGCATGGGAACAGAAGACTATTTAAGAGTAGGCCTTCTAGCTTGTTGTCAGTCAGTTCACTAGAAGGGACACTAAATCTTCAGAAACGATTCTGATAGCCTCCTCCAGCCTATAATGATGCTTGCAGTGTAAGTCAGACAGCTTATGTGTATCTGCATAAATATAAAATAGTCGATATTTACCCAAAATTAGGTAACTATGATCCAAGAGCAACTCGGTCACACCAAACAAATGCCGCAATCCAGCACACAATGTCATTTGGCACTCAGGACACACAGACAGGGTCGAACAGCAACAGCCACAGGCTGCACCAAGACACACACACACACACACCACGTTGACAAGACAGGAACCAGCCTCAACTTGAAACCCACACGCCTGAGGAAATGTCATGCTGTGGTACAGCTGGTATGCCCAATTGAGAAGTAGCATAAATTAGCAGAGGTGTAATCTACTGCTTTATACCCAAAATGAATGGTGTCTAACCATCTAGCTCATCAGAGGATGCGAACATCAAACTATTCTACACCAGCTGCAAACGATAAAAACTAAGTTAACTAAGTGCTAACAACCTCCAAATATTTACCTATAGCCTGTGGGCACCTCTTTCCCCATATTTAATAGAAAGTACCTTGAGCACACCAGTATCTCACAACATCACACGGAGGTGGAAAATGACTACTGCAACACAGGAAGTCTGCAACAGCAGCAGAAATTGAACACTGATCACCCCTGAGGTTCATCTCATGCCTCGACCACAAAGTCACTCTTTTTTATTGAAAAAGGGAAGTTGGTATTTTTTAACGCTATTCTTTAGTGTTCTTAAGCTGTAGTCAACACAAAAACAAGATACTACTAGACTTCATATATAGGTGGTTTAAAAACTTTATTTTCAATGTATAGTTAAGTAATCCAAAGCACTGTAAAGCTGACTGAAGTCTTGCGTCTCAAGAAATTCCTGAGTATTTTACTGGTATGTCCCTGGAAACAAAGCAGGCAGTAATACACAGAAGGGTGACGTATTGTAATTGCATTCACTTCATGAGATCTCTAGTGATTTTGGCCACAATTTCTTACTTCTAAGTGAGTTATCGCAAGTCATTGATTCCTTACAAAGTTAACAAGCAATAAGACAAGCTAACCTCGTGCTATTATGAGGCAATAATGCTGCCATCAGTGCATGTAACCACTGCATTTTGTTCATTTTTCCCTCAGGCACAATACAAAGGAGGCTGATCACATTTTTCAGGCACTTTTCCACAATTAGACTGTATGCAAACTGCATAAACAGCAAAAGCACACTGCAATTCAATTCTCTATTAATCTAGATGATGAAATGATGAGGCTTCCATTACGACACTTGGTTCTTAAAGATACAAATTAGACAGAAACCGAGACTAGCAGAATGCTTGAAACTGGAGACCTGTTCTGTTTTGCCTCATCAGCATATGCCAATACAACCTGACTGTAAAATGTATTTGTGTAATAGAGGTCAAAGAATCACCAAGATTTTCTTAACCCCAATATGAAAAGTGTCACCTTCAATAGCACTGTCAAGATACATGAAAAGTCTTTTCGTGCTTCCCCAATTCAATCCTTCTAGTCCCTCTCCCATCTTACTCAATGAAATAGAAAATACGCTTGCCTCCATGCAATACAAACGTGCACAGTGGCTTTTTGGAACTGCTCACTTTTTGTCTTTGTCACTGCATATAAAAACAACAAATTTGTGAACTTTTTTTGACCTCTCAATTTCCTGTAAAGCCCAAAGAGCTTCGACACCATAGAGTACGCACAGAGAAGAAGCTGTAAGACTTGTAAATAAGACACATGCAAACAGGTGAAGGAAAGTCTGGACGCTGTGGTTTTGAAAAGCAGAGGCTCGCTAGGGCAGAACCATAGGAATGTCTGTTTTCAGATCAAAAATTTTTTAACTCAAAGCTCTGACCTAAAACCTAAAAAAGTAAACAGCAGTCACGAAGCACAATGACACTGGTGTGTTTAAGCCCTCATGGGGTCATACTGTACCCATGACAGAAGTGGGACAATGTAATCTTTTAAGTTTAAAATCTCAGCTATCTCTTTTGTCTACCTACATAGTTCTTACAGCAAGCAGGCCAATGAGAAGGTGCTAGAAAGTTAAGTTCAGAGTTATTTGAGTTATATTATTATGATACTCTCCATGCTTAGCTTGAGGTCCAGAATGTTGTCAAATACTGAACAGGGCCCTTGGCTCATAGTTCAGAAATTACTGCATGTGAGCACCATAAGGGAGGTTAGCCTTGACTGAGGAGAAGTAAGAAGATGCACAGCCATCACAGTGCCTCCTCTCTCTAATACACGTGCTTAAATTGTGCCAATTCCAGCTTTCATGAGAAGGACTCCTGGTTGATGCAGTTGCAGGGACTGGAGAGCAAGATGAAAAACAGAGCAAAGAAGCAGGAGAGAGTCTGAGCTCACCTAAGCAGGATGCCACTAACACTAAAGTTCAAAAACTTTAAGTGTATTTTTTTTTTTTTAAATCCACATGAGCACATAGAGGGGGTGGAGGCTAACACTTCCAAAATCAAAGCTGAGGGCCAAAATCTGTCAGTCACTGTGAACCAAAGACATCTCTCTTCAGATGTACTCTAAGCTCACTTTCTCCATGGCAAGAACTATGCTTGCTCCAGGGAAAACAGGCTGAGACGTGGAAGCTGAGCAAGCAGAGCAGCACGACCTGCTATTACCTATTGTAATAATGCTCTGTTCAGGAATTCTTCTGGAAATAGCAGTTCCAGTAGGAGTACACTGGTACAAAGTTTCTAAACACTGTACTGCATACTCTGGAAGAGATGTCTCTGTCATAGAAATGCTGATCCTGTGCCTTTGCCAAGATCACAGCTTTGCCTGCCAAGAACTCAACCCTGCCTTTGTTCAGAATCGTGACATTTTCGTGCTCACTTTAGCATGAGTATGAATCAGCTTTACACCTCATTTTTATATGCTATGTTATTCCTCTGCAGCAAATGAAAACCTGTAACTGGAAGTACAGTGATTCTGTAGCAAAGTACAAAATCAACAGTTACTCGTTTTAGATCCATGCAGGACTTGAATTCTGGTCCCCCAGCAATATAACTAGATCATTACACATCATTTAGTTTCTACAAACCCGTCTTTAAAGGCAAAGAGCACTGCCACACTGACAAACATTGCCAGGTTTTAGTTTTGATAGCATGATTTTCATCTCAAACGCAGGCAGATGCATGCACACATGTACACACACAGAGCATTAGCTGAATGCTGATGTTGAGCACAGGGCCTTTAGAACATAGCAGGGCAAGCAGCTCTCCTGAAAAGCAATGGTACTTTATGGGACAGCTGAAAAGGTGGCAGAAAGAGTCCTAGCACATTCTCAGGCACAAATACGACGTTTTATGGATGCACTACAAAGAAATACAGCTTCCGACTTTGATTTCTATGCTACTGAAGTGAAACCTCACATTAAACAGGCACACCCAACTCCTCATCCCTTGCCCCAGAGGGGTGGGCAAGTGAAGGCATCACACAACCAATGTCTCCTTTCATGAACCACACTGACTTTTTCCTCCACACATGCCTGCACCTTCAAGGCTCCATGCAAGATCAACCAACGCCCCCAAATCCCACTGCCCTTTTCAGAGTATCTTCTGAGCATTTAAGAAAATACCAGCAAACTGCAATTTGGAAAAAATCAGTGCCTACAGAAATCAGATCACACTGAGTTTCAGTGTTCTTTCTATACTGTAAAAATACGCAGAAATCATAAAAGGATTTAAGATAATAACTAATCTGGGATGAGAAAATAGGCAGAAATAGATTGCATTCATAGGTCTGTGGAGCATCACTACTCAGTACACCAAAACAGAAGTTTCTGCTGAACTTTAAAGCCTTCTGCCAAGAATGTAACACAAATCATGCCTTTCTACCACTTTGGCAATCAATGCTCTGATTTCAGATTGACCAAGTCAGAACTGGGAGCAAAAATGCATCTGTACATGACAGCAAAATATTTAAACAACTAAAATTTTGTTTAACACATCACAACACTCTCCATTTCACGTAAGTACATACTGGAAGAGATAATTAAGTTACAATGAGGATAGCATTGGAAAGTCAAGTGCAAGCACTGTGAGATTCTTGAGTGAACTGTCTCAATACAAAGTCCCACTTCAACAAGAGGGACTGTAACAAGGCAACTGTTTAGACTGGTACAAGTACAAACTACTACCTACCTCTTGGGACAGGAAGGGAATGACTTGTGCACATATAGCATTCAGCCTCTTGACAATTTCTGCCTGCAAATGACAAGAAAAAAGTTTAATTATATAAATTCTCAGATGCAACTGTCATCCATGAACACAGAATATACAGTTTTTTTATTTGTTTGCTTCCATCTCTAGCCTTCCTCTGGCCAGGACAGCTTAACATAAATATCTGGAAGCCAGTTTAACAATTCCTAGAAGCTTATCACCTCTGACTAAAAAGTTTTCCTTAAAAAACATAACAAAACACAAATACAGTTTAGGAATTCTATATGATACAAAGAAGAGTTCATTTTCATCATGTAATCAAATATATTTATTTTAATGGAAAAAGTCTTCAGGAGATGTAACAAAAAGATAAAATACTGTGGATTGCTCTAAACTCTCTCTCAGGAAGCATCACTCCAAATTACAGCAATGTCACTGTAAGTGAACAAATAAGCCAATTACTTCTATACGTACACTGTGTGAGAACATGAGAACATTAGCAACACAATATACAACTCCACTGATAATCATTTTACCACATATTTTATAAGGTTAGATGTTTTGCACTATTGTGTCATATTTTTGCTATGATCAAACCCAGGATTAATAGTAGTTGCTTTCATGAAGCAATTGTGATCAGAAATGGGTAATAAATGATTTATTTCCACACTGCAGATCAATTCTTATTCTGTGTATTTGATCTGCAAATCTCAAAGATACAAGAATTACATCTTGAGCAACAGAATATTTAAAGTAATGTTGACTTTCTTGCAATAAATTTTAACTTTCTTATAATAAATCAGAACCAGGGTCAGTTTCTCACTATAGAGTAGGACAGAACATTCTTCCTGTAGAATCACTAACCATGTGACAAATATCTACAAACTTGTGCAATCTGGGCTTCCTTCCCTTACCAGCAACCTCTCCAGCTTTTTTGCTATGCATACCTTACGAAATGATCCTGGAACCGAATGGCTTAGAAGCAGCAGTAGAAAGACAGAACTATATGTAAAATAAAGCTGTGCTCAAGAATTACAGTTACACAGCCAGGTAACCAGAATACATGGTATGCTGGAGGTAAGGTACACGTGAAACTAACTCTGCCCCCTTGTGCATACTGTGAATACACTTTTGAATTCATAGACACTAGTTCTCAGTACAATTTCTTGATTTCTCCAAAATCCACTTAAACTCCTGCAGGTTATTCATATATCAATCTCTACGCTACACCATCCCAGCAACTTCCCACTGATTTTCATGGTTTATGCAAGTCCCTATCTCATTAAATTTATGCATTCAAATACTTATTTGACATTCATATACTGTTTTATTAGCAGCATAGGCACCTTGAATAACACTTGAGAATATGTTCATCACAAAGTAAAATCATCATCTAATTTCCAAGATCTATACATGCCTGTAATATTCAACAGTCTAAAACTTAAAAATTCCTTTAAATAGACAGTGTTTAGTATACTATTTTACTCCGAGATTTATGAAGTACTTGTTATATAAAGCAGTACAGGGAGGCACAAGGAGTGTATCGAAGCTCCAGACAGAAAAGCTAGGGGATCCAGTACTGCATTATTTGAGAAGCAATGTTTGATTAAGGAACTGCAGAACAAAAGACAACGTACAATTCCAAAGTACCTGTGCTGCAGTGGTTCAAGCACCATTAATTCGGTCATTTCCAAATTTTAGGTCCTAGCCACACTGTTGTATTTTTTTAAAGGAATCACCTGAGTGCCTTAAAACCAGGGAAAACTACATATCCTGCTCTCAGAGGCTTTTCCACATGAAGAAAAAGCCCCAAAACACCACTGTCTCTGACTCACACTGGAGCCCACCTCAGACGTTCAGTTGATAACTCTGAAAAGCTTGGGGATTCACAGATTTCAAGGCAATAAGGAACGGTTAAAACTGTCTTATTTGACCCCCTGAGTAACACAGGCTATAAAATTTCACCTACTTCTCCATCAGACCCATAAATTCTAGTTTAGCCATAATATAGCTTAGTCAACCAAAATGATTTCATTGAACGTACTTCAGGGCATGTCTCCTAAATTAAGGTACTAAGCTACGGTGTTCTTATTTTAGTCACTCCCCCCTTCACACAGAATTATATGCCTCTTTAACTTTTCTTATGGCCAAAAAATACATAAAAAGTGCTTGCTCAGTATTCACTCAGAAATTCACCTCAGGCAAATTCTGAGCGTGGGCAACATCAATCCAAAATGTTGCTTGCAAAAGGTTGTAAGCAGCTGATATAGGTGAGCAGTAGGTTCCACAGCCTTAACAAATATCTTGGTATTAGTTCCGCTGGATGCAGAACAGTGGGAGATCTCCCAGGCAAGAAAGTGAGCTGAGCAAGGTGGCACCCAGCCCCACATGTACAAGAAGGAAAGGAGCTCACTGAGGGCTTCAGGGGACACCAAGACATCCATCGGTATTTCTCAGCTGGCCATGGAGACCTGCTTGACCAGTCATAACAGTTGGGAAGCTTTCCTAGGCACAGACATGCGTAAGGACTCCTTCCTCGTTAAACTGGTCTTCACTTCCTCAGCCATGAGCTTTCGTAGTTGCGTGGTTGTATATGCAGCTATATTTTAACATCCACAACACTACATTTGGATAAAAGTCACAGCAACTTCCATAAATACAGATGTTTTGAAGCACACGAATAATTGCTAAAAGGTCTTGGGAAGGGGAACAAAAGGAGGAAGTAATCAGGAATAAGTGCTCCACAGTATCTCATGGTGAAAGGTGGTGATGTAGTCACCTGAAGAGCAAGCCGACGCACCAGCTCTGGGCACAAGGCACTTTAGGTGGCACTCAGCAGCAACAGAACAACTCAACCAAGCAGCAGGACTTCACCACAGGACTACAAAGGTACAGCTGCCTGCCCTTGGGACCACACGCTGGAGGAATAGAGTGCTGGGTATCTGCACAAATGCTACATAGGTTATAATGCTCTGAAGCCCAAAACCTCAAAATTTCCTATCTGCATTTGTCTGCCAGAGCCAAGGAGAATTCATGGAGAGTGAAGAATCAGCTTTATTACTCCATAATGCTTAGGTTTGGCTCCAAAGTAATTGCACTTGAACATCCTCAGAACATTACTGTCTTTGGGTGCCCTTTCCTATTTCTAAAAAAGATTTCAAGAACTGTAAGACAGACATTGAGTTACTATTGAATACTCAAGGATGACGCCCTTCATAACCCCAATCTTACAAACATTTTGGAAATGACTATCACTTTATCATTAACCCTTCAGTAAATGCCATTATTGCTGCTAAGACTGTAATTTTGCATAGTTTGGGAAAGAAAAATCAGAGTTCTCTTTATACCCAAGTTAACAGAACTGTCTGCAGATGAAAGTTAACCTACATTTGTGTGAGATCACATCATGTTCTTACAAGTATTGCCAAAAGCATCAGGAACACACCACAGCCAACCCTCCTTCCAGACAGCAGCCACACTGATACTCCGCAGATGTGTGGGATGCACACAAGAGACATGGCAGAGTTTTGCCTCAGTGTTTGGGAGTGACACATGATGCCTAAAGCAGTATACAAAATTTTAAGAGGGATTTACTTCTTTCCCAAATTTTCATAGAAACAATCCACCTATATCATAATTTAACCATGGGTAAATATTTACAGCAAAAAGTACGGACAAACTGTAAGCTCACACAGCATGTTTGTTAACTTAAAGCAGTAAGCAGATTATCAGAGAAGACTACATGATTTGAGAACTCAAAGTGCCTTTACATGCACCTGGATAAAATGGCATGAAACCCTTGATGTTTTACCACCAAACTCTCCTGATGCACCGTATGTACTCAAATAGTCAAATGCAAAAGTTAAAAGGCACTTTCAAGCGAATGTTTATTTCCAGTGTAAGGATGTCAGAACTGCCAGAGGATACTATTCATGCTGCCTGAGGAATAGTGTCTGCATTACACATTTCCAGTGATCCAGAATATCCATTGAATAGTTAACAGTATACAGTGATGTCAGAATATTTTTTCATTACCATGTTCCATATTAGGTATTAATGATACCAAACCACAACAACTCAAGAAACAAAACAGGTCATTTATGCACTTTTTGCTTAATATGAAAAAAGCAGATGATATACCAAAAAAAAAGAAAAAAAGCAATTTAGATCACAGATTTTCATGTAGTGAATACAAAGTATCCCGTCTTGACACTGGAACTATTTCTGCAATTAACTGCACAGAATAATACTACAGCAACACAGTGGATTGCTTATTGCAACGTAATAAAAAGAAGCTAACTGACTGAAGTGGGTTTTTGTCAGGCCATCTTACAATCCAAAGGTGAGGCAATGATAACACACACTAGCACATCCATAGGCCCACTGCATTAGACCAGGCCTGAAAACTCCCACTTTACATAATGTGCAAAGTAAGACACAAAACAAAAAAAACACGAGTCTGCTTTACATTTCCACACCGACAAAGATTTTTGAAAAAAACACATTTAAAAACTAGCCTAAGGACTAATCTTTTCTCTTAGATGCCATGCCAATGGGTTTTCCATGATCAGCCTAATTGGCAGGAGAAGGAAAAAGTATGATTTCATAAAATCAGGCAGCCAGTTCCTCACATTGAAAGCTAAAGTTGCCTCGGAAACACTGCTGCTTCCAGGGCCATCTAATTTTGCCTCCTTTTTCCCATGGGACTAAGCTTTAGAGAGGCATCATTTATTTACAGGCCTTTCCACTGGGCTCCAGTTATCGGCCAGTAATGCTGAGGACACACACTTCTAATGGCCTATGTTTTGAAACCAAGGCTAATCTAATGGCGCAGTGCCCAAACTCCTTTTCCAGCATAGCCATTAAAGGATGTAGGTTATTGCTGTTGTCACCATTGATATTTGTCATTGTAATGTAATTAGGGCCCTAAAATGATGCATTACAGCCCCTGGCACAGCTTCTATTAAAATCTTTTCTTCTGCTCACTGAACTGCGACCTGCTTTGTGATGAATAACAGACAGACAGCTTTAGGGTGAGGAGCAGATTCACCAAAGAAGTATTTTCCAGCACTGGAAATAAAATAAATAAATAAATAAATAAATAGCAGAAGGGAACCTAAGAAGAAAAGCACAAGGAAAAAGAAAGAAAAAGCACACAGCACATTTGAATTTCATCTGACCACTTGAAATTCTGATTGCATCTGATGAATCTTTCTTAGGACAATATATTCTCAGTCTGTGAATCACATGGTTAATCAGGGCTCTAATCTGCTATCCATCAGCCTATGCCAGCACTGTAACTTCCAATCAAATTTATAGGTTATGTGGGTCACGCATCCCTGAACAGCTACATTCACAGATATCCCATTTAAACGGGCACAGATTCTGAAATGCTGTTGTTAGGGTGACTGAATGTCATAATACTATTCAGAGCTTTATGAAAGCTCCTGATAAACAGCTGCTAAATTATTGCCTGTAGATACAGCGTAATGCTCTGAAATAGCATTAATGGCCCAATAAAAGGACGATTGTTCATGCCAAAATATAAAAAAGGATAGCTTTTGCTGCCACAGTTTGTCAAATATGTTAAAAAACACCGACACTTCTATTACTCCTTTCCATAAACACAAAAGATACTCGGTTTTGCATAGGAAAACATCAGCATGAAACCAGAAAAGATGAGGGAGAGACAGGCAGCAAAGATTCAAGTCAGAATTGTTTTTTCAGTTATCTAATGCAAACTTGTACTGTTTGCTCTCTTTGGGAGCCACCTACGAAAGACATTATTTTAAAAGTTTTAAGCTCTTGTCATAACCAATTACATGGCTCTTTTTTGTTTCGTTTTAAATAGTAAGTATCCATTAATTATAATGTTAACACTAATATATGTTAACATTTATTAACCATGATGTTAATAGATATTTTCTTTTGTGTATAAAGACCTAGTAATATCATTATCCCAGAACCTGATCCAAGCAAAGGAATGAAGACCAGCATCAGTCTACAGTCCCTCCACGGTATGAAAACAAGGATCCAAAGCAAGGGCAGCTGCTTAATTTCATAATTCTCTGAACAATTTTTGATTAAAGCAATGAGACAGCAATGTTAAAATGATAATTAATTGCCTAAATAAGCAGACAAGCATTTTTAAAAATCTGACCTCTAAGCATGCAAGAGCATCCAAAAGCTTGGGTATTTTTGAAAAAAAGTTCACCAGGTAAGCCTCCGGGCAAGGCTGAGCCTAAGTTCTCAGGAGGTAGCCCAGCCCGGAACAGGAGCTTGTGTCCAACATCTGACAGCAGCACACAGTAAGAGAGGCATGCAACACACCACTGTGCTCCTGAGCCTCTTTCACAGTAACACCTACGAGTTTGGCTTGATTCACCCTTGCTGCACACCGATAAAATTGGTTCTAAGCACACAGTAAAATATGGGAACATGTTTTAAGTGCCTCACTAAGTATTTTAGCATATATCCCAATTCTTAGCTCAACTGGAGCCTAAGAGAGAAGCAAGAGTCATATAAACTTCAGATATTGAAATACTCAGAAATGTTCTAATATACAGGGAGCTGAAAACCCATTTGTTGCTTTAAAAAATTTCCATATGCATTCCTTTTTAGAGGGGAAAAAAAAGGAAATTGGGATTTTATTTATAGTATATAAACTTCAGGAAAAATATTTCCACTATATTTCACGAAGTTCCATAGTTATTACAATTATAAAAAATTGCCAGTAAAGAATTACCACTGGAGGCTGGAGGTCTGTCAGTGGAATGGAAACAAAACTACTATATATGTATTGTTGAATTAAAACAGAATAATAAAACAATATTGGGAAACCCATTTCAGCAGCCAGTAGGAAGAAGAATATATGCAATTACACGTTCAGAAAAATAATGTGAAACAACCGTTATTTCAAGTTTAATTTGCTTTACACAATGCAGCCTTTGCCAAAAAGATCAATCTAGTTTATTAAGTGCTTACCAAGAATGCATACACACACCCATAGTATCTAAACAAGCATTTCACAAATTAGTGAGGAAAAAAAAAAAAACAACATTATTACACTGTATGAGACATATCATGATCCTGAATAAAGCGAGCAAAAAAGCTAATCTTAGTATTGCACAGAAAATTAACTCTTCTTTCATAAAGAAGAATGTGTTTTGTTTTAATCACAGACTGTTGTCTGGAAGCACTTATTCCACTTCTACAGAACTGGAGAAAATATTGCACGCCCTGAATATAAAACTCCTGTTCAGCCATAAAGGAACGTTGTTTGGAAACTAAGCTACAATCTAGCCCTGTAGTCAGGGAGAATAGAAGGCAAAGATCTCTAGCAAGAGGGACATTAAGCAGAAAATTTCTTCTTCATTGTACACAATGAGCAACACAATTAAGAATGCAACAACCAGACTCTGCTAAATAAACACTGGTATATTCTCCCCCTTGCTTTCCTAATCTACCTTCTTCAACAAACGTCCTAACTAAGCCCATGAAGTATTGTAAACTCAATACTCAGAATTTGGAAATTAACTTAGGTGCTTACTTTGCAAAAAGTACTGAAGACAGCAACATATGCAATAAATTGTAGAAGCAGAATTTTCAAAATCAATTTACTAACATACTTCCCAATCCGTGGGCTGCTGAAGTGAACTGACAAGACATGGCTTTTATTTAATGTCTCAAGAAACACATGGAGCTGAACTGAGCAAGAAAAGATACATATTGAATCATTCATAATTAAGACAATAAAAAGCAAATCAAGTAACTTAACATAAAGATGCTTGAAGCCTGTCACTTGAGGAAGTCATGTTTTTTATTAATACTGACTTCCACATGCAAGTACGAGCACAGAAATGCACAGCTTTGAGTCCCCACAGACCTTCAATCCTTCCAGCTGCTACCATGTAGCAAGCTGCATGCTGTCCTGCTGTGCCACGAGTAGGAAAGCATCCAGAAGAAAGGCTGCAAACGGAATTTAAAATGGCAGAATCTGGCTTCAGCTTCTCCTCTTACAAGACAGAGGGAAGCAACTTGCTCAAAAAACTGACTAAAGTAAGAAGGAGACACTGCAAAGTAAGAGGAGGTGCCGTTTCAGGAACGCTGTCAGTAGAGCTCTGTAGTACTCTAGAAGGTATTATCCCACTACTTTGCAGCAATCCTCAGGGCATTTCACAAGAATACGTATTTTGTGAGTTACGGCCTCATACTGTAAGAAAGAGAATTTTCCAGCTTTCTCCACCAGCTAAAGGAATCTGACTTCATAGCTGGATTTTATAGAGGTTATTTTAAGCTTAAACTTTTTTTCTTTTTAAACCCATAAACCTGTGGCATCCCACTACGGCAGCTACAGCCCTGAGCTCAATCTTTTGCATCCCTCACATAACTGTAATTAGGTCAGAATTACCCATGCTAATGTCTGCCCCAACCACTGAAATGCAGCTGCACGTGCACAGTCACCACTCAATCACCACCTGACCCTTCCCTTCACAAGTCCTCCAAACAACCTGACCACAGTTCTTGTGCACCTGCTGGAAATGATACAAGCCAATCTCAACTTACCCTTACAACAATATGTATATAGCACTTTTAGAGCTTAGTTTTAATTTATTTGGATGCACTGCATCCTCTATTTATTTACAAGTTCACGTTCTGCTTCTCAAGAGTAGAAGAAGTAATCAAAGAGAAATACTGCTGATCAGTAGTTTCAATCTGTACATCATAAAGAATCAACAAAAGGTGAGAGTCAAAACCTATTCTCAGTAGGCTTATGCTTACCTTGAAGCGTCCTTACCTCCCTTGGAAAAATATTAACAAGACAGCATTTCAGCAAAAGGCTGAACACCTCTACCAGAGCAATCCAAAAAGAACCACACTTTTAAAATTTATGCACAGCGTGATCCACATAGGGAACACTGATGTTCTTTTAAAACGTTACCAAAAAAAAAAAATACTAAAATCATTTTCCCTCTACAAAAGAGAATTGCTTCAAGCATCCAGCTCTCACTCCTGATCTCCACCAGCAATCATCCTTCCTTGGCAAGCACACACAAAGGAATATTCCAAAGAACCTATGGGCCACCATTATCCTACAGACTTTCTCTGGTTTCAGTGCTTACTTTGGAACAGCAGGCTTCCAGAGTTATCGCTAGGAAACTGATAAGCTATCAAGGCTCATAACTACAAAGATTGTGCCAGACTTCCAGTTACATGTATGAAGTTGTACTGTTTCAGCCTTGAAACTCGCAGAAAACATTGCAGCCACTGTTAACACATAACATTCTGCTTTTCTCCAGACAAAAAAAAAAAAAAAAAAAAAAAAATTAGTTTCTCTAGCAAGTGTTGTGCTATTCCAGATTTCAATGATCTATACACATAGAGCTGATCAAAGAACTCACTAAAATGCTTAATAAAAAAAAAGAAAAAAAGAGGCAGGTCCCTCATAAAAACAGGAAAAGCACCATGACTACTGAACTTGGTGCTTTTCCTTCCAAATTCATCTGTATACCAGGAATCAGCCTTTTTGCATCAAAAATACAGTTACTTCTCTTCCACTTCTGGTTGCTTTTGCTCACCCACCTCACCCTTACAGGTCACGAAAGCTGGAGCACATGGTCAGTTTGATTCATTGATAACTACATTTGTTTACGGTTGCTTCTACAAATGGTTATACTAGGGATCAGCACACTTACGTGCAGTGTATTTGTTAGGTCTAGTTACAAGAATTCTGCTAGAAAACTGTCAAATTTCATCTCCAATTCTTCATGTCCTCTTCCTACCCAGTGATTTCACATAATATGGTGTACAGTTACAAACTAGTTAAGAAATCTAGCAAAAAAATTCTTATTTAAGGAAAGGTAGTCTATGCATTGGAAACATTTTAACTCCTTTTTCTTTGCACCTTCCTCTTGTATTATGATAATGAGCAATACTCAGATGCAATTTCCGTATATTAAGGTAACAGATTTTTGCATTTAATTTAGTAGATAAAAATCTTTTAAAGACAGTACACAAAAACACATCATTTTAATAATACCCCCAAAGAGATGAAAGAACAGTGCAGTGGATTTTACAGTAAAGCTATAATCAAGCATCAACTTGGTAATGACAAAAATCCAAATAAAGCATGTTACCATCTCAATTTTTAAACCCAGTAGAAGTTGATTACTTCTGAAAATAACTAAATGTTTCATACTCCTTGATGGTATTTTATCAAGTCCCAGCTACTGGAATCAAGTGATTATCTGAGAACCAGATTACATTTAAGGCACCTCTTTCCTCTTCTTGCCTACAAAGAACTTTTTTCTAAGCAACACTGAACAGAAAAATGAAAAATACATAAACACTAAGGGCGTGCAGCAGAGCCCATGTCCTTTTACTCTCAACTTAACTGCAGGCTTCAACTTTGGGTACTGATTCTTGATTTCTTCCTGTTTTGAGACAACAGTACCACATTCCTACAGAAGTACCAGTCATGAATTCCCACACCACAGCACCCAGACAGTGGGCCAGCTAGGCCAAGCTGTCACCAGTCCTGTCACTCAGGCCTCACTCCACACCACACAGTGACACCCCAGTTCTTTTTACTAGGGTAGGCTGCCCACAGAGTAGGTGGGATGGAGGTGGAAAGATGAGAGGTTTACCCAGGAACAAATCCTGAACATTCCAGTGTTGCACACATCTCTGCCACTCAGACTGCACTGCTTCATATCCACAGTAAGCAAAACGTGCACTGCCACCATTAACTTAACAGGAAGGCATTCTTGCTGCAGCAAAAGGCTGCTTGCTTGTCTGTGAGCAACCACAAAGTAAAGTCTGCAGCTCTGACTCCCATTGCGGAGAAAATATTGATATGAATTGTCAGGGCTTATAATTTCAATCACCATGGATCATAACTGCCTCTGCTCACAATAACTGTTTCGATTTCAGCATTTTTGCAACTGGAGTTTCCTGCAGCACTTACTATTTTTCTCTTAAGTGGAGGAGGACTAGGAAAGAACAGGTAATTTTATCCTTCAAAATGTGAATATCTAACAAGTGGTAGTTTCACTAGTGAAGTACATCTAAAATAATCAGGCAGTTTACAATACTCCTTTTAACCTTCTAAGAGGATACATTTGCAAAGCAAATGTTAAGACACTTGTAAGACATGAATGCGTAATACATCCAGGAAATTCACTTGTCCAAGACAGCTGGATACACTAAGTACATCTTGATATTCAATTCATTTGAATGGCATTCCCCCACTAAAACTCATTCCAGGACAGATTCTGAGTCAAGCAACACTAAATGACATTCATCTTGAAATTACAGCACCATTATTGAAGTTTTCAAATACCTTTCATCCATGAAGGATTTCAACTTAACTTGAACTTTTTGAAGAAGCACAAAATTTTAAAAAATGCTATAAAAAGCAGAACAGGAGGTTTGGAGCAATGGTGAATTATCTGGTGGGGAAACATAGATTTCACAAAACCTCTTCCAGTGCTGTAACTCCCTGTGAGATCACACTTTGTGTGGAGAGCTACTATGAACTGCATTAATTTCAGACAAATGCTCAAGATGCACCATATGTTAAGAATGGTCTTCATCATTCTGCATACACAGACTTTAATAAAAACATCTAGAACACAGAAAGTAGGTCAAATGCAAGCAAATGAAAGGGGGACTGGTATATAACAGGCACTGAATGAGCATCACTTCTGCCTAATCCGGCTGCTCCTGTGCTGCCAGTGCTGTCATGGGCATTGGGTGAACCAAACAAGGAACGTACTCAAGTTAAAACTAACCCCAACAACTTTTTTTTTTAAATATAAATCCCATTCCCAAATCCAGTTTACTGTGGGTAAACCCAAAGAAGATGACATAAAGGCAAATGCTGGATCACCCCCTTCATTATCAGTGTCATCTCTTGCCAGCTTGAGGCACACACAGAACTGCAGTCTCAGACACCAAAAACCTCTGTGCCAAGACTCCCTGTGAGCACTCAACACCCTTCTCCTTTAAGTCAGAAAACAAGAACGCAGTTAGAAGAGCAAACTGCAGCGCAGCACTCCTGGCAAGCTGCACTTGCCTTGTGACAGATACCGAGACATCTCCCGGCGTGGGAAGGCTTTGTTTCACTTCCTCCACCATGCTGCAACCCCAGTGTGCACCCATCAACCACAGAACAACCTTTCCACCTCCTGGGTTAGGATAGCAATCTGCTCCAGCTTCAAGTTTCAACTTGTCCTTGCAGCCACCTATGAGATCATATGGTAAACCAAGTCACCTATGCACAATTGCATGGTGAGTTCAAAACAGTAAATAAAAACTGGTGAAAACGAGCAGCGGGCATACTAACCTGGTAGCGGTCAGATGAAGTAACTAAATGTTGTGGTCAAAACTGCGAAAAAAGCACACTCACGAAACAATGTATGCTTTTTCAGTTATAGCAGACAGCACGACAGACAGCAAAACCACATTTCCATGACTTTTTTTTTTAATGGATCTGTGGCTTTTTGCCACGGAGTAATTCTATGGTTTACCAAAATGCAGAATTTGGGCTTGTTAATTTCATATTTACTTAGCTAGGTCTGTAATCTCTCCACTCTTTTAATTAAAAGGGTTTCAGGCAAGTGTTCATATGAAAAATAGTCATTCGAATCCTAATATTTTTACCCACAAAAACCCACAGAGGCTGTATCTATTTTGGTTTATGAGAGCGTGTTTTGCACAAACTATTATAATTATTCCCTTTCATAACAGGAGTTTCCCATGACAATTAGAGATTTAGTTGTGCTATTCTGTTTGCATTAGAAATTTGCCAGAATACAAGAAAGGAAACCTTAAAATCACTGAACTACCCACAGTTTGTTTGCAAACCTGTTCATGAATAATCCCTGTCTGTTTTTCACAAAGACAATGGAAAAAGCCAGGGGGAGGAGGAAGGGAAAAATGTTTGATGACTAGTGGATAGCTCAGACTGTGCTTTCTTTGTGCAAGCTTCAGGGAAGATAAAAGAATTAAGTTGGAAAATATTAACCTTTAATATAAAGGGAAGGCAGTTTAAAATGACTGATTTCTTTATTGAAAAAGTCACTTTTCACTGCTGCAACATACCATGTTGTGTAGGCAAAGGCAAAGGAAAGAGAAGTGAGAAAAACGTTTTTTTTACAGTCACCAACAAGGGCTGTATCGACTCTGCTACCACAGGTATAACCTCAGCTCAAGACCACAAAACTGATGTTGACTGAAACTAGCTGCAGAACTGCCCTTGCTGACCTCTGGGATCCTGGGCTGCTGTTAGCAGGACCTGAGCAAATCTGTTCAGAGGTGGTTACAGAACACCTGCAAGTACTTCAGTTGTACTTTTGGATACCATCTCCATGTACCTTAAAGCACTTTATCTTAGCTCAAGACTTTTAAGCAACATTTTTAAAAAGGATGCCATTTTCATCCAGTGTAGCCCACAGCTATACATCCACTGCAAAATCTCTCCAGACTTCATTTGATCTGGCTGTAAATTAGGCTTCTTCCACTTCTGCAGACTAAGCTAGACTAGGAGGGAACAGACCAGGTCCTGAACAGCTGCTCTGCATCCAAAATTAGCATCTTTCACAGTAAGAATAAACAGGAAAGGTAGTGGCAGTGAGATGCTCACACAGAGACACTGATCTGTTTTACACTTTAAGTCCCTTTGCTTCAGCAAGGTGGAAAAGCACAGCAGTGTTTCAGAGGAAAACACCGAACACTTACCCTGTGTTGTACTGCAAACAGTCTTCTAACTAGTATTTCTTTTCCTAAGTCCAACTTCCTTTTAGCCTCAGAACAACATTTATAGCTTCTCACATGTGTGTGGTATTCACAAGCTGAGAAGTGAAGACTCAAGCAATATTGTGATCTTCACTGTTTAGTACTAAATGGGTTTGCCTAATCTTTGACAACTCATACTGCCATTAACTTCTTCCAATCTCTGTAACAAATAAATCAAAAAGAGACTTTTACAGATCCATAGTCTGTAAAACGGCAGGTAGAAATTCCAATGAAGTAAAATAGAGACTGTCTCATCCTACTAGTTTTGCCTGGAATGAGGAGGTGGGGAAGACTTCAACAAAACCTGTATTTTCCACATCTTTACAATACCACTGCTTATACCAGAGAATCAAGATCCCACTGTGCTGCAGAAACTGGCTATATAGTAGTAAGTCTCAACTCTGGCATTTGTTAAGGTTTGGACGGGCTCTTGGTCTCAGGGTCAGGGTGCACATAGAAATAAGTTAGGGGCAAGCTACAAGAAGGTTAAAAAGTTATTTGTGTTGTTCTGTCTTCCCTCCCAAAAAAACCTACCAGGTTAAAGTTGTAGTATTATCCCATTTTCCAGGTGGAAAACAAAGGCTGAAAAGACAGATTACTAAGGAACAAACCTTCTTAATACAAACTGAAGTACTGACTGCAGTACTGCCAAAAGGCACGTCACTGGAGCTTGCTAATTGCAGCTGTGATGGAAAAGACAGCAGAATTCACATGGGAGACAAAAAGAGGACAAAACTGTCTTGGGAAATAGCAGCCTGCCCCAAGCATCTTACAGTCTGAAGAGATAAACACAACCACTTCTAAGTGATTCCCATGTAATAATATCTCACCTCCTGTTTCTTAACATATATCGGTCTCCAAAAACTTCTCTGTGGTAAGTTATGCTTCAGGAAATAGTATTATTTCCACTTCCCAGACAGAGAATTGAGGCAGTGGAGGCCACTGGTGAAGTCTCAAGGAAGTATGTAATGAGATTTTTAATAATGCCTAAATAGACAAGCTTCCTAATACAAGCAGAAAGTCGACAGATAAATGCTCAAGATTTACAAGAATTTCTAAGAGCAAACCTAACCACACTTGTAGATATGTAAACGTACATATGTATCTTAAAAAACGTAACCCCACATAAAAATACTGGATATCACAGTCCAACATTACGATCTCCCCCCACTCTCTACCCCACTCAGGGATCACATCATGCTGAAGTCACCAAAAAAACACAGGCGTGTCTGCCTCCAGCACTGAAGCTCCTCATTAAATACTTCTGAGTCCCCTTTCCAGACATGTTCAGAAGTGTCTTTGGCATCCAGCTCACAACCAAGCCTGGGCAAACACTTTCCTTCAACTCAGCACTCCTCCACCCATGTCCCCAAGGGAGCTGAGAACCCCTGACAGAATGATTCTCACATGAAACACAGCAGCACATTTATAAAAAGTAAAAAGGGAGTGAAGAAGAGAGAAACTTGTATGTAACAGCTTAGTGGTTGAAGAATTTAATCACAGCATTACATACATTAATTCTTTCTTTACTTCTCCTTCCCACCTCCTAGGAGCACAGCCTACCTAATAGGCTGCTGTGAACTCTGGGAAGGAAATAATCCCTGCTCTTCCACCGCAGAAGAAAAGTCCCTTCACCAGATTCTGTTTCCAACCACTGTACGTGATGAAAACACCATGAGCTAAAACACATTAATGGGTCTGGGACAAGGACTGGAACTCAGCACAGCACCTTCCAGAACACCACAGTCCCTCCAGGGCAACAGCACAACTTCTCTCCTCTTTCAGATCTACTGAACCACTAAACAGCTCATGCAAACCAAACAGCTTTCTGCTGGATCACCTAGTCTCTACATCCCCTCCTGAGACACAAGTTTCCTTAGCAGACAGTAAAGTAGCTGAAATAAGATGAACTAAGGATGTTGCTTTCTCCAGGCTTTTTGTACTTTTTATCATTATTGATTGTTGTTATTATAATTGGACTCTTTTTGTTTGCTTAAGAAAAATATGCTGTGGTCAGGCTTTGAAGGAAAGTTTAGGTTCCACTCTTCTAAAGGTGATTCTGAGCTAACACTTTCCCAGTGAGAGCAGCATGTTGTGGCAGCACTGTCCGACGTGTCCCAGCCTTCAAGCAGTGCAAGATTTAAGACACACCCACAACCTCAACTTTTCTCTGTGAGCTGCACTCGGTACATGCTGGATCTTTGGCTCCATGATGAATTGCTCAGCTCATCCCAACCACTGCGAGCTCCCTCCTGCCTTTATCCTGCTGGCCCTACAACCCGGTGGTGCAAAGGCACCCACAGCAATGCTCCGCTGTCTCAGCAGACAGCGGTCAAACAGGATGGTCCGAGGTCTCACAGGGAGCCTCTGACAGCACAGACCAGAAACTTTCACTCAGAACTTAACAAGCCCCAGACCCTGGCAGCTGAATCACAGCTACTTGGGAGCTTTGTGCTTCATTTCTTATTGAGAGGTATTTCCTGTGACTACAGACTTGCAATCTCTCCAGGTTCTGCTGCAGACTCTCAATACAGTGCATAATTACAACGCCATTTTTCCTTGAATGTGTGTGAATTAAGATTATCCCAGGATTCTACTCACCCACACAAAAGAACTTGGTAAAAATCAACGCTTTAGAAGAAAACCTGACTCCTGGGCAGAAAACAGAGCTAAGTAAACTGCATCTAAATAAAGGACAAAATATGATAATTTCATACATTTAGAAGGTATATGTTTATTTGGTTGAAGGCATATTTGAAGAAAAAAGTTGCACATGCCAAGAAACTGGACATCTCTTTATTCAAAGTAAAGTCTTGCATAACAGATACAGGGCTTGAAAATGGGTAATAGTAAATGATGCTAGCTTGCAAAGTATCTTGTAAATGTGTTTTAAAACTCCTCTTCAGCGGAAACCCACAACCTCAGAAAAAAAAAACACCCCACATGTATGCTCATGGGGACTCTACCCTTTCACAGTTCTGTGGTGCTCTCACTCCCTCTATCTGCATCTTCATCTACAATTGTTACCCTCAGTTAAATGTGGTTTTAGAAATTCAGACATGAATGCTTCCCCAGAAACTTCCAGAATGCCACAGGCATAGAATTGTAAGACTCTTCTTATGCTGCCAACTAGGGACATATCATGTGTATTTTGGTGTCACAGTCTACAGAGATAAACCAAGGAAAGCTGTTAGAGGGAGAGAGAGAAATGCCTTCTACAGATGCATGGAAATTACTTTCTCCTGTTACCCCTGTCAAAGACACAATATTAGTTTTGCTTCATTTCACACCTATCTTCACTGACTTAAGCCAAGCATCTATATGTGACTTAATTCTAAAGACTAACACCTCCATATTTATGCATGGACAAATATACAACAAATGACTCCAACATAAAAGTTTCCTGATGTTCAGACAAGTCAGTGCCTCTTCCACAATTACTGTTCTAAAGCAGCAAATAAGAAGATCCTCATCAATTCCTGGATTTTATTTATTTTGTTTAGAGGGACACTTAAGGGAAAAAGCACACAGTTCATCCCCAGAAGCTAAGAAGTAATGAGAGAAACTGTAAATAAACAACCTGTTCAGAACGCAACAGCTTTCTGCAGTCAGGAAGCCAACTGGTTAAACCCAGTGTAAGAACACATTATCTACTCTTCGGTAATATACTGATATAAACTTATGAAGTCTATTTTATGTACAAAGTCTTTCCAACCTTCTTGTGTTATTCAAACACTATGGGCTGATATTTTCAAAGGCATCTACTTTGTACCAAATCACATGCTTTATGAAATTACAAAGAGCAGACAGTAGTGGTGTTGTACTTGACTCTTCTGCCCATGAGCACAGTGCCATCTTTCAAAGAGGATACTGTGAAGCTGGATGGATGTCATACAGAGTGAATGGTACTGAAGGGAAGTACAAGACGTGAGAGGAAAGCTTATTAACTAGTTTCCTCCAATCATTCCTTGTTCTTTGCCTCCTCGTTCAGAGGAAAGAGGTTTGGTCAGCTTTGTCCATATTGCTTTTGATTTTCTTCTCCAGATGCTATCACAGGACCAGCCCCCCATTTCCAAACTCTATCTCCAAATATAGTTAACATACGAGCAGGCAGGAGAACAACTCCTCGATCTCTGGTGTTTTCTTCTGGTAGTCTCCAAGGCATAAGGACAAAGGAAAACGCACTGCAGCTAAGGCATTCCTGGACCTCATTACAAAGCTGACATGGGTTTGGAAGAAGTCCTTCCCCCTGAACAGCAAATACATATTCATTCAATATTCTGTGATTCTCTAGAGCCTCTCATCTAATAATGGAAATTAACAAATTAAATCTTACATCACTCCTGTCATGTAAATATCACCACCATTTCAGAGGGAGAAATGTTCAGAGATTTTCACAAAGGGATGCAGACTGTGAGTTCATAGTCGGAGAAACCACAGCTGCTAATCTGTCACACGCTTTCCATTAAATGGCCTCTTCCCCAGATCCATGACAGACAGGCCCACAGGTAGACACTTAGCCACAGCAGGAAACAGAACACATCAACACTGGCTTTCCACTCCAAACCCACAGTACCTCAATACAGCTTGAGCATTGAAATCACATCTCCTCACCCTGCAGCAGCCATGAAAACCCAGTAGATCCCCATGCCCCTCCTGATGCCAAAACCACAGCATAACTTGGCTCATCTCTCGGCATTAAATGGCTTCGCAGAGCCCACACTGGGTTCTTGGCTGCCAGGCAGCTGGCTGATGGTCCTCCAACCCCAGGAAAGATCTCACAAGTTAGACAGGAAGCCAGTCAGAGACACCACAGGAGCCTCTAACAGAAATCCAGCCCTGCACGGCCCTCGGCAAGGCACCTTCCATAAAAACATGGATGAACACTGCAAGTCCACATCTGACCCTTCCCTGGGCTGTGACAAGCTTCACAGCAGCTATTTTGGTACGCTTATGTGAACCACTGTGTTTACAAAATTAATCCAGGAAATGTTTTGGCCATGAAAAACAGCTGCAATTTCCTTACTCATCCCTGAGAAAGGTGAGAAATGGCAAAAAGTGGATGCCCAAGATAAATGTTAGGATCGCTCTCCTTTCTCCATGGTTTTAAAAGCTAAAATTTTAATTAAGTGCTAAGTAGGAGTAATTCACGTGTTAGCTGGGTATCTAAATAACATACTCCTGGAAGTCCTGTAAGCTACCTGCATCATAAGGAATGAGCACCAAGAAGTTCCATATCTGCTGCTGAGAAGCAAAGGGTCACAATAAAGAAAACAAGTAACCAAAATGCCTCCTCTGTTTCTAACACTTAATTTTAAACAATGCCAGCAAGTTAACAGCACAAATGATGGCATTACCCACCAAGCAGCTGTGGAGAAGCATACCCAAGAGGTCCCAAAGCTCTGTGCATCACCCTGCAAGCTCCTTCCTGCTGCCGAGGGAGAGCTGAGGCCGTGGTGTCAGAAGACTCGGGAACCTCCAAGCTGCCCGCTTCCCCTTACATCCCATCAGCACCCTCAGCTGAGCCTAGGCCACGGGTGTTTGACCCAATTCTGTGATGTGGGGCCTCAACTCCGAAAATATATGAGGAAATGGGTCGTTTTGCTTTCAGATCCACCCCTCGAAAATATAAATCTGTGTCCATGTACACGCAAGTGATTGAAGCCCCTCTGATGTGCCAGCATCAGCCTTACCAAGCTCTCTGTACAGATGAGTGCCCATCTATCACGGACAGCTCAGTCCAGAAGCCATCACTGTTCCTTATGAGGTACACCAGGACAAGGGACACAGGATTTCTGCCTATGGAAGCTCCCCAAGTCATCAAGAGAAGCCAGGAACATAAGCAGACAGGAATGAATGCATGAGAAGTTTATTGCATTTCAGATAGAGGAAAGAACAGCATTTTTAAAAATTAAATGTTTTCAGTGATCATCTACAACATGCAGCAAGCATACCACACGAGCCAAACAAAATTGAGTGGCAGGACCTATTAGTATGCAGACTCTTTACAGCATGAAAGGGACAGATTTTGATTTTTGCTCAACTGTGAGATGCTCTGCTGAGGATTTAAAGCAAACACAAGAAAAAAGAAAAGCACACATTCTCACTGCCAATGTTCCACATCTCAAACATAATAGTGAGAGGTTTTTCTTCCTTTGAAGAAGTTGAATCTCATCCAGCAAATGTCAGAAACCTCTGGCAGTATAAGGATCCTGCGGAGAAATCATTTAAGCAGACCAAAAGGAGGCCAAGTTAGAAGACCTCCACTCAAAACTACATTGTGTCCTGTGCTCCCTCTCTCCTTCTAACATGGATGGGAAAATCGCAAGTACGTTTGTGACATTGTGGTATCTAATACTCAAAAAAAATTAACAAGCAATTCTAAATTGTGTTTCTATCTTTTTCCTTTGTATTATTTTTCCTTAGTAGAGTACAGCTCATACACTTTCAGGAATAAAAAAATCACAACAAAAATTGTCAGCTGCATCAGATATCCAGCTCCCTTGATTTTACTGTGAATCTTAGGATGTTTTAGTCTTTACTAGCAAAAAAAACATTATAGAAGAACACAAGGAAAGAAAGCTAAGAAGCACAACCCCAATGCAGTTTGGCAGCTTAAAATTAAAAGGGAAATAAAAAGAATCCCAAATTTATTATTTATCTCATGATTAATTTTCAGTCAATCTCATGATTTTCTGAGGATTGGCACAATTCAACACTTAAGAGTTGGCAATAGAGCATACCATACAAATACACAACCATAAAGAGACCAATTCAAGTTTACTGTGGGGACTATAACTTTGACTGGCCTGACATCTGCACATTTAAACATCTCAGCCCTAACATCACAGTGTTCAATGCCAAAACATTACATACCTGTCACAGGCTAGTAAAAATTATTCTGTAAGTCTAAATCCTATCTACACAGGCAAGAAAGAACCATGTACAGTTCTAGTCACTATTTGATATTATTTGATATATTTTGATTATATTTAAAAAATACTAAAAAAGAAAGTTACAGACACCTTCTCTTGACATGGTGCCAATATGCCTCCCACTACACTTAACTACTACATTTGTGTCACCACTAAGACAAGAAATATCAAGGAAAAAATTCACGTAAATAGTACTTCAAGGTAACACTGGAACACGAAATTATCATCTTGAACCAAGACAAAACCTGTAAAAATACACATATGAACAGAGACAGTAACAGGTTCTCTTACAAACACCTCATATTTTTACATTTTAAAATAAAGATTACTTTCTCATTCAAACCTTCAATTTATTTCATAGAATTGGATTTCTGGAGTATGGATAGGTGCAGCTTCAAGCACATCATCACCTGTTACTTAATGCAACCATCAGTTTATACTTTCTGAGTTTCACATTATCATCTTTGCTCTGTTCCCTTTGTGCCTTGTGGGTAAATAGGTTTTCTGAAAATCAGTGGCAACAGATGTGCTCAATCTGCAGACAGCAGCAGAAGTGACTTCGGTAACAATTACAACTCCTCTGTTCACTAGCTGGCACACATTTGCGATAGACTTCATGCTCTGTTCTGTTCTCATAAATTCCTACAAACAATACGCTGCCTCTTCTCATTAAAAAAAAATAAAATAAGAGTAAGGCCAAATTGGTAACTCTGAATAGAGGTGGTGTTATGTGTAAGACAAAAAAAAAAAATTGTTTCTCCACATATGCTGTAATAGACCTGAGAGCATCCCCCTCAGTGTAGCCTGAAGAGAAAAACAGAATCTCTGCCCTCAGGAGCTTCCAGTAACGATTATTTCACATCCTTGAACCTTCACATTAAAAGTTATTTATTTCAGTTGCAGCACCAAGCAGCCAAACATTTTCAAGCTAGATTTACAGTCGCCTCTGCAGCCTTAATTCTACTTTCCAAATGTCTATTTTGTGCAGTGAAAGAGGTCCTCTAGGAAAAGTGGTAATGAGATCAGAGAGTGTATAACCAAGACCCACAGCACGATGCAGACACACAATGGGGCAGGATCAAACTAACATACACACTGTAAAGCTTGGGCATCCTAACACCCACGCTCTGAAACCTCTCTGCTAATTAATGGCTGTATTTTTTTTTCCTGTGTTTAATGATCTCAGTACTTCTTTTTTGCCTCTGAAAGAAAGGCAAATCTCATTGTACAGTATGCTGCAAATGCAGTTATACATAAAATGGTGACATCACTCCTCATTCCTCTAGCTCCAGCTGCTCGGTGTAAGCCTTGCAGCACAGCTGTGCCTGAAGCTGCGCTGGCTGGCCAGGAGCCAGATGCCTTCTCATCCTACTCCGCAGCACCTTGCCTCTACCCCACCACTGGAAAAGAGCAGGGGGCTCCCGCCACAACAACGTCCCTGACTGCAAACAGTAAACGTGACAAAGTTCCTTGCAATTGAAAAAAAAAAAAACCCACAAACAAAAAAGCCACAAATTTCTGTGAGAATTTTTGATACCAGAAAGTGTTAGGCAACCTTACCCATAGGGTTAGCTTTGGCCCCCACAGTAATTACAAGCGTGCCCATAAACTAACATAGCCAGTGAGGCAGCACTGCAGCCGTTAGCATCTTTCAAAGGCAGAGAAATGCTTTCATGTTTAAGCAAACAC
>NC_034438.1:38967766-38970266 GCF_002078875.1 Numida meleagris | reverse complement strand
AGGTAGGCAACCTGAAGGAGACAGCAACATGGCTGCACATTGATTGCTGCTGTAGCTCCAGCTTTAAATAGCCCCGGTTAACCGAGGAAGAGCCCTTTCCACACCCAAACACACATTCACAACGCAGCTATCACTCCAAAAAAGCAGCCCCAGCAGCACAGGGCCAGGGAGACCCAGGGCTGCACCCATGTGTTCCATGCAGCCATATACACGGGGGTCTGCGCCAGCGAGCAGCACAGAAAATTTCCTGCGCACTTCAGCATGCAATTAAGGCAACTCACACGTAACAGACATCTGGTTTCAGGCTGATGGGAGAAATTACAGTGAGCGTTCTTACACAAAGCAAAATATTTACCTACCTGTTTATGCATTTCTATATTCAGCCCATAGGACATCTCATAATACTAAGAAAGAAGAAAACGACTCTGTTAAGACCTTACAATTATAACAACCATTCCAAAATTTGCTCTGACTCAGACATTGTCCATACAGAGACACAGAGACCCAAAAACGTTTACTAGCCAGGAGAGTTCCTGGAATTTGACAGCATTTCACAGTAGCCCACTCTTTTTGCTTTATCTGTGTCGCTTCTTGGCAAATCTACGAAGGATGGCCACATAACAAGCAAAAAAAACAGACAACAAAAAGATCACAAAAAGTAATCACAGCCAGAGTTACAGATTAGAAGCAGAAAAACACATACAAAACGCTCAAGATTTTATTCCCTAGCACACATGAGAGATGCGAAAAAAAAATGCCTGAAGCCAGACAGGCGTATAAATCAGCAACAACTCACAGAACGGTTATTCGATATTTTAAATTAAAAACACAAAAAAGCTATGACTGGATGGCAGGGATGCAAAGAAGGCAGGAGCACATCGGCCAGGGAGCCAGGCAGACGTGCTGCTCCGACATCCCCCATCACAGGGAGCAGGGTCAGCGTGCAGCTCAGTGCCACACCATCCCCAGGACTTAAGCAAATCAGGCATGAAAAAGACAAATGCAAGCCTTAACATGCCTGTGCTCCTGGTTAAGAATTTTTCAAGGTTATTTACTCTTTTTTGTGGATACTGGAGTGTTATTTGTCAGGCACACATAGAAAGCAGCTAATCCTTTGTAGATGTACAAGGTAGCAGGCAGAGCAGGCTCCTCGGAGTCACCACAATCCATCATGCAATTATGTGCAGGGAGACATTTTCCTGCGCGCCTCACTTGGCCACGCAGCCCACAGCCCTCGAAGAAACCCCTCACACTCTGAGCCCCGCCATTCCCAGTTCAGCAGAGCAATGCACAGCAGCGCAGGAACAACAGCTCTCCTAAGGCAAGAGGCTTCAGGGCCACGGACATACCTAAACAATTCTGAAAAGTGTACAGGAAAAAAAAAAAGCATTACCCCAGAGCACTTTATGGCAGTGGGGGAAAACCAGCAGGAATGACCACGGTGTCCCCAGAAGCACTGCTGGAGTTGCAAGGGACGTGCCAGCATGCTGAGGACATGTCCCCCGTTGCTCAGGACATTAAGCGGCAGATTTTGCACAGCGCATGGCTGCTGCAAACAAGTTACAACCCCTGAACTAAGAACTGACGATGGGAGCACCGATGCAGCCGCACAGCAGCAGCACTCAATGACACCTTTCTGCTCGCCCCCAGAAACCTGAGTGCATCTCGGTCTCAGCACACTGCTCACACTCTAACTGCTCTGCAGCTCACTTACCATGACATAATGCCGCTGCATCTCTGTCTTCTCGCTGGCCAGCTTCTCGCATTCTAGCTTTAAACTGTGCAAGACACAAGAAAAGCATGGGTACTTCGTCACATCAACCAATACCCCCCCACACGGGGGGTCCCCCCCCTTCCCAGTGCTCCCCGGTGTGCAGACAGAGGTATGTCCCAGCTCCTGCCCGGGGCTCAGGGGGAGATGCACTTTTCCTCCTTCGGGAGGGACCGTGGAACACCCTCACTCCCGGGCTGTCCCCGAACGAAAGAGGACGGCAAAGCACAGCGCGCGCTCTCTCACCTACGGCACTAAGCTTGAGAAGCCACCGAACAAACCCACGGCTTGGTTTGGGAAGTTTTTTGTTTCCACGAGTTTTACAAACACCTTCCGCTTCACTCGGAGCAAATGTACATCAACGCTCCGAGGGCACAAAAGTTGTCGCGCTTCCGTCGCGGGGTTTATGTTACCGGTGGGAGAAGGGCAGCGCGGGCCACGGACAGCTCCGCTGCAGCGCGAGAGGGGCAGGGCCGCGCCCACCCAAAAAGGCACACACGAGGGACAGCAGCGGCACGGCCACCGCCGGGGCAGGCGCCGGGCAGCGTTACCTGTGGTATTGCGCCTGCAGGAACTGGAACTCCTCCTTAATCCGATCGCAGGACTCGGAGATGGTGAATTTAAAGGGCTGCGCTGGCTGGTGCGGAGCCTGCAAGCAAGCGAGACGGTCGTTCCGCCGCCCCTCGGTCGCTCCGCGCCCCCGGCCCCGCGCACTCCGACACAGCCTCG
>NC_034438.1:38966853-38967201 GCF_002078875.1 Numida meleagris | reverse complement strand
GGGGCGGGGCGGTGCGGCGCTGCCGCGGGGCCGAGGCGCGGGGCCGCTTCCGCCGCTACCGCATCGCGGGGCTCCGCTCGGGTGGGTCGGTCAAAAACAAAATTAAAAAGAAAAAAGGAAAAAAAAAAGAAAAAATTAAAAAGAGGGAGAGAGAGGACGAAGACGGTACGGTCCGCGCTGTTTTATTTGTATTTTGCTTTCGGGTTCTCCTCCACCTGTCCGAACTCCAGGAAGCGGCCGCGCAGCAGCACCTGGTACGAAGCACCGGGTACGAAGCACCGGGTACGAAGCACCGGGTACGAAGCACCGGGTACGAAGCACCGGGTACGAAGCACCGGGTACGAAGCA
>NC_034438.1:38960679-38966648 GCF_002078875.1 Numida meleagris | reverse complement strand
GGGTACGAAGCACCGGGTACGAAGCACCGGGTACGAAGCACCGGGTACGAAGCACCGGGTACGAAGCACCGGGTACGAAGCACCGGGTACGAAGCGCCGTGCCCGGCCCGGCCCGGCCCTGCCCAGCCCTGCCCAGCCCTGCCCTGCCCTGCTCCCGGCGCCGCCGCTCCTCGCTGCTCCCACCGCACGCTCTGCCGAGGTGACTCCTTTGACCAAATTTAGCAGCGCCTCGTCATTAACATTCTGATACATATTCACAGCGGCCGGAAGGCCGCCGCCCGCGGGGCACCCTGGGAGCCGTAGTCCTCCCGGGAAGCGGCCTCCCCGCCCCGCGCGCGCGCGCCTCCGCCCGGCGGACTGCTCCTCCCGTCGGGCACCGCGGCGCCTCCCGCCCCCCTCGCGTGCCCCCCTCCGCGCTCTGCTCACGAAGGGCGTCGCCGGCGACCAATCAGCGGCGCCCTCGCGTTAATCGCTGTTCTGTATTAATGCCCATCATTTCGCCGCTGACAAATGAGCACAGGGGCCCAGAGAGAGAGGGCGGGGGGGGGGGGGGGGGGGGGGGGGGGGGGGGGGGGGGGGGGGGGGGCAGTCCCCACGTGGGAGCCTGACGTCTCGCGGGCCCGCGACCAATCAGGCGGCCGCCCGGGCCTCTCCTCTGCCGTTTCCCCGCCGCCTGAGGCGGAGCTTTGAGATCGCCGCCGTTCCATAGCGCCGGCGTTCGAACAGGGGAAACATTTGTTCAGCTGTCAATCAAAGTAACGTGGGGTGGTGTCGGCTGCCGCGCTGCTGCTGCTCCCGCCGCGTCCTGCGCGCGGGGTGGCGGCGCGGCGGGAGCGGGGACCTCGAGGAGGGGGGAAGGTGGGGGGTAAGGGGAGGCCGTGCCCCGCCCCCGCCCAGCCAAGGGCGGCTGCCTGACTGTGCCCGCCGGGCGCGCCGCGCGCTAACGAGGGGCAGCGGCGCCCGAGGGCGGTGAGGGCGACTCCAGCCGGGCGGGCGGCGCGCACCGATCTCTGCGCTGCTTGCGCCGCGGGACCCTGCGCCGGGGTGCGGCGAGCGGGTGGGGCGGTGCTGCCCTCCCGCAGGGTTGGCCCGGGGTTGGTGCGGCCGCCCCGGGCTGTGCGGGCCCGGCGGGGGCCTATGCCCCGCGAGTTACCGCGCGCAGCCGCCCGAACTGGTGTCACATACAATGGCCTCGCGTCACCCGGAGCTCGCCGCCTTCTCGTTTTTCGCCTCTGCCCCGCAACGTGGCCGCGGCAGGCGGAGATGCGTCATGTTTGTAGGTACCGAATGTGACACAATTTAAGGCTTTTTCCTGCTGGCTGCACTTAAGGGACAAAATCTGCTCTTGGAAGCGGCTCGGGTGAAAGGATGTTATTCTCAGCTCCTCACAAGAGTGAGGCTTAGAGATCTGACCTTTACACGATACATTCTGAAGATACGTGCTGGCATTCAAAGGGGGCATTTTCTGTCAGTATCCAATGGACGAAGGACAGCCAGAGCCCACAGGCCAGGTTTTTGCAGGTACAATAAGAGTGTCTGCAAAATACCTGTGAGAAGGAGTAGATAGATGACCGCATCTGAATCTGACCAGCCGCTGGGCCATGGCCTCATTGCCCTCAGGAAATGCGCCCCCGGCAGCGCCCTTTGCAGCTCAGCACTCAGATACTGGAGCAGAGGAGCCTCGTTTCCCAGAGAACAATTCTGCAGCAAGTGGTGCTGTGTCCTAAAAGGACCCTTTCACAATTCCTTTGCCAAGCCCTGCTGCAGACAATACCATGCACTGATGCACATGCGAGCGATAGGCTCGGAATTTTTCCCTGTCTGCACCTGTCATGCTCAAATTTGCCTTCGAGCAGTTTGTATTCCTGATGAGCAGGAGTTTAAACCTGCATACAAAATAGATGCGGTTTAGTCACGTCATTTTTTATGCCTGTATTCCAAATCTGTAGTCTCAAAACTTTCACTCAGCAATTAATGCTCTAATAGTGGTAATTAAATTACGCATAGCTACCTTTTCTTTGGCAGAATCTCTTTACCACCCCCGGCACTCTAGCTGAGGCCTGCAGCTGTGGAGCAGATGAAGGTCTTGATGGAGCATTCCATCACGGTTTTTCTTTGCTCACCTGGTCCGGTGCTCAGGACCTCCAGGTGCTGGAGCAGAGTGAGAGCGGTGACAGCATCTGTCTACCTGGTGAAGGTGGTGATGGCGTCCATCTTCCACCAGGGTTCAGGATGTGCGGGACAGAAAATCATCTTTCTGTTCTGAAGCAGAGTTTGTAACCAGTGTCTGCTTCCAATATGGTGCTTGCTAACTGACCACTTACTAGGATCTAGAGTGTTTTGTGGCAGTTGACTCTGAAGCCATTTTAGTCTAAAATAAAGTAAGTCATTGAGGAAATGGACCAAAATATATACTTCCCACGTTTTGTTTTTCCATGACCGAAAATATGCACAGCATCATTAGGTATTTAAATACTCCCTTCTTCATTGTCACAGACTTCATTTCCACTGGAATGTTTGCAGGGATCGTAATCAGTGTTCCAGTGGGTTTTTGGTCTCTAAATAATCTTCTGAAGATACAGAGATAAAACACCCACCTAATTGTGAAAAGACCACTTTGCACGTATCTAAACCTTCCAGCACTAAAAATACTTTTAAACGATTGGTCCTGAGCATCGTTCACTAGCCAATGCAGCTCTTTCAACTCCTCTGAAATGGAGGATGTTTGTGTGCACCAGGATCAGGTCTTGACTTTCGGAAGTATGACTGCACAGTCTACAAATGCCTGCCACCTGCGTGCTCAAAAGCTTCACAAGAACAGACCAGTTATGGGGCTCTGCAGGGCTGTGTGCATCTCTGGAAATACGATGAGCAGATTCAGCATGTAGTTTTGTAATCAGATCCTCAAGATGGGAAAGGACTAGTCCAGTTATAAAATAAACACTGAAGAAGCTGAGTTCTGAAAATAGCAGGAGAGTTTTTTGTTCTTTTAGCCCTGTCTTAGATTTGCCAGTCTGAAGGGAAAGGTATTCAATACCTTAGCAGACAAACATATGCAGCTTTTTTGACAAAGCAGTCCCTTTTCTTTTGGAGGGCGCTTTGCCAGTGATGTTCAGATAAGCTTCAGCACTGTTCACTCTCATTAGCCCATTAATCTTCAGTGAATTTATGTCACTCAAGGTAGTGCAGAGCTAGATTTGCTCAGCTCTAGAAAAATATGCGTGTGCACACTTAACTCTTTATGGAACAGATCACTGTGTGTTTTTGCACAATTTTGCAGCGTTCTGGCAAGATCCACAAAACTCAGAACTTTAAGAGAACATGCTTGCCAATTTTAAGTGATGTGAATTAAGATTGGAATGTCACTGTCATTCTATTTTTCTGTCTTTTGTCACTTCTGACACTGCCTTGATGGATCTTTAAATATAGGTGGTTTTGTATTTAAAGTTCCTTGTTTTTTCCTTCTTTTATTAAAAAAAAAAATCTTTTATGGTAGGTTATATAACCTGTACTATTATTTAGCAAGTAGAGAAAGTAGCTTTTAAATGTTTTACACATCTTGCTAAAGATTTCTCATAAATGAATCAACTGCAAGAAATATTTAGGCAGCTTTATAGGCACAGTAAGTGTGTTGAGTTTTACCGGTGTGAAAAACCCTCATGAAGTATCGCCTACAAGCTTGGGGTTGCAAAATATCTCATCCATTGTTTTTCTGCTATGAACCGGTTATTTCAGTCCTATTAATTCCGAGCTGGTCTACTTTTATTTACATTTTAAGTCTAAGGGCTAAACTAAACAGAACGGAGTCTATCTATGTTTATGTGTATGTTACAGGATAGGTAGGAAGGGCATTTTATTTTCTAGCTAAGATTTTCTAACCTACTCTCAGACTCTGGCGATCTTTATATTGTTGAGCTATAGCCTTAATACTAAGACTTATCAGTGCCAAAGAACCTTTAATAACAGGTCCAATTCTGAGGGTGTTTTTATGTAACCTTATAGATTTCCTGCTTGGAATGACTGTAGCTGAAGTCCATCAGAGTTATGCCTAGTACTGCAACTTACTACAGTTTATTTTGGGACTGAGTTACTAGGTCACCATGCTTTGTCAGCTGTGTTGTCACAAACACACATGCTCACACACACACACACATTCACAAAAATAAAGGTGTTAAACTCTTTGATAAATCAATCAGTTCAAAATGTCTTGTACTAATTCCTACATTAGTATATTTAACTGCACTGTTTAACAAGCATTCAAAAAGACAAACTCTGAGAGATTTTCTGTTGAATTGGCAATAAGTTCTCTCTGTCCAAAACTTTTAATTATGGTGTTAAGCCAGGTTTTACTGGTAGAAGAATGTGACAGCATGACACCCGTTTTGCGTTCTTCTGTTTTACAAGTGATATCAAGTGACCTTGTCTCAGTATGTTTTTAAAACAATCACTATGGACAACTTTCTAAATTAGTCGTTAGTGACTGTAGGAGTATGTTGTAGTTAATAAGCACATTAGGAGAATTTATGATACTGTGTGTAATATGATGATTTATACATCAATTTATACATAGCTTTGTCACCAAAAAAAAGAAATCTGTGTAAAAGTACTTGTGTGTTCCAGACTGCTTTTTAATGAAGTCTTTACATTCTTCTTTAACACAGCCGAAGTCCCACTTTCTTTATTTTTTACAAGCATTGATATTTTGGATTCATGGTCTTACTTCGTTGGGTTTTTTTGTTTGTTTGTTTGTTTTCCTGCAGACTTCCTTGATTCATTTCATGCAAACTTTGTGCAATGACACAATTCAGCTTGCAAGAAACTCACTTGGGATTTGGCAGGAAAAGCTCTACTAAAGTCCACAGAAGTTTCATCTGCAGGAAAGATAGCATTTTAGAGCCCATCATATACTGGATTTGCAAACTTAGGCAGTGCGGAATGGTTAAGGCAGCTACTTGAAATTAAAGTAGTTTTTCCTGGACGATGTTCCCTTTCTCATTGAAATGCATGAACCAGCAGTAAGGATTTTATTTTTTCCTGTGGCAAAACCATGGCAAATTCTTTGGGAAGTAAACTCATTTTACTCATAGAAGTCTTGCAAAATCCTGTGCATTGCTAAGTTATACTTGCACCTTATTACCAAGGTAAGGGTGCTACCTACTCACCCCTTGCTTCCTGTAAGGCAGTGGCTTAGACTCAAGACTCAACCACAATATTTGAGCCTCCATGAGGTTGTATACTGCTGACTTGTATCAACATTTTCTAGCTTATAATAAACATGGAACAATTATGATATGAATTCATCTGAGAAAGCTGGCCCTAAACAAAGTATTTTCACAGCATTACCTCACAGTCACATCTCAGCTAAGTAAAAATTAAAACTCTGACAAGAATGCAGCAATATTTGTTAGTGTATTTTATTCACAGAACCCTTGTTAATCTCAGTAATGTAAAGTCCATTGGTTCCTTTTCAGGAAATTCGATACAAATTTTTCTTAGCTTCCACATAATTGTATTGTTTCACAAGTAAATAAGTGAGCTGAGCTAAGTGACAAAGGTGCTGACTACTCAGCACCAGATATTCCGTTCGTAAACTGCACCCTGTTTGCAAGGACTAACACCTAGTCCCTGGCCATCCTGACGCGTGCACACACCAATATGATGAGCGGCAAAATGGAGTTTATTGCCCCGTTACAAAGTCTTATATATCCTTCCTTATCTCCCTTATCTCTTTGTTCGCTTCGTCTACACCCACAACCTCTGGGGCAAGGGAGGTCCTAGCGCGTCCCATCCCGTACCTTCGGTTGCCGCCTACTACAATTTCCCCCTCCCCATGCCAAAAAAGTCATGATACCCGTTACAGCGCGCACGCAAGTTCCCGAGACCCTTTCTAATCTATTCCCCAACTACATCTTCTACTGCTTAAACTATAATATTCGCACATTATATAAGTGCGCATTTCATTTTATCTG
>NC_034438.1:38922321-38957349 GCF_002078875.1 Numida meleagris | reverse complement strand
GTTTATTGCCCCGTTACAAAGTCTTATATATCCTTCCTTATCTCCCTTATCTCTTTGTTCGCTTCGTCTACACCCACAACCTCTGGGGCAGGGGAGGTCCTAGCGCGTCCCATCCCGTACCTTCGGTTGCCGCCTACTACACAAAGGTCACAGTTACAGTGAGGAAGAAGTCGCCCACTCAAATGACAGAGCCCCACATGCATTCACCCCCAACATAAGAACAAAGTTATCCATTCCAGACGTGATGACTTCCTGAAAAAACGTGTCTTGTCATCTTCTCTAACCATGTTTTGGTGCTTAATGCAACATTAAGAATCTGCTAACAGCATTAGAAGATAGGAAGAATGAACTTTGCATGCTTTCTTGCTACCCAAGATGTACTCCATGCTCCTGCAGGTAAAGTTCCCCCAGACCTCGCAGCGACTGTAATGAAAGTCACTTTCCAGCCTCTGGCACATATTAAGTACTGAATAAATATAATTCTTTGAGTTAAGTCTTTAACTCAAGATTTCTTAGGTGCAATGAATACTTTTCCACATTTTTTCAAAGCATTAGCTTTTAAAAAGTGCATACTATATTGAAAAGGGTTGTTTTTTTTTTTTTTCACACAATGTTGATAAAAGAGAAAGTGCCATTGTTTGGAAATAAACATGATGAAATGATTTCAAACCACATATCTTGTAATGCAAGAAAACTATATAAAACCAGTTGAATTTTACAACTGAAAGATGCATTAAGTAATATAACAAAAGCTGTAATGAAAATAAAGACATCAAAATAAAGAAAAATAATTGAAAATGAACATAATATTCATTTAGAGTATCATGTAGCCTGCTCTGCAAGTAATGCCTCCTATTTATTTCCATGGAAACCACAACAGTTACAAAGAGCATAACAACACTATTTGATAGTGCAATTTCTTGGCCACAAAAACACTATTTTTAAACACAGCCATTACCATTAGCTATGCATTTTTGCCAGCCATGAACAAGACACTACATGCTGCTCTTGTAAAAATCTGCACCGGTGAGGTGACCCACTGTCGCTATTGCCACTGCTGAAATACACCACCCACCACCTCACTGTGCTCACAGCCACTGTTTGGTCTCTGGAAATGTTCACCAAGTGTCCATGAATGTCAGTGGGTGCAATTTTTTCCACAGGGAGGAATTCAGTGGCACACCTTTGCTTCATTTGCACCTGCATGTCAGACACCATTCTGTCAGACTTTCCCTCTGCTGTCATCTGTCACATGACAGCAAAATGTAATGGAATATTGGCAGGAAGTGTCAGCCTCTACTGCCATCCCACCAACATCTGCCTCTGATGCCATGCGCCAAAATAATAAAAAGGAGGCATTACTTTCGGAGCAGCCCTATATAGAGCATATTAGAACATTAGTTCATTGTTCTTTATATTGACTATGTTAACATTTCTTTACCTTTGTAAACGCGGGTAAACTGAGCAGCACGAAAATGTTTTCTGGGGTAAAATTTAATAAAAATATTTTGAACTAAGTTTCAGAATATAAATAAGATTTTGAACTTCTCTTTTTTGCATTATATAATGCAGATTTCCTTGTTGCTCAGAAAGGACAAAGACGCCATTTCTCTTTTAATTTGCCATTATATGCTGATGTTGACTTGTGTGCTGTTACTGTTCTGCAGACTCAGCAAACAATGTGAATCAGAAGTTTAGATACTGCATGTTGTGAAACAGTTTTATTGTCTTTGGAACTTCCTTAGGACCAGCATACATGACTAAGATATACACACCTCTTTTAATAGCCATATTTAGTAGTAGATTAATGTGTTTAGCAGAGAATGATTTTAAAAAATAGCTTGTGTTTATTCTTCTAAAACAATAGAAAACTGAAATTCAGCAGCAGTGCATTTTCATCCGATGAACAACCAAGGTTTTACTCAAAATGCACATTTCATTCCTGATGAATGGGTAGAATAATTCCCCTCCTTTTTTAATTCAGAATTAAAATAATAAAGTTCTTCAAGTACATTTACGCATCACAGTGTAAACTTCCTGCTACCTTACAAGAGTCCAGACGGTTTTGAACTTCTAGTGTATTTCAACGCTGAAACTTTTAAACACTAAACGGATTTTGAGAACCTCTGAATGCATTCTGCGGCTATTTCTGTTTGATGGATTGATGCACAGTGACCCTGAATATGACATGGAAATCTGGATGGTGTCAGCAGTCATTTCATCCAAAAATGGTCAGCATTAGGCTTTTATGGATTATATCCATATTTCAGGGTGATGTGAAAAATATTGTCAAGTCATCAGATTGTGTCAAAGCAGCGTGTGAGGTGAGATTACCTTTCTGTTTTCCCTGTTCCTCTGAGTCCAGAGATCTGAGGACTAAATTCTCCTGGCATCATTATATCCCCATGTTTCAGTCTTGTCTTTCTTGTCTTTGGTATGCTTTTCCTTCCTGTCCTCTGTAGCAGAGAAGATCAGAGAAAAGTCCAGAGTGTTTTCTGGGAGATGGAGAGCAGCTGTAAATCTCCTGGAGTGGAACAAAGGGGATTCTGGAAGAGGTGAATATCTGTCGTGTGTTCTAGATATGATTTGTAGTAAGGGTTACAGGCATGCTCTTGCTGAAATCGGAGTGTAAACCATGGGGAGGTGAGCGGACCTTTAAAATCCTCAGTTAAAGGAAGTAAAGGTAAAATTATTGTTATTTGAAGGACAGTAAACTGGGTATAATGTAGTCGTCCTCACCCCACGTATTCCAGGTATCAGCAGTTCTTTAACCCACACGTGACTCAAAGGTAAACAGTGAAGTTTTGCTTCTGATAACTAGTCCTTGTTGATGAGGCAATCTCACGAAGGCTCCAAAAAGTTTACTTAAGGTAACAGCGAATGGGGATTTACTCCCTGATTGCTCATAGCTCAAGTGAAGTGACTGCTTTGGGTTTAATGACACTGCTTTGGACGAATACTGGTATAGAAGACAGAAGGGCACCAATGAGAAAGTTGAACCATTTGGGAAATGAACTTGAGCAATCAAATCTTCTGTTTCCTAAACAACATGCAAGTTACACTGGGTTGAACTGGATGGGAGGTGACTGAAAACAAAACAGGGAGTAGACTACTAAACAAACTTTGTTTTTCTTCCTTTAAGAATTGAAACAGTGCCTGCCATAGGATAGTCCTTATTAGAAAAAGGAGGGGTTGAGTAAACCTGAATATAGTCAATGAAACAGTACCCCGTTTAACAACAGTCAGTCACTTCCTGCAATCAAACCCATGCTAGCATGTGGCCTTTTCAAATAAAAATTACTGGACCAGAGCCAAACAAGAACAAGTAATTGATAATGTGTTTTTTCAGAACCCACACATCCATCAAATGTGTCACTCCTCCATAATACTTTATTGCCCCTTGCAAAGAAAGAACTTTAAAATTCATCGTGGGCACTTAAAAACAAAGTGTCCTTGTCCTGGTTTATAATGATTCTTTTTTAGATTGGGTTTGTTTTGTTATTTAATTACGTTCTCTTCTATCTTGCATTTTTGTACAGATAGTTGCTGGAAATTGCTGCTGCTCTCAAACAAAGAATCTTTTGTGCTGTATCTGCCTGCATTTTCTTTGGATTGTGTTGTGCTGGTATCTTTTCACTGACTTCTGCACTGGAGTATTGTAATCATAGCTTCACTAAGTAGACTGTAACAAACAGATTTCATCGGCCCTTTTTCTGTGCTGCATCTTATTAACTGATCTGTGGGAAATGCTCTTTACATTGTTAGGGCATATGCGCTTTTGCAAACAATAGATTAACCTTAGCTGGAGGAATCTTGGAGACTCCTAAGAGTAACGCAGTAGAAAACAGTTTATGAAAGCTTTCCACCTACCAAATATCAGAAATATTTTTGCTACAGTATGCCGAACCTGTTTTCTACGCTGACCTTTTACTATTATATTTACTGAACAGATATTATATATAAAGCTGTATAATTTCTCATTATAAGAAAGTGAGGGAAAGATAAATACTAGATTGAATTCAAAATTTTCTCTTTTCCTCAAAATTAAAGGACAACACTGAGCACAATTTTGAGAATATTATTCTGAATTAGAGGGCACTGTGCACAGATCCATGGTATCAATTTTGTAGGAGCTGCTAATGATAACTTTTGAATTACAGACCACAGTTTTCTTTAGAGGTTGAATTCCATGATGCTAATTAATTCATAAATAAATGCTTTGGACTGTGATGTTTAGACTGTTTTTTAATATTATAAAATGTTTGGGCTTGCAACCTGCCTGCAAATGTCAGCACCTGTGATGACACGGGGGTAGCTAGCTCCTGGAGCACGCAGAGATTAGAATGGGCATGCAGTTCTTGTAGTGGAGAAAAATGGGCATACTTGCACCAAGAGATGTCCTCCCCACCCCCCTCAAAGAAGATATGCCTGTTCTCTGGATCTGGGAGGAGAGGAGTTTGAGTTCATATGCTGTCTCTAGCTCATCCTTTCACCTTTAAGGAGTTCTTTAGTTATAGATTTATGCCATGTTTTTAAATTAATCAGAAGTTTACCACCTGCATATTAGAACAGTGTTAACAGTTCTGCCACTCACTGCTTCAGATACTTTAGTTTCAGTTTTGTTTTAAGAAAGTGTGATAAGACCTGCTGTAATTGATATTTATTCAGGGCTATGGAATCTGTAAATTATTTATTATGTTTTGTTAAGAAACTCCAAGGTTAGTAACTGTAAATCCTGGAACCCCTACAAAGACATGAAATTCACGTTCCCCTTGGCTTTTATGGAATTGCTGGGGTTTTCTCGACACTGGTTCCAGTTCTAGTTTCACACTAACAACAAATTTGTCAGTATTTGAGAAGAATCCCCGCAAAGCTCTGTTCTAATAGTTGCGAATGAGTCAATAAAATGCTTTAAGCATTTGTTTAACTTCAAGCTATTAATTCAGAAGAGCTAGGCGCAAAGTTGAAATTAAGTTTATGCCTAAATGACTTGTTGACTTTTACCAGACTGTTAGGTTTATGATTTAGGTATCTTTCGTAAACTTGCTGAGATCATCTCCTTATTTCAGACTTTATGGTCAAGCTGAAAGTGGTGGTGGACCTAGATTTCCATTTGGGGCAAAAGATCTCTCAATACTCACATGTATTTTACTTATCTAAACATTGACTAATATCTGTTTAGTTATCTAAACTTTACAAATGCTAGTGTGCATGACTCATACTTTTGTTACTTCTATCTCCCAGTAATGCAAGGCTAAATCCTACAGTGTTATAAACCATTGTGCCCCAGTCAGCTGCAATAAGGCTACTGTGATTTACATGTCTGAAGATATGTCTCCTGTTCTGCACTACTTTTTAATGCCCGTGTTGCCATTTGTAGTACAGTATATAATTAATGGAAGTAGAAATATGCATTGCCTCTTACAGAGCAATCTCAACTAATTGTAGGAAGCCTGTTGCTGACAGCAGACGCTGATGAACAGTGCACACTGCCTTGCAATGTCAGGCTTGTAATCTGTATTTTAAAGCTGAAAAATAAGACTTTTACTTTAAAGTAGGTGTTTGGGGGCTTATCTCCATAAAAAAAAACAAATCTCTGCATAGCTGTAAGATTCTAAATGTAATTTAAAACAAATATAAGGTAATATGTAGCAGGAAATGGTTTTTGTTGTTGTTGTTGTTGGTTTTTTTTAGGTAAAAAGAATTCTCTGGCAGTAGCCTAAAATGTATTGTTACAGGTCAGTATTCTAAAGACATGTGATTCATTTGCACTATGGGTTACTTTGTCTCCTATTTAGTAGGTAAAGTTATAGACTGTTGTACATCTGTGATATAGAAATAATTGTGTTTGAAAATCGCTGTTCTTTTTAATTACCACATTAAAATATCTATCACTCAGTATGCTGTAGGCAATTTCTGCTTCTTTCTGATTATGGGAATACATTATTTTCATTTGATGTGACTTTTTTTTTTTTTTTTTTTTTAAGAAATGTGCATTATTGCAACAATGAATAAAAATTTGTTTCAGTCTTTTGGGATGACAGGTTTTATTATTATCCTAAACACAGAACTTCAGTTTAGAATAGATTTTTTTTTCCAATAGTAATCTCATTTGAATGTTTCGATAAATCAAAACATTTTGATAAATCAAAACATTCCATGTTTACTTAAGAAACACATTTTCTGCTCCCTAGGGAAGTCTATAATGCACTCAGTAAAAATTGAGCATCAGAAAAAATGTGCCCAAATGACTGAGTAAAATTCAGGGAAAGCTGTTCAGGTTTGCTTTAGTAGATATGTGTGTAGTTGAACGTTAGTGATCTATGTTACACATCCTTTTGCTGGGATCAGAGTAAAGTGCATTCTTTCATTTAAGTGTAACACTTATACTCTCTCATCCAATTATAATTCTACTGTGAATTAAAATATTAATAACTTAGAGATTTCAGCTGAAAAGTAGATGTTCTGCTTTGGAGAGCCATGATTCTTTTTACTTGAGAGGCTACATGAAATTAGGATATTTTCCTAATAGTTAATTTGATAAAATCACGATACTTCATTTATGACTTAGGATTAACTGGACTGGAAATGGCATTGCTCACTTAGGAATGGTAAACCACATAACAGCTTAGGATAGGAAGTGAAGAATTCTCTACCTATATGAAACTAGAGAGGGAATTTAGAGAACAAAAATGCAATTATTAGATCTGGAACATGGCCAAGATCCTTGGGTTAACTTCTGTGTTCTTATTAGAAATTATACATTAGATCACACTTCTTATCTTTCTCTGCTGTACCTATTTTTAGAAAATTCTATTTTTTTTCTATTCTAGTTTAAGCAGAATGCCGACCTCATTGGCCACATTTATGTTTCAAAATACTTAAGTATGATTAGTCTTCTGCAGTTAAGGAACCGTATTTCAAAGGTGGTGCCATTGTTAAAAAAGAGTTCTGCTAAGAAGTTTCCAGGGCTCTAGTAGAAAGGCTGAAATGAATAGATACGGTGAAGACTTAAATAGTTCTATACTCCCTTGTAAAACACAGCATGAAGTCCTTAGCCTGTCAGGTCTTTAGTAAAATTCTCACTGACCTGGTAAAGGAAGGATTTCTTGTCGTGCCTAGTATTTTTATTATATTCTCAGCTCTGAGCTTTGTTTTGTCGTGAAACTCTCAACGTATTTAGGAAGACTGGTGCTAGGGATAAATATATAAAATGTTGTTGGCCTCAGACTTCACAGAAGGTTTTATTCCTTCTGTGATGAGTGGTTTTGGATCTTGATTTTAGACAACCATTTGGCCACACCTTGCATCTTACTTCCACATCAGTCTCCATGTCCACACTTGCAATTAGCTGAGCATTTGTACAACTAAGGCAGGAGTTACCCCAGGACCCAAGCTGTCTCTGGCCATGACATGACTGAACTTGGTGAAGGATGTTAAAAACAGTAAGAAGACATTCTACAGATACATTGGCCAGAAGAGACAGGCCAAAGCGAGGTAAATGTAAAAGGAGAGCTGGCTTCAACAGATGCAGAGAAGGCTGAGGTACTGAATGAGTTCTTTGCTTCGGTCTTCACTGGCAGCCAGGATTCTAATATTTCTCACATCCCTGAACCCTACATTGCTAAAGCTCTAGGTGGGGATTGGGGGAGTGCATCCCCCCCCACTGTAAGGGCAGAGCAAGTCCGAGACCACCTCATGAGACTGAATCTGTACGAGTCTATGGAGCCAGATGACATGCATCCCAGGGTTCTGAAGGAGCTGGCTGAGGTGGTTGCTGAGCCGCTCTCCATCATATTTGAAAAGTCATGGCTGTCAGGTGAGGTCCCAGGTGACTGGGAAAAGGGTCACATCACTCCCATTTATAAGAAAGGCAGCAAGGAGGACCGGGGGAACTACAGGCCAGTGAGTTTCACCTCTGTGCCTGGGAAGGTCATGGAACAGATCCTCCTGGATGATATGCTGGATCGCATGAGGAATGAGCATGTGATCTGAGACAGCCAGCACGGCTTCACGAGGGGAAGGTCATGCCCAACCAATCTGGTGGCCTTCTGTGATGGAGTGATGGCATTGGTGGACAAAGGCAAGGCAACAGATGTCATTTACCTAGACTTGTGCAAGGCCTTTGACATGGTCCCCCACCACATCCTTAACTCAAAATTGGAGAGATGTGGATTTGATGGGTGGGCCACCCAGTGGATAAGGAATTTATTGAAAGGCCACAGACAAAGGGTGGTGACGAGGCCGGTAACGAGCAGTGTCCCCCAGGGGACTGTCTTTGGACAGGTGCTCTTCGACATCTTTATCAATGACATCAGCGATGACACACCAGAAGGCTGTGCTGCCATTCATCAAGATCTGGACAGGCTGGAGAATTGGGCAGAGAGGAATCAGATAAGGTTTAACAAGAGCAAGTGTAGAGTCTTGCACCTAGGGAGGAATAACCACATGTACCGGTACAGGTTGGGGGATGACCTGCTGGAGAGGAGCTCTACAGAGAGGAACCTGGGGTCCTCATGGACAACAGGTTAGCCATGAGCCAGCAGTGTGTGCCCTGGTGGCCAAGAAGGCCAGTGGCATCCTGGAGTGCATTAAAAGGAGCATGGCCAGCAGGTCAAGGGAGATGATCCTTCGCCTCTGCTCTGCCCTGGTCAGGCCTCATCTGGAGTACTGTATCCAGTTCTGGGCTCCCTGGTACAAAAAAGACTGGTATCTCCTGGAGAAAGTCCAGCCCAGGGCCACAAAGATGATGAAGGGCCTGGAGCTCCTCTCTTATGAGGAAAGGCTGAGCGACCTGGGTCTGTTCAGCCTTGAGAAAAGAAGACTCAGAGGGGATCTGATCAATGTCAATAAATATCTGACGTGTGGTAGTCAAAGGGATGAGGTCAGACTCTTTTCAGTGGTTCATGGCGACAGGACAAGGGGAAACAGTCACAAACGGAAGCATCGGAAGTTCTTCACAAATGTGCATAAGAACTTCTTCACAGTAAGGGTGACAGCACTGGAACAGGCTGCCCAGAGAGGTTGTGGAATCTCCTTTTCTGGAGACATTCAAGATCTGCCTGGACAGCTACCTGTGCAACCTACTATAGGGAGCCTGCTTTGGCAGGGGGATTGGACTGAATGATCTCTAGAGGTCCCTTCCAGTCCCTACAATTATGTGATTCTCTGATTCTGTGATTCTGTAATTGAGTGCACCCTCAGCAAGTTTGCTGATGACACCAAGCTGAGTGGTACAGTTGACACAATGTAAGGAAGGGATGCCATTCAGAGGGACCTCAATAGTCTCGAAAGGCGGGCCTGGGTGAATCTAATGAGGTTCAACACAGCAAAGTGCAAAGTTTTGCACTTGGGCCAGAGGAATCCCAGGCATATATACAGACTGGGAGGAGCAATCCTTGAGAGTAGCCCTGCAGAGAAGGACCTGGGTGTTCTGGTGGATGAAAAACTGAACATAAGCCAGCAGTGTGCTCTTGCAGATCAGAAAGCAAATGGTATCCTGGGCTCCATCAGAAGAGGGGTGGCCAGCAGGGAGAGGGAGGTAGTTGTCCCTCTCTACTCTGCTCATTTGGAGTACTGTATCCAGGGGGCCCTCAATACAAGAAAGACAGGGAGCTGTTAGAGAGGGTCCAGAGGAGGGCCACAAAGATGATCAGAGGGCTGAAGCACCTCCCCTACGAAGACAGGCTGAGGGAGCTGGGCTTCTTCGGCCTGGAGAAGACTGCAGGGTTACCTCATTGCAGCCTTCCAGTACCTAAAGGGAGCCTACAAACAGGAGGGGAGTCAACTCTTTACAAGGGTAGATAATGGCAGGACAAGGGAAGATGGTTTTAAGTTGAAGGAGGGAAGATTTAGTTTGGATACCAGGGGGAAGTTTGTTACCAAGAGAGTGGTGAGGTGCTGGAATAGGCTGCCCAGAGATGTTGTGGATGCCCCATCCCTGGGGGTGTTCAAGGCCAGGTTGGGTGGGGCCCTGGGCAGCCTGGTCTAGTATTTGATGTGGAGGTTGGCAGCCCTGCTTGCAGCAGGGGGGTTGGAGCTTGATGATCCTTGAGATCCCTTCCAACCCAAGCCATCTATGATTCTATGATTCTGTGACATGTGCATTCTCCACTTGCTTTCAGTTTGTCACTGGCATACCTAGCAATACCTCTGCAGTGACAGTTATGGACAAGCTGACAGTATCAGCTACTTCTACTTAGAAGAATTTCTGACGTAACTGTAGCTGTGAGTTACTAAGGGAAGTAATACTTGGAAAATTTGTGCATTTCCCACTAGGTTTGTAATACTAGCTATCATGAACATCATCATGTCCCAAAGATCTATGCTTTAGGCATAGACACAGCCATCTTGCTAAAAAAAAAATACACAGGAAATAAAGTTAAACATAATGCAGATGTATCTCTGGTAGTACTTTAAAAGAGAGCTGAATTTTGCCAAGCATACCTGCAAGGTGGAGTTGATGTGAATTCAGGATATGGGACTTATGCTTCTTTCCTGTAAGGCTCTCCACCTTCCAGAGCATCATGAATCCCTGAGCTGTGGATCTGCTAATGTTCTTAGGCTTTTTTTTTTTTTTAATAGATTCTCATGCACATTAAAATGTGCATACAACTTAGCATCATGGAATCATAGAATTGTTTGAATTAAAAGGGACCATTAAAGGTCATCTAGATCAACTCCCCTGCAATGAACAGGGACATGTACAGCTAGATCAGGTTGCTCAGAGCCCCATCCAGCCTGACCTTGCATGTCTGCAGGGATGGGGCATCCACCACTTCTCTGGGCAACCTGTTTCAGTGTTTCACCACCCTTATTGCAAAAAACTGCTTCCCAATACCTAACCTAGATCTACTCGTGTTCTCCTTCTTTCTTACAGTCCTCCTTTAGGTACTGAAAGACTGTGCTCTGGTCTTCCCAGAGCCTTCTCTTCTCCAGGCTGAACAGCCCCATGTCTCTCAACCTGCCCTTGTAGGAGAGGTGTTCCATCCCTTGGATCATTTTTGTGGCCCTGCTCTCCAACAGGTCCACCTCTCTCCTGTACCGAGGACTCCACAGCTGGATGCAGTACTCCAGGGTCTCACAGGCTCATGTCCAGTTTGCCATCCACCAGTATCCCCAAGTTCTTTTTGCCAGGGCTGTGCTCAATCATTTTGTCTCCCCAGCTGTTATTCATAATGGCCGTGACCTGGGTGCAAGACCTTGCACTTCTTATGGAAGAAGATCACAGGGCATCTGAAAAGTAACTAAACTGTAAATTTATGAAAAGATAAAAAATATACTCTTTATTTTTAATACAAGTTGAAATTTTTTTGGCCCAAGTGATAATTTTTCAGTGCTTAGAATGCAAAATATGTAAGGTGGGTAATCATCTACATGATGCCATTCCTTCTGCCTGAGCAGAAGGCAGATGCATTTTTGTGCTCATTGTCTGTAATGAATATCATTGGCAGTAAGCAGTCCTAAAAAGTTTCCTGTGTTAGTACAAGCTGTTTTACGAGATTTAACAGGATTAGGAAATACTGGTACAATGTACCTGGTTGCTCTGTGTTATTGCTTCAAACTTTACTTTGGCACTTGTAGACACCAGGATATTTTTCATCATGATTGCAATTCATTTAAAAAATGAGATTTCCTTTCATCTTGATGTACTAACATATAACCTGGCCATGCAACAGAAGAGCCCATGCCTGTACAGGAATATGTACATCTAGTCATAAATAAATGCCCAGAATATGTGTACCAACTATATTGCAGGCTCAGTTCATTAGGCCAAAATTAGTTCCTTCAGCTTAATCCAGCTACCTGTATTTGCGTTTTTCCTACACTTATCACTAGAGTGCTGACTCAGTTTCTGTGATAACTGAGAATGTTTTCCTAGAGTGCAATGAATATCCTACAACTGATACAGATATCCAAAAGGTCCTGAAGTTTTTTGCTTCCCTATAGTAAACTGTTCACTTTTAATTGATACACATCTTAGCATGAGAACATTCAAAGTTTCTTGTTTAAAGAACAGACAAAAATGAAGGCCTGAACACTAAAGAAAAACAGAAGCACAGATTTCTTTATACATTATTTGAGTGAATGTGTATGGTTCTTTGATCAAATCAAAAGAAAACTGTTGATGACATGTGTTGAAAAATAAAACAACATAACATATGGCTGAAAGAATATCAGCATAGTACTTCTGTTTTTACACCCATTTCTACTCTATTTTCCTGAGGTACATTTGCTAATGTTACAAAATATACTGAACTGTTTTCCGTTTTGCTATTTAAGATAGATTTGAAAATAACTAATTATTTTAAGTAGTCTATCATCATGAGACAATTTTTTAAAAAACCTTAAACGCTTGTCTGCTTGCTGGAGTAATTGTGAAAAGTACAAATTACAAACCAACATTTGTAAAATGTAGTGTATGAATTTTAAACAAGGTGTATGTCCTGTACCATATTTCCACGAGTGACTGGCTACAAAAGCACAACATAAATTCAGACACAGCGTTGTTCCTTTCCATGCAATCTTTAGAAACCAGCATGTGGTAAACCTCATATGATCTGCTGGGTATTGTACACTCTCATGCTGGAGGTACTAATTCTGGTGGAAGCGAGTAGTTGACTGTGCTCTCTCACTATGGTTAAGCACATCTTTTCCTTACCAGCTGAAAGGCAAAGCAGGAGCCTCTGAACTATGTGTATGGTAGTCTGATCTGTGACGCTTTTCAAAACCATAGGTTTTTTCCTTTTCAAACTATTTATCCTAGTCCAAAGGCTTCATTAAATAGAAAATATATCCATCCATCATCACATCAGCAGAATTTCAAAGATACAGCTTCTAGCAACAGGACCAAGTTTATGTAATCATTTCATTTGAATTCACTGTTAACTATAAATAAATTTATGCACTGTAATTTCATTTTTGTACACTAATCTAAACTGCTATCTGTTTACATTCTTGCTAGCAGCAATATTTATTATTATATATTAACTTTCAACAAAAGTACTCTTACGGATTTCAGCTTTGAGTTTCAGAATCAGTCTGCTTATGACAAGTAAATCTGAGTTTATTTCCTCAGAAGACTTCGTGACATGGACAAGCGGTGTTGTTACTAAGTGCATAGCAGGGAACTAGCAGTAGCCAAATGGAATGACCTGCTTGTGGCAACACAGGGAGCTAATGGCATAGCCTGGAAAAGAAATGGAGCATCCTAAAGATCCATATCCTGCTCTGTGAACTCTGCTGCCTTTCATTGTTATAATCTCCATCTTTTTTTTTCCCATGATTGTTGGGTGAAGAAGGAGGAGAGAGTTATTAAAGAATCTGGAAGATTAAAAAGAAAGGAGAGAGTTTAAAATTTTGCAGTGGTTATGCTTAAAGTCTGTACGTGGAGGAGACGCATCTCTTTCATACTCCGCATTTTAAAAAGCCACAATACAATGACAGCTTGTACCTTTGTGCAATGCAAGAAAACTAATAATTGAAAACCTCTGAAGGGCTCGTGTCATGTTTTTAATGTATTCCTGTTCTGTGTTCTGAGTAGTTTTGTTGTTGCTATGGGTAGGGGATAGATTGAACTGATTACATACTGTGTTATAAATAAGTGTATTTTGTTCCCTGAGAAATGATTCTTCCTTCAGTAATAGGAAAAATAAACAAGGGAAAAAGGATACATTTAAGGTTGCTGCCAAGTCTTAGCTGTACCCAGACTTCCAGGTTTCTGTTCTCATCTACCATGTTCTAACTAAAAAATATTTTTTCTTTTAGATTAAATTTCAATTTCTACATGGTTTAAGAAGTGACTTCTCCTAGTTAACAATTACTGAAGCTATACAATTACTGGATAAGCTACTTGTCTGCTTGAACTGCAATGAAGAGTGGGAAAAATTTGTCTTTAATCTTTGTTTGCGCTCCTGTGATTTTGAGACTGGCAGGGGCCAGATCAGTTTTGGCATAAATTAGAGCCATCTGAAGCTGTTCTGTAATTGCTGACTACCTGAGACTCTGTGGGATCAGTCATAACTGAGGATCAGTTATAGTGGGCCATGCTCTTTAAAGATGCTTTAACAAATAGGGAATCCTCATCAAACCAGCAAAGTTAGTTTTCCAGGTGGTTTTTACAATTTGGAGAGAAGCAAAAAATGTCACACTCCAAGGGCAGCAGCAGCCTTTGCAGTAACGCGTGGCTCTGCTAGGAATAAGTTCACCTGGGCAAAAATAGTATTGCGTTGGCCTTCTGCACTTCAGTAGGTAAATGGATCTGATTAATGACTTTGACCAGTCAGTTGAAATTCACACTGATGTAGGCACACAGATGTCAAGATCAAGAATTAATATAAATCTAGTTTAACTGCATTGACAGAAATTGCAGTTGCATTTTGCATGGCAACGTAGACTCTGTACTAGTCATACAATGTCCATTGTCTTTCATTTTTTAAATTTATTTGTTTGTTTGTTCATTTTTGTAGACTACTCTTGTCTCTTTCAGTTGAAATGAGCAACCAATCTTGTTATCTGTCCTGCCCTAAGAGGTACATTGCTTCTTGCACAGTGGCTGATAATGCCCATAACAATTTGCGTGACAACCTTACAGGCAAATCTTAGCTGTAGTTATCACTGATTATCAGGGATTTCCTTGATGTCTTTTCTCTTATTCAGAGTTCTTAGCCTTGCTTTCTATCTAAACAGCATCTTCATGTTGCCAGTAGTGATAATGAGTAAGAGAAACTTTCATTTATACACCCCCATTCATTCAGAAATCTCAGTGGACTTTTAAAAGTGCTCATCACTTCTGGGAAAACAAACAAACAAACACACACAGGCATGGTGGGATGTTATTAATCTTTAATTTCACCACTGAAACGTAGTACAAGGCAGAATGTAACAATTATTAGACTATGCAGAGCTGCACCAGACAGGTCCAGAAGAGAAAAGGAAGCAGGGAATGGCATCAGGTAGACCTCCATGTGCAAACTGCAATTTAGCCATGATGCTGACTTTCCCAAACATCTCTTTGGAAAGTACCATATCGTCTTTAATGACCACAAATACATACATTTCTTTTCCTCCTAAATAAAACAGTGCACTGAAAACAACTGTATGAAATTGAATGCAAGAACTATTTACATGACCAGCTGTAGCATTTCCTGCAGCATTTTCATTTCTACTGGTATCTTAAAGGATTATGTTTATCAAGATGGAAAAAGGTAGTTTAGGTTATTTCATTATAATGGGGTAAGCCTCTGTATCTGCGTTATTATGAAGTTCATGCGGGGAGAAAAGAGAGAGGTAGCACTTATTCTTTGGCGTGTATTTGTTATGGGTACTATCACATATACAATGGAGATGCAAATGCATCCAGGGTGGCATAAAAACAAAGAAAGATTGTTAAGCATTCGCAGACACCTTGAAACTAAATGCTCATTTTTCAATCAATTAGGTGCTTCTTTCACAGTATTTTCCTCAGTGAATCTTCTGTGGCATTAATATGTTGTGTTCTCTGCCCATGTCTTTTCCATTCTTTTGAATGCTGTGTTTTCTTTCTGCACACTGTCAAAATTGCCTAGTTCTGATGCAGGATCATACTTTGCTTCCTCACTTGCCCGTTTGTCCACTTTGGGCTAATGTTAGTAAACATCCCTTAAAGACAATCACTTCTAATCTTGTCAGAGATGCCTGTGTTGTGAGGGTGAAAATTAGTTATTAGCTTAGCTTTTCATCCATGCATAATAGGATGTTAAAATCAGAAATGTTTGCTTGCGGCCATGGGAAACATCCCACTCTGAGCTTGCAAGTTCTGAATTTATAAAATGCAACATATTTAAAATAAACAAGCAGAAAGCAAATGCCAGTTTAAAATGACAACAAGTCTGTTTTGTTTATATTAGTCCTTGTGTAAAGAATTTAAGGCGTCTTCTTGGCTGTAGTAAAAGAAAGAAGAAAATCATTCTGAATATTTGCTGAATCCTATTGCACCTCACCTTTTTTTAATAACAGCTAATCAACAGGAAAAGCAATGCCATGCTCTTCCCACAGTGGGGACTTTCCCCTCGTTCAGGTTGTCATCAGCCTGGTCCCTGCAGCATCAAACATCCACAGTCCCCACACAGTACCTTAAGTCCCAGAAGGAAGCGACACCAAAGCAAAGTCAAAAATAAACCAAATGAAAATAAACCAAAGCAAAAATAAAACAGTGGCAAATCCTGTTCTCGCACTTGTATTACAGATGTAAAGTTGATGTCATTTAGAGAACATATAACCCAAAGAATCCTCTCTTGCTTCTGTACTGGAGCATCTGGAGCAGGACAGAAAGCTGGGATCTCTTTCTATAAAGCAGTGACAATTTTTCTCCACTCTTTCCACTTTAGTTGAAACAGCCACAGCAAAGAATGTAGAGTAGGTGATAGTTCCCTTGGGATTATCTACTTTAGAACTGTGGTAATTGGCAATGAAAGCAATCTGCGAGTTCAGACACTTTCAGAAAGACCTCTGTACCTTTCAGTTCTTCACCTTTGTCCTCCCCAGTAGCAGCATACTTAAAATGCCTCCCAAAAAAACCACTGGTAGGCATCCTGGCTCCAAATACATTTGTAATATAAAATGCAGAGTTGTACACTGGTCTGCTGGATGACAGCCTTGAGTATTTGGATTGCCTACCAAGTGTTGATGAAAAGCCACGCAGAGTCTTAATTCAGAAACTCCAATTTTTCCTGTGTTCCTGTGTTCATTTTCTTTAACAGCAGGGGATGACTTACACTTTCAAAACTGATTAACATTTTAAAACTGTGGGAGCACTTTGTGTGGCATTTTCAAATGATGTTAACCCTTTAACTCTTTGCTAAAGCTCCTTTCCCCCTCACACCTTATTTTTACATTTTTTTTCTCTGAAATGCAGTTTCCCTTAGCATGTCAGCACCTCCAGAAAGTAAACATTTTGCACTACGCAGAAGACACTGGACGCATCAGTTATGCTAACTAAATTAAGGCATTACAAATGGATAGATATTTACTAGCTCTCACCTTGTTTTCTTACTTATCCACATGGTGAAAGTAGAATGCTTTTCCCTACGGCTTTGAGAACCCTAAACATTTTCTTAATCCTTTTCCATGTCCTGTTTGCCCTCAAAATTATGTCTTTGATATGTGTAACAATGGCAGGAGTTACCCTTTTCAATACTTTCTCCCCTCAATCTATTTTTTTCTGTTATGCCCTGCTTCACATGCATGAGCACACTGATGTATGGGCAGAGCAGCAACTCTCCAGTGTCCCGAATTCATCTTTTTACTGTGCTCAGCTTTGCTCTCAGGCAGTCAAAGCACACTCTGAAACACAGCTGAGGAATACTGCTCACTTAAAAATAAATACAGTAACTGAAGGTATTTTTCCCTACTCATAGTCAAACATGTAGCAGCAGTGCACATACGATCATTTCCAGCTGAGGAAAACTGTTAAGCAATGTCTGCAGACAAGTCTTTAGTCCACTCAGTGCTGCCAATTGTGAATTGAAAAGATCAGCATTTCTTCAAGTCCACCAGTGGGGCTGATAACATGACTGAAGATACAGAGAAGGGATCCAGTTCCAGTGTGGCGTGAGGGAGGACAGTCCCCACTGACCTTGCTGGTACTCTCATGTGAGGACTGACTTTGCCTTGTGGCACGGAACATGAATGAGGATCCTGCTCACTGCCTACTATTCTGCAGTTCTCTGCAGTGACATTTGACTCTGTTAACATTAGTTTCTTCTGCTCCTTACTGTTTTTCAATAAACCAAGGTCTAGTAACAGGACAGTTTTCATACTCTTTTATAGCTAAGAACACAGAGACAAAACTACATTTCTGTTTTCTACTAAACATAGTGATAAGATTCTTAGAGCAGCATATAGATCGTCTCCTTTCTAGCTTATCAGTTTTAGAAAGCCAGAAAAGTTGTGCATGATCCAGTAGTCAAGGAGAAGAATGAAGAAAAGACAAAAATGGCACATTTTGTCTGCACCTGAAAACAAAATGTCCATTTTTCCACTTCCAAGTCTTTCAAATTTTGTCTAAATATCTTCCCCTTTCACTTTCTGACTGTGCTTTAGCTGAATTTCATCTCCTAGTGCCATGATTCTCCCTGAAGATTCCTTGCTTTGAAGTTCAGTTTTAGTCCCTGCATTCTTTGCTGGGGATGTTGGGTTTAGCATACATTTTTGTAACTGATCTGGTAATAGCCATCCTTCAGCGTATGTTAACCTCTAGATATGGTAAAACTGAAATTCTCTGCACCCACGCCAACTGAACTACAAAAAACAGAAAATGAAAAACACTGGGGAGTCCCAGCAGAAATACACTGAGTACCCTCATCATTCGCAATTGTTTTCTGAAATCATGGCTATTTTAACTATTAATTTAAAAAAAAAAACCTTAGCTTTACTCTTTTTTTTTTTTTTACTTGGAGGGATATGCAGCTTATTAAATGTTGATCTTCTTTTGCTAAATAGGGTCATGTGGTAAAAAATCTTGTTTGTGGTGTTGAGTAGCATAGGGCCTTAAAAATCTTCCAAAATAGGAAATTCGTGAGCATTTATCAAAAGATTAATTATTTATTATTTCATCCTATAACTAGCATTCTGAGATATCAGCAGCTTTGCAAAAATTAGAAGCTTTTAAATGAAATTTGGTTAACTGTTGCAGGCAGCAATATTTTTCAGGATTGGAGACAGGTAATTTGCAACTTACTGTATGGGAACAAGAGGCAAGAGAAAGAGGAATGCTTTATCTACATTTCTTTCCCTCTTCTTTGAAAAGTTTCATATTAATATTCAGGAACAATTTCCCTTTTCTAATGTTCTTTCACTAGTCATATTTTAGTTAATTATCTTGGTTATCCATTGTAAATAAAGAGTAGGAAATCTGCCAGTTTCATTTGATCGTGGTTCTGTGCTTTTCCCCAGTGAAACTCCCACCAGTTTTTTATTTTCCTTTCCTTCCTTCCTCATTAGGAAGAGCAGATGCATCCCATTGAAGAGGTTATAGATTCATTCAAGCAGCTTCCTTTCTTTCCAGGTACAAATCAATAATTCCCAAGCATTATTAGCGTTGTGAGTGTTAACCTACACAGAATACAGTGTCCTTGGAAGCTCAAGGTGAGTCATGTGTAAGAGCAAAACAAGTATTAAAGTAAAAGCTGATGAGGGCATAGTGCAAAGGCTCCTTGTGACCATCACTCAGCCTAACCCCCTCAGAAGAGTTAGACTAAAGAGTTAGCTGTCATGTTAGAAACACAAGCATATTGCAGGTGCCAGTATTCTCCCTTCACCCTAATTAAAATAGCCAAGAAAAGAAACACAAAACCCCCCCAAAAGTTCTTCCTGCACCTCTTCAGTCACATATCATCATTTTTTGTCAAAGTGAAAGAAGATATGAGCCTGTATTCCTTTTCACATTCATTATAAGTAGGTTGCTTTGAAAGTAATGCCTCCTATTTATTTCCCTGGAAACTATAACAGATACAAAGAGCACAATAACATCATCTGATAGAGCAAATTCTCAGCTGCAGAACACTGCTTTCCAGTATAGCCACCACCATTAGCTATGTGTTTTCACCAATGATGTAAAAGAGCCTACATGCCATGCTCACAAATATTGGCACCAGCAGAGGTGACCCATCACAGGTGCTATGACAGCATAGCATTGTGTTTCTCACACATTCCATCTTTCATCAGCCCAAGTAGAAATCAGAGGATACCGAATCTACACTATATAGTGGATGTGGTAGGACAGTCCAGCCAGGACTGGCAATGTGCTCCACAGTCTTCAAACTGGCGTGGAACCTAGCATTTTTGAGTTGCAAGAGAAAGATTGTCTTTCTCTTTGTCCTTACTCTGGAAGTTCAGGCCTTCAGCTCGGCCAGATTTGTGATGTAGCAGTCAGAGCTGATGATTTGTTTGGGTTCTAGGAAATCCAGAAGAATCACCCCTTTCCCATCCCAAAAAACAATGTACATCTACTGTATCTTGAACTTTCTCTTGAAGTGGGGAATTCACGCTCAGCACTACGTGGACTGCCATTTTGACTCTGGCTCGTAGTGGTAACACCACATTTCATTACTGGTAATGATATGATCTAGAAAACTGTCCCCTTCAGCCTCGTGCTGTTTCAATAGTTCCTGAGAAATTAGCATATGACGTTTTTCTGTTTCCACTGTGAGCATTCATGGGACCCAGCTGGCACAAACTTTGTGATATTCCAATATTGCTGTTATCATATTTGATGCGTCAAAGTCAATACTTGGTTCTGTACAGAGTTCCCTGATTGTAATATGCCAATTCACATGGATGAACAGATTAAGATGCTGTTCAGTTTGTGGTGTGATATCTGTGCATGGCCATCTCAGAACGTAGCTTGTCTTTCATGTCGCTGTCACCACTGCTGAAACACACCAATCACCACCTCAATGTGCTCACATACACTGTTTCATCTCCAGAAATGTTCAGCTTGTGTCAGTGGATGTTAATGGGTGCAATTTTTTCTGCATGGAGGAATTCAGTTTGCACCTTTGCTTCATGCACACTACCATGCCAGACACCATTTATAAGGTAGATGGCAGCCCCTCTGCTGCCATCTGTCACACAACAACGTAATGTAATGGAATATTTGTGGGAAGGTTCAGCCTTTACCACCATACCACCAACATCTGCCTCTGGTGTTGTGGGCCAACTTAATAAAATAGTAGGCATTACTTTCAGAGCAGCCCTTATATTTTGGAATTTTGTTCTAAAGTACTTTATCTCTTCAAATTAAACTCCTTTCCTGGAGACATATCAATTATTTTCTAATGCTACGAAAGTTAATAGTAGAAATATTGCAGGCATTTAATAAACACAGGGCTGAAACGAGATAGTGAAATTATTCATCACCTGCACAAGTTGTCAAATAAGAACGTGAAACAAAGAAAAAGTTATGTTCAATTCAGAAAACATTCTCTTCAGGTTTGCATATATACCCTTTTATTTCCTTATGAAGTTTTTAAAGTTCCCCCCACACGTATACTTGCTTGGAGCCTTATGAAACTGAAATGTCAAGTGAGAGCTTCTTTATATCATGTTCTGTCAATCAAAGTAAGCGAGGCTTTATGCATCTGTTGCTAGTATATTGGCACTTTCTGAAGAGTGTTTCGGAGGGAGCGAGAATAAATAAAGATCCTTCAGGCACTTTCTCATTTATGGATGAGGAATCAAAGTAGTCTGAAACTTCATTTTCAGGCTGATACCCTGAAGATTGTTGGCTGATAATTCTGGATGGAACAGCTTATCTGGGAGGATTAGGGAGAACATGGGCTTCCTATTACTGCTGGCTTCAGCCTATTCAGCTGGGCAGACTCTGTCACACATTATCTGTGCCTTTACATATGTCACTAATCTTATCTATATCTTTTCAGCTCCTTCTGTTGGAGCTGTGGTTTCGTGTACCTAAACCTCCCATTTCTTCATTACACCAGCTATATAGGCATTAGCCTTCCCTAACAGCCTTTCTGTACTGTGTCATTCAGTAATGGCTAGTAATGCAAAGGTATGAGAAGGTAATGGTAGTGCTTTATCTCTGATCGTACAGGCCTCACATCAGTATATTAAATGCAGACCTCCCTTCCTACAAGCCTCCTCCATCCTCCCTCTGCCAGATTTGACCAAATCCACTTAACAAAATAATACTCAACAATAGAGTACCTCTGCAATCGTTAAAAATAATGGAAGCAGATGATTTGAGGGCAGATATATATGCTGCAAGGGTCAAAGTAGTTTGTAGCCAGCAGAAGAAAAACATAAGCACCAGAACTAATTCTGAGGGCCTGCCATTCTCTCCTATACAGCTAATCAGTGTTACGAATTTAGCGTCATTTGCCACTCGGCAAACCCACTGAAAATCCCTGCCTTTTCTACATTACAGTGGGAAGTCCCATCCCCACACCTCTCTCAAGTATTTTCTTCCCAGTTCTAGCTGGCTCTCTGCTGAGCTCCATGGCTTCCCTCCTATCCTCTCTTTTGACTTTCAGTCTCCCTGCCACACGCAGCCACTTTCATGACTTTTTTCCTTCCATAGTCATTCCTGTTTCTACATCTCCTGCCATTTTCAACTTACCTCATTCCCTGTTACTGTAATAAAAATGAAAATAAATGAATTTTTAAAAGTGAAGGAAATGAAACTAATGAGATATCACTTTCCCCATTTATTTTCTCTCTCTTTTAACACCATTTTTGATGTCAGCTCTTTGGGCAGTAGGTTCTATTTTTGAGCAGTTCCATTGTGCCTGGTACAATATACGTCAGAAAAAAAAAAAGGAAAAATAATCACTTATCTTCATGACTCTTTCTAGTGCCAGTGCAGTACAGACTGGAAAAAAAATATATATATCGCTGATTTCTGACTAATAACTCACTAAACAGCACTATCTATTACTTTATTTAAAATTGGTAATTCAGCCAGTTCTATGTACGATTAATTTTAAATACATAATGGGAATAATCCTTCATGTTTTTACTGCCTATGCATTTTGTTTTATTCTAAATTGCCAAGTTATTAGGAATCTGTATCATGTCTGTTCTCTCAAGGTTGAAACGATGAGCTTTATCTGAACCTGACAAACATAATTCCTCTTCTTCATAAATGAATGCCTTGAATGTCATGGTTTCCCCACCCTGCAAGCACAAGCCCAGTCAGGGCCATGTCATTTAACACAAGCCCATTTTTTATCCTGTGACAAGCAGGAGTAACAAGAAATGTAGCCTGTATCCCAAAGCTATACAAATGCTACTGAATTATATAGTAGAGACAGCCACAGAGTGTTGTGTTTGCTCCAGCAGTGCAGGCAGCTGCAGGAAATAATGTGCTGCAGCAATGGATGATTTTCTTAACCACTTGCAGTCTGTCAGAGATTTGGAAAAGCTTCTTGCTGCGGACTCTGCAAGACTGCTCTTTTTCTGCATGCATAGGACTTTTGTGGTCACTCAAGTACATAAAATAGAACTTAATTTCTCTCCCAGGGAAATTGTTTTCACTTTTGTAATCCAGTTGATTTGTTCTTCCCTATTGCACATGAAATTTTTCAGTGAGCACTGGGATAAATTAAGCATTTGTTATGGAGTTCACTTTGTCTCCAGGCAGCTTGGCCAGCTATGCATCTCACCAACTGAAAAGTATGGATTTAAAGAGTACAAGGGTAATTCTGTACACTAGATCCAGCATTTCATTGTGTGCACCTGAACTGCTTTATGATGCGCACTTTATGAAGAGGTATGTGAGGAATCTCTTAAATACTTAATTTAAAGTCAACCCTTGTCTGAGTATAAGTCATTTATGAAAGGATAACACATGACATGTGGACTCATCATTAGTGCAAGGTAGCAGAGGCTGCGACTTCTAATTCTGCTCTCAGCCCTGCTGCAGAGTTACTACATGACCTTGTACAAACCACTTAACCTTTATGTGACTAATTTTATCCATCTATAAAATGGGGATAATAAAATTTTTAGTGACACACACCAGGACGATGAGAATTAATTAATGCTGTAAAGCTTCCTGAGAAAGAATACTTAATATACAGGTCCTAATTCCAGTAGTTCTCATTTTCTGGTTGTTGTCTTGTGTAGTTACTTCTAGCTGAGCAAAACTAGTTGAAAAAAAACACCTGGATTTGTTAGCATTATTTAGATCTTCTTTGCTTCAGTGATGGCGCTTACAAAAATGAGCAGCAAATCAGCCCAAGAGAAAACACATAGTATTAATTGTCAGTATTAGTGGCACGTATATGCAGTATATGCATATATACTCTGTATATGCAGAGTACAAGCAACAATGCTGGACTCTGAATTAGCATGTGAAAAAATAGGCATTTTTATTGCATGTGTCTGTCCATGCTACTGAAGCTGCAAGCATCAATCAGTTGGCCAAATGGCCATGTGCATATGGGAGTGTGCATTCCTCACGTGGTTCCTAAACTTATATTTTTTAATCTAAATGTTCTCCTCTCCATAAGAATCAGTTTGCCTGGATTCTAGAGCAATTTGCTAAAATAAAAGCAATACAATTTCCATTAGAAAACTCAGTTTGTCATCTACCAATGCAATGAAATTTTATGGGATATGGTCTCATTCTGCAAAAAGTTATAAAGTACCCATCATGAAGAGCTAAATATCTATTTCTAGTAGCGGGGGAATGGTGGCAAGCAGTAGATCAAAGATGACCGTTGCGTACTCACTCTGTTACTGATGCACCATTTTGCAGTGGGCAGCCCAAATCAGCCCAAATCCAATTTTTGCTCAGATACAGTGAGACGTAAAGAAATCCCTATACAGTATGGAAAAATCATTCTTCAGTCTCCTAATCTGTCATTTTATTTGAAATATGCATGGATTCGAATTTGAAACTGTCACTTTCTTTCTGCTGATAAGGGAGAGTATTCAAGTTACTGTGATTATTGCAAACTCCATCCAATTAACTGTGTGTACGCACTCAAACAAGGATATCAGCTTGATGTCACAGAACTACAAAGAAAGTAGAAGGCACCAATCTAGCTCTCATGCTAGACTAGCAGGAAACCAGCTGATTAATGGGTCAAGACCATGTCTGGTGTGACTTGAAATACTACATAGTAGGCCCTAACTCAAGTGCCCTTTTAAATTAACCTTAGGAGATTCTTCATCATAAAGAAAAGTTAATTCTTTATGCAGTTTAAGGGATTAACCTTGAATCCTTAAAGACAAGATGATTTGAAGTTGTGTGGGGGAGATTCTGCAGTCTCTAAGATGTTTTAAAATGAATACATTAGGAAGAAAGAAAGGACAACAAATGTGTGTCTATCTTTGTTTTTCTTTTGCAATCCATTCTGGAATATTTTGCTAGAAAAATGTTTTCTCTTTTAAACCATCAAAGAAACATGATCCAATGAGGCCAACTACTACAACAAGTCAGAACAACACAAATGCACTTAAAAGTCGTGCTACTGATGATGTTCACTGAAGACAATGATGCTCAGGTCCCCAGAAATCTGAAGAAAAATAAGTAAACAGAAGGAAAAACCAGCCATATGGTTTCTATAACAAGAGGGGAGGTGCTGAGCATGTGGGTGGATTTTTTTCTGTTTTATTAAGACTGAAATTTAGGGGGGGAGGGGTTGAATTTGTGTTCTTTATTTTCTGCTTATAAGACCTGGCTTGCTATTATGAAAGTCTGAGAGCTAGATCAGTTGTGACTGTTGAAATCTTTGGTATGAGTCGAGAAAACTTTTTTTTTTGCATACTACTAAAATTCTTTAGCAGCTTACACACTTGTATTACTAATAACACAGCAGAAAAATATAGCAGAAAGTGCTAATCATTGTCAAAATAGATTAGCTCTAAGCATATGCTCCCTTGGGTCAGACAAAATAAATGAGTTGTTCCTGGAAAATAATAATATTAGTAATAAACTCATAGTAATAATAGTGCAAACAGACTATTTCTGTAAGAAAGAAGCAAAGCCAAGCCATAAAGATTTAAAAGTAATGTTTCTTTAGGATGTTTTGATTCTGTATGTTTGTTTTGATTAAATATCCTAAGCTGATAATTGCATTGAGTAATTTATTCTCTGACTTCTTGTTTTATTCTTTCTCTGGAATCCTGTGTTCCTTACGCTCCTTGATCCATCTCAAGAGAGGATTTAGGGAGATGCTGACTATTAAAGCAGATGAGTTTTCCCACATATTCACATTTAAAGTACATACAAAATCTTTTCTGATGCAGGACACCATCTGTGAGCCCACTCCAATGAAGTACCCAACTTCTGACCTTGCATTAAGCTTTTCTACTCCCTCTCTACCATAGAAACCGAGCCAGTTCTTACTGTTGTTCATACTAATTCACTGAATCCTAATGATGTGGCAGATTTTAGGTATTTTTCTGTTGATAACCCCAAGCTGTACTTTCTCCAAGCAGTGTGTCATAGCTCCAGAAATTCTTTTTTCCTTTAAAAGCCAGAGAAAACAGTCCATTGCCTATTACCTCTCCCTTGCTCGAGCTACTCTGCAGTCTTTTGTAGTCTCATCCACTCCATTAACCAGATTTCTACAATGTGACTTTTAAACTGGCAGAGATCTCACCTGCTTTGTTCATGCAGGTAGTGATTGAGAGACTTACCATACCATGCAGCTGTGAGAGAGAGAGGCTTAAAAATATGTGTATAGTCCTCCCTCTATATACATACAAGCCATGGACATGGCTAATCTCTCCTTGAAGTAGGTTCACTTATAGAAATTTATTTTTAAAACTTGTGACCATTTTTAGCACATTTTTCTGTTCATTTTTGTCCTAGCATAGACAGCAAGTCTTTTATATTGGACTGAAGTAAAATTAGTGGAAGGATATTTCACCTGGAATGTCCTGAGGGGTATCCATGGTGCTCACCACCTTATGGAGGGTGGCAGAGAATGTAGATGGAGAGTGCCATCCTTTTTCTTTTCTTCATTTTATCTTAAAATTACATCTTCTTAAATTACTACCAGTCGGTGAAAATGACTGTCATTATTCATATATGTACAAGTTCCTCAAACCCAAAATTAATAAATGAGACTCACCTCTGTAACACTAGATGCCGGTTTTCAAATGCCTCCTTTTGATACTGTACCTCATTTTTTTTATCAGGAGTCAAATAGTAGAATATTAGAAGGTGGAACAAGGTAAAAATAACTCATTTTACCTGGGGTCTTTACTTACACTTAGTTTTTGTAGATGAAGATCCATCCAGATTCTTGGGCATATAAGAGAACAATCCATTCCATGCTAAAGAGAAACACTGTGGATGGCACTGACACATTACTGCGATGGCTAGGAAAGATGCTTTTTCAGAGGCTCTGTCATAGCTCCTGGATGTCTAGGAACGTGGCTTCCATCTGTGCGAATAAATGCAAGCATTGCTGAGTGATTTCACATGCCAGGATGCTATTGCCAATATCAGCAGTGTGTTAGGACATCCTCAACAGACAGAAGTGAAACCAGTAACAAAAGACCCAACACAGCAGACCAAGCAAGCCTTATGAGCCCTCTTAGTATCTCCATCTTGTACGTTACTTACTGGTGCTTTAGGTTTTTTGTACACATCTTTCTTATGTTTAGGTAGAGATTTTTTTCTGCCTTTTTCTAACATGTAAATTCTAGCAGTCACATTTTTGAAGAACTATGTTGTTGATTTTTTTATCTTTAAAGGTATATGTATTCACAATGGCTTTTAAAAAATATTCTTATATTATGTAGCATGTTTTATTTGATATTTGCAGAACTCTGAGGACAAACACTACAAGTCTTGGCTTGTTTTCTGAAAAAAGGGTGGTATTATTCTGTTACATCCATGTTAGCAGTGTTTCACTGTGTGCCGAACTTCTTATTAGAACAGTAGTCTTTAAAAGCATCTGCTGGACTTCATCTATAAAGAAGCCCATCTAACAAGTCTATTGGACCCTCCATAAACCCCTTTCTAGACTATCATAAACTGCAGTCTCTTCCTGTAAAGAGCTCAGAAAATTATGTAGCCAGGGTTTTTGTTCTGAAACTTTTGTTACAGAAACATATGTATACGTATATATAATTGAGTGCTAGTTTAGATCTGAAATGTCTACAGCTGCATATTCTACTATTTGGATTTTTAAAAAATCATCAAAAAAAGATATTCTGTGCTCCTGAGTTATTTGCAGTAGGGGTTATGTCTGTAGCTGAGCCTTTACACTATTAGATTCTTATCTGTAGGAAAGTTCTAAGCCACATTTACATATTTAAATGAAAGTTCTGCCTGAAGCAAATAGCCAAATACTCTGTATGAGCACAGTGCATACCCTTGTTAGAACATAAATTCAACAGCACATCTACATGTACATTTGAATGAACTTATGTCCAAAACAAACAGAAAAACCAGCAAATTCCACCTAAAAAGTGAAAAGCATGATTAAAGTAAATTAATACTTAAATTTCCTTTTACTTGCATATTTACCAAACATCAGAAAAGCTTTGTACATATGTCCTTCTTCTACTGGAATGAGGAGTGCTGGAAAGAAAGTAAGGTATGTGTTTAGGGAAGTACTAATCTGTATACAACACTAACACATCTTTGAAGTAAAGAAATAAAACAAAAGAGCACAGGTCTATTGGTAATATAGATTTGTTTTAACTGCTGAATAATTGTTAATTCAGAAAGTAAACATAAAGTGTGCAGAATCTTTCAAATTCATTAATATATGGGCAGAAATGCCATGACCAAAAAAAATGTAGCAGGGTTGGTGAATTTTGTTGAATTGTTGATAAGTTTACAAATCTTTTATCTTAATACTTACTTCTGTTTGAGACTGGTGAATACTTTGCAATGAGTATTTCATCAGACACGTTGCCTTCTTTTTGCAAACAGAATAACTGCAAACAGATCATAGTTTTCAGATTCATTATTTGATATGATTTTTAAAATGCAACCGTCTAGATTAATACCCATTATCTGCAAATATTTGACAATTCAGTTGGGCTAGTTAGTTGTGATGAGCCAAATAATTCACAAGGTATTCTTTCTGTTCCTGACTTGGAACAACAAGTATATACTTCTGGTAGAAATATTTACCCATGTGAATATGACATTTAGATTCAGTGAATGCCCCTGCAAGTGATAGAGGGGCATGTGTTCTGTGACCATTTGTGCCAGTAAAAGGAAATCATTCAGATGCCCATAGAAAGCAAACACAAAAGGGAATTGTGATTATCACGTAGCCAATACAAAATACAATCCCATTTTTAAACAGCAGAATGAATTAACAATATGCTGTTGGTAGGAAAGATAAGTGACACTGAAGCTACAAAGACAATCCCAGTGGAAGATATTTGCATATTATTTGTCCATCTCCTCTTCTTGTAATTGTTTGGTGCTCTTGCGTACCTTTTGTTAAGAATAAACATAGTTACAGGGCAGTTACAAGCCAGACTGATGACAGTCACAACCGATATCCAATAGATATCCTCAAAATTGATTTTGTTCCATGCTGTGCTGGCTAACTGTTGTCCTCAGAGTTGCATGAAAAGGCAGAAATCACTTCTCACTTTGTAATATACTGCTTCTATGACAAAGGCTAAAAGGATCTGGGTCAGAGGTGCTGTTACAGGGACCTTCAATAAGTGGAGGATCCTTCTAACCAAGGAAACCTTCCGTAACGGCATCTAGTCAGTTTATAACCATTTAATCTCTTAGGTGCAAAATTACTCAAATCCAGCTTGGAAAATGGCATCTATTTTAGTAGAACAATGCCACACTGAATACTGTACAAGATTAGAAAATTCTCCCAGCCTCTTGGTACTTTTTCCAAGAAACTGATCCCAAATGGGCAAGCCCAGTAGGTCTCTTTATATGAACTGGCTTCTCAGTCAGACAGTCACACCTACCACCTAATAGCTCATATATTTTCTCTGTGATGGAAAAAGTGAAACTCCGCAGAGTATTCTATAATCCACCAGCTGTGCATAAGCAGAGATTAGGAAGACAGAGCTACCTTAGTCAGCTGCGTTTTAGTTTTATTCAGAGCCTGATTGGAACCACTTTTGCTGGTGCAATTTTCCTGCACACTATACTAAAAACCTATGATCACTGTTTTAGCTTAGTCCAGACAGAGAATAAAGGTATGATAAAAGCTCTAGTACTGGTTCCGGTGTTGTCAAATTGCACAAGACCAACTTAGACAGGAATAAAAGCATCTTGATTTACAGAGGGATTTTAAGTACTGTCATTTTATTTCAGTGGTAATTAAGTACCTGACCTGTTTAGGCATTTAGGTAAATCTCACTAAACACCCATCTTCATCTCTAGGTAGCTAAATACTTGCATGTGTTTGATATATATCATTTAAAAGAGGTTGATGAGGCTTTAACACAACTCTGGCAGAATGTTAAATACAGAGATCCTAGTCTGCATATGACTGCAAAATAACTAGTTAGGAAGTATTAACTGACACATTCTATTACCTTAAATCTTTACCTCCATGGGTTTCTGTAGGCTAAGAGAATTTGCTCTCTCAATAGTAGTTGCAAAAACTTATTTAAATTGTCAAGAAGAAGGAAACAAGAAACCGCAAAATTGTTTTCCAACCACACCAAAAACGGTGATTCTCTTGCCTGTAACTGAAATACACTCTAAAGCATGTGGTTGAGTAAATGTCAGCCAAATATGAACGTATTATGCTTATTTGGGGATTTCTTGTTAATGACTATTGTGCAGACCACCCAGCTGCACAGTGTGTCGATCTGAAAATATTCCTGTATAGTGAAATGGCAGTCATTTGGACCATTAGAGAATACCATTTCCTTTGCACTGACAGCACTCCCAATGAGTCCCTCATTCTCTCTGGTAAAGAGAATGGCTTTAAGTGAATTCCTTAAAAAAAGAAAAAAAAAGAAAATTAAAAAAGCAGCTGCAGTGTGCACATGGCATAAGCAGTTTACTAAGGCATTACAGTACAGTGTCATGCAGGCTGTTAAAGAAAATCTGGTACTCTGGTGATAATGTGTATATTCATTCAGTATAAATGACTAAGTTCAAAAAACCATACAATGAATCATGGTTGCAAGGCCAGACTTGCTTTGATTAACTACACTGGTATAATGAAATCCAACAGAGCAATCACTGAAACATTTAGCTCCAAATGTAAATCTTCTTGAACTCTGAAAAAAGCATGTTAAGCAATGAGAGGTGGTGTATAATACAGCCATATTTCATATAATGGAAGTGGAGGCAGTTGTAAAGGAAAGGGAATGTTAAAAAGTTGTTATGCTGTGTTTGGCAAGAATGAGTCATTTTAAATGTGTCAATCATGATAATCCAACATATTTTTAATCTAAAGGTCAATAGAAGCGGTTTCTATTGTGGTACAATAGTTATGCCAAATATGAAAGCACGCATTTATAAGATGATTTCAAGTATTAATACAGTACCATAATGTGTCTTGGAGAATTAATCTCAGCTTTAAATTGAAGGGCATAGATTGGTCAAGGTAGGAGAATTTTATTAAAAATGTACTGATATAACCCATGACGCTTTCATTTCAGCAAGTCTGCTGGGCTGAATTCCCATATCTCAGGCATGCTTTAACTGTATAGATGAAAAGTGTCTTTTCTACCAAGAGACAGAACTTGCTTTGTCTAGGGGAAACCTAGGATCTACTATTAAACCACAGAGCATGAAGATTTCCTAGTGTGGTTACTCGTCGTGCTTCTAGACACTGAGGTATGTATTTCTCCTGAGGAAGCACATGTGCCTAAGTGCCATTAAAGCTAACAGAAGACTACCTGTCTCCAGGGAAATCTCGACCTGCGGAATTCTTTTCAATACAGACTTCAACTCAAACATCAAAGATTTTCCTTCAGTATTCATTTCTCTGCTCTTCTGTCCCTTTTGCGACTAAAGCTGCCTACCGTAGGACTGTTCTTTCAGCCATCAGTAGAACTGTTATGAACACAATGAACACAAAATGCAAAGCATGGGCATAAAGACCCAGCCAAGCCAAGCAGATCTTAATTTTGGGTTGTCCCAACAATACAATCAAAAGGAAAATCTTTTGTTTCTACTGTTGCTTGCCAAGGAGATATAAGGGTGAAGACAGAGAGCAAGAAGTGATATAAAGTGCTCTGCTGCCATAGCTAAAGAAGGTGAGGGCATCACTGGTGGTATTGGGATTTTCTTCTTTACGTCTTTGTAGCCACGGATAGGGAGAACCTGTAGGATAGACTACAGAATTGCAAAAGTGGTTAAATATCTTGGTGGTTGTCTGGTATTCATTTCCATGTTAAGCAGAGGAAAGTAGAGAGTTTCTCCAACACTGTCTTCCCTCCTCTCCACTACCAAGTTGAAATATTGAGCTTGCCACAGAATAAACGTGTTCAATTAGATTTAGATTATGCAGAGATTATAGCTCATGTCATATAGAGAGTTTTAGTTTTAGTGCTGTAGACTCGTGATCAGATTTGGTCTTAGTAGAAGCAATTTTCTCAGACAATGAAGCTCCGCCCCCTTAACCTGGATCTGAATAGAAACCTATGGGATTCATCTCTTCAATATTTAAATGAATGTAGAGCTTGATAAACTGAAAATTCTTATTTAAGCAATCACATAGAACACTACAACAATCACTGCAGAACCCATACAATAAACCTTGGTGTTTCAGATTTCTTACAGGACATTATAGTACTTGCTTTAAAACAAGATTCATAATCTACACAAGAATCCCTCTCCAGAACCGTTCAGTTTGAAGAAGTGACACTCTGAACAAAATGTGCTTTGTTTTCCTCTTCTCTTCTCCCAGGCCTCTGCAGAGAGAGTTGTACAACAACTCTGTGGTTAAAAATGAGAAAAATAAACTTTTTTGGAAAATACCATCTCCTTATACAAATTTTGTAAAATGCCACTGGTTACAAAATTGCATGCATCTATGCGCAAAATTCCATGCCTGTAATTTGTTGAAAATATTTTGAAAATTGAAAGTGAGTACACTTGTTGCATACTTTGAATGCCAGCTATTCCACATCATATGGATTGGCAGCTTTCTAGGTTATATGTTCTGGAGCTCTACTGAATGGAGTCAGACTTAAGCATAGTATTAAGTGTGCTGGAGTTCTGAAAATTTTGCTTCTAATTCTTAAAAGAGTTCATCAGTGCCACTGAAGCACTTAAAAAAGGATGCAGTGGGATTTCAGGAGCTGAAGTTCTGGCCTGTGATTGAAAAGACTCAGCAACAACCTCATCTTGGAGGTGCCTTCACTCACAAAGCAACAACTTCCCCAACCCTCTCGGATTCCCCCCGACTGTGGGACTGCATGTCGAGCATTCCCACAAGCAGGGAAATAGAGGCAGCAGATTCCCTTACACAGTGGCATGCAGCTCTGCTCAAGAAAATACGTAAACATCTGTATAAAAGACTAAAGCACAGGCATAAGCACCCCACGTAATTAGGAAATACTACAGATGAAGTACTACAGATGGGAAGATGCACTTATTTTATTTCATTCAACTATTTCATGAAACGTGATTTTTATTTATTGGAAATGAAACAAATCAACTCAGTCAGACTGCCTCAGTAGCTTGATTAGTCCGCTTCTGAACACTAAAGGATTTCTTCACCTGCCTCTAATTTGTATAAATGTTGCAAACGATGAAACTGGGCTGCCCACGGGGTACAAGATAGAGTTGATTTGGAACATAGATCACGAGCTTGCTATGCTTTTTCCCCCTGCATAGCTACCGCAGGAAAGCCGGGACCACGCGTCGGGGAACTGCCCCGCACCTCCAGCAGAAGTGAGTCCTGCAGAGACCCCTGCTGGCACAGCTCAGGAAGTCATCCCGACCTCGCTCCAAGCCTTGGCCACCGCGAGCCGGTACAGATTGGCTTTTCCTGAAAGACAGATGAATCTCATACTCTCTTTCCCATCCATTCTAATCCCTGGCTCGGATTTCTTCTTTTTCTGTTTTTCTGTTTTTGTTTGTTTGTTTGTTTGTTTGTTTGTTTGTTTGTTTCTTTCTTTCTTTCTTTCCCCCCCCCCCCCCCACGTCTCTCTTGTGGAGAGGTTTCTTCAAAATCCTGATGGTTGCTTTCACTGCGATGGTAGTTGCTGATAACAGACAACTGTTGACTGCAAATTTCCATAAATCACACTCTGCGATGTAGAGTAGGTAGATTACAGTTATTATACATTCTTTGGCAGGTACATCAACAAGTGAACAGTGAAAATGTGTCAACATTAGAAAATTAAAAGATATATATTAAGAAGATCAGAATGTTGCAGCGGTATTGAGGTAGAGCACAGCCAAATGAGTTACTGCTTTTACATTTTATAGTGACAGCAGATTAAAGCAGTGGGGGAAAAAATACAAATCCCAGCAGAATAACGCATCTGTGGTAAACCTCCAAAAGCCCCAGTGGTAGAATAATCTCAGATCAGGCAGCAATTTACGGGGCAAGTTTGAGAAGTCTTAGAAACTGTAATATGGGAAAAAGTCAATGTGAGAAAGATTTAAGTAGGCAACACTGTCTTCAGCCAGTACTACTGCTGTGTGTACATCCCTTAGGTCCCTTGAGTGATTATGCCAATATCTGCAGCATTAGGATTGGACACCTATTAATCAGGATGAGCAAACCTTCACATCTCTGCTGTGAAGAATCATGAACTGAAGGACTAAATATAGGCAAACAGATCCAATAACTTTATCCTTACAGCAGAGTGACATAAGCAAATATAAATCCCACTAGTGTTATTATAATGCCTGCCAAGTTAATTGAGAACATATTCGTCTCTTCAACTAAATAAATTACTGTTACAATTCTATGACCCAGAGGTCATCTCCCTTAGGAGACTCCTAGCACTTGAATTAACTATTCAGCTCGTCACAGCAAATGGCCTCAGCCAATCAATGCCAAATAAATACTGCTGAAATATGCATTTAATTATCTTAACACTTTAACTTTTAAAACACTTTCTCTGCCAGCAATTTTTTGTTCTTGTTGTTTGGTCAGGATGGGTGAGAAACTTCTGAGTCTAGTCTGTGTAGACTCTGGTCCCAGAGGATATCACAGCCAATGATCATGGACAGAACTGGTTGCAAAAATGCAGTTTCTTTCATATGATGGAGTTGCAATTTTTACCAACATTATTTGCTTTGCTGATTGTGAGAAGCAAACACAGAAAGATAACTTCTATGAAGATTCAAAAGTACTGCCCTCTAATTTGCTTTGCCAGATTAAATAAGGACAAAATGCCTCCTCTAATGAAGAAATCATGTATTTCCAAACTCAGAGTTACTATTGCTGAATTAAAACTGACATGCAAAATGCCAGTGAGCTCACTACAAGTAGCTTTATTTTAGGAATGATGAGGTTTAATTTACACACCAACTAAAGCCTACTACAAAAAAAAAAAAAAAAAGAATTCATCCTAATGCAAAATCAGAAGCTTTTGGCATCTTGTCTGGTGGAATCAAATTATAAACTATTACCAGTTCCTCATTCATCA
>NC_034438.1:38894540-38922244 GCF_002078875.1 Numida meleagris | reverse complement strand
AAAAACTGCTTTCCATCCTCTAGACTTGCTAAAATTCATTGTAATGAATGCAGCCTATGCCCCATACTTCTAACCCCAGCTTAAGCTCTATGCATAGACTTTGCACGGGACTCCTCAACTGGAGTTCGTCTTCTGTTGAGGAACACACAGTAAGTTATAATTTAGGCTACTCATATTGCATATTACTCCCAAGAAATTGGAAAGCTCCTAACCAATCTGCAGCAAATTGGAATAGAATTAAATTTGCTATTCACTCGCATCACCGTAAGTAAGAGTTCAGCTTGGTTCTGCGTACAAAATAATTCCTGCTTGACTACAAATGATTCTTAAGTTCTTATCTCCTTTTTTTTTTTTTTCCATATGTAAATAAACAAACACATATCTATATTGCAATATAAAGAAGACAATTGCAATTGTTTGGAATCTAATATTCATGGCTTTAATTCTTTTAAAGAGGAGAATAAAAGTGATGACACTCTGCAGACTAGTAGACTTCATACCTTTGGATTTTTTTTTCAGAAAAAAATGGCTCATTAATTTTTAAACAAGAGACATTCATTATTATGCTTTCTGTGACAAGACTGATTTTTTTTGTAAATGATGACCATAATTAAGCCTCTCGTAATGAACATTGCTACTACGAAACAGTACAATTTATATAATGTCTCCACTCTAGGAGACTTTGCTTTTTTATTGGGGAGAAAGATCAGATAGTGCCTGAGATTATGGTATAATACTATTATTTTTAAGGATATTACACAAAACATATAAAGTCTATATTAATCTTTAAGCAAAACTTAATTAGGCTGTGGTTGTTTAGCCAAAGAAAGAACTGAAGGATTTGTCATGACTCTAATGCAATGTTGATGTTATTTCTAGTTCTAGAGAAATGAAAAAAATTAAGTTATAGCCAAGTTACATTTTTACACAAGGTAAAACATTTCCTCATCATTCATGTACTTTATCTAGTATCAACAGAACACTGTATAGATAAAAGTTATTTATGTGGCTCAGAATCAGGTCTTGAATCTGCTACTGAGCAAAAAAGGAACACAATCACAATTATTTGTAGATCTTTTTGATCTTGTTCAACTGCAAATACAGGCCAGTTTCGGCTGTGACTGTGTACACCTTTGGATATGGTATTTAATCAGTCTAAGCTCAAGTTATTCCAAGTACAGAAAAAAAACCACAAACATGTGACATAGCTGACCATCTTCAAAATTTGAATACAAAACACTGACATGAGAGACTTCACAGGAGAATGCTGATAATTTCCTTATAGTATTTTTTGAATATTTTCAGTGGAATTCAGAAGCGTTTCATGAAAAAACTGAGAGGCAAATTTTGCTTACTTTAAACACTACTCAGCCAGTGGGAGTTCCTGGGAAAGTGCTGATTTTGCCGCAGTTCACGTGAGGCATATTTCCCTACTATTTCTCTGATTAAATGTGTGGCTGAATATTCCTATTTATGTTGTAAACTGTGTTGCAGAATCACTCAAATTCAGGTTTTTCTACAGTCCCTAAGTGACTTTGGAGCAGTAGCATTTCTCATCTTGGAAAGAATATGTCCTTCTAAGTTACCTTAAAAGGATTTTGGAAATCCTGCAAAGACATTAGTACTACTTCTCTGTAATTCTTTTCCAGTGCAATTTTAGTGAAGAGCAACATTATTATTAAGCTTGCTTTGAAGAACAAAGCAGTGTGATTTGGGGAGGACCTACTTGTACATAGATTTGATTCAAAGTGACATTTTAAAGTTACACCCCAGACCTGCTGAGGTTTCGGTCAAGCAGTGTGGTTCAAATTGTGCTCTGTGGCATAAGGAAGATGGAGAGGGCTTTCTACTGTTTCCAGAGGGCTTTCCACCATCAGCATTCAAACATGTTTTATTATGCTGCTGTTAGGACATCTCCACAATTAAAAAGAGATGGCCACGCTCCTTCTATCTGACTGTTTGCAGGTGGTAGAAAACAAGTTCACTTGAAAAAAAAAAAAAAAAAAAACAAAAAAAAACCTTAAAAAATAGGAAATTACCATGGAATGAGGAGAGATTGTTTTCTCTCAGATGAGGCAAATTTGAACAGAAAGTTTTGTTTCAGGCCAGCTCAGTCCAAATCAAACAGTCTCGTTCTGACAAACTGAAAAGAAGCTTTTCGTTTCACATCAGTTTGACATTAATCGATATGTGTCTGAAATGCTGCTACGTGCCATGAGGTTTGTGGTGTTTTGTGCTAGGGATCTGGAAACGTGTTCCTGCTGCCAAGTCCAAATACATGTCCTAGCAGCACCCTGATAAGACCTGGGTGGGCTTCATCCACTTCCCTCTGTTTTCCTTTTTTCTTTGCTTTGCTTCCTCTGGGAAACAGATTGAGCTTACAGGGAGAGAGCCATGACACAAGACCATTGGTCCTCTCTGCTTGCCAGCTGTAGGAACAGGACTGCAAGTTGTGCTGTGAAGAAATCTTGCCAGCAGAGTACTGTTCTACTTCACCCAATCTCCACTAGACAAAAAGGGCAACAAGAGCCCTTTCAATATACCAGAATATGGCCTACTTGTTTATAACACTACAAGATGCTTGGCTCTGTGAATGTAAGCACTAATAACTAAACCTGAAAAGAGATAAATTGGCGTTATTGGCAATACATTTTTGCACCGTGTTTGGACAAAAATGTGCATTCAGCGAGAATGAAAGCTTACTCTTGTAAAATGTGTTCTAGAATGTTTTACATTCTGTGTTACAGTCAGAGTTTTACAAGTAGTTTAAGAAGGCTGCAGATTTCCTGCCGCTAGTGTTGGCTATTATGGAGCATACTGTCCAAGTTACTGGAATGAAAATGAACACTCAGCCTCTCAGTCCCCAACTCATGCTAGTGGTTTTATTTTTGTACATGCTTCCTGATCAGCCTTGGTTCAACTCAAAAGATCTGGCTTGTCTCCGGCAGAATGTAACAAGTTAAACATCTTTTGTTAACACCTAGACACATTCAAAATATTCTCTTGTGTATATTATAAAATTATGAGAGTGCATAACAATATTTTTGGTGAAAAAAAAAAGATCTAGCATGCATTGCATATTGTTCTGAATACTTGCTGCTCCTTGCCAATGAAATATGAGCACACTTTGCAGGAGCTGTCCCCTGCCAGGATTTAAAGCCTGGCAGCTAGAGCCAGGGAAAGGCTGTAGACTATTTGTTTCCCGATAGAAAGCAAGCTGGTGCCACAACAAGGTAGAGCTCTCGCTGAGTGCTGCAGTGCTCACAGCTCATGGAGTTAGTGACTGGCAGGCTATCAACAGCCATGGGTCAAAAACAGAGCAGATGCCAAGAGACGAGCTGCACATGGGTGCCATATATCTTTGATGCAGGCTATATGTCTGTGGGCCAAGACACAGGAAAGCTGGGTGACATAAGAAGCCCTCTTATTCCACTGTACTTAGAGAGCAATGGAGGAGAGTCCTTCCAGCACTGTCCTTCCCTGAGGAATGAGAAGAAAGAGTTGAGTTTCTCAAAGCAGCAGTGACTCCAGACTGACCAGGGCTGCAAGAGACATGTCTTTAACACACCATGCTGAGGAGGAGCAGCAGAACATGTAGTGGCTGCTTTCTGCACTGGTTCTTTCTTAGGGCTAGTGGCAGACTTGCAGTGTTTCCCTTTGGGCTACAGAGCACTGCACAAACTTCTGCTTTGTAATAATTCTGCCTAAGAAACTGAGGGTGGTTCATCTGAGAAGGCATGGTAGAAGGCAGAACAAGTAGTCAGATAAAGTCTCCTTGGCAATATTTTTTTTCAGTGGGAAGATGAGATCCTCTGTAATTTGCAGAACATGATGTTCTGGACACAACTGAGTGTGAAAAAAAAAAAAAAAGAAAGAAAGAAAAAGAAGAGAAAAGATTTTAAAATTTGGCACCATTGATTAAAGGCTAAATAAAAAGCCAAAACAGACATAAGGGACAAAGGCAAAAGATTACATTTCTCGTATTTGACCAGAAGTGCTTGACAACACTATTTACACTTACTGGGCATTATTGCCACATTAGCAACAGCTCAAGTGAAACGTTTAGAATGAAATAAAAGACAGGCAAAACCATCCTTTTATAGTCTGATTACGGACAGTACACTCAGGAACAGTGTCAAAGACCACACTTGTTCATGGCTTGAAAACCAGGACATGTAGGCGTGCAGTACTCTCTCTATTTTTATGGAACTGAGACCTAAATAAACGTTCTCATCTTGAGATTTTTTTGCTAGATTTTTTCTGTTGACATCACAACCATTTACTCTGCAGAACTAACTTTGCTGACACAGTGGCTGCTGTGGGAATTAAAAAAAAAAAAAAGAATGGAGGATTCTGGAAGACCTATGTTTGGTCACGGAATAACAATCAGATTTTACATGCATGCAAAACCCAGCTGGCTTCTGCAAAATCATTAGTGTAAAAACCAGTCACCATTGTTCTGCTGTCCTAGTATGCATATATTCCAGTATTGAAAAGTACTATCTGAACTACCGCTGAAAGACATGCACTTGAAGATCAGTGTGGAAATAACAAAGGCTTATGTTTGGTGTTACAATGTTGCAAAATGCAAAATGAAGTCATCTCAGAACGAATGAAAGCACAGGTGGACAAAGGACCGAAACTGCTATCTGTCATAGCGCAGGATCTGAACTGAACTATTTAATTTTGTTAAAACTCAATTTTGTTGTTCAGTTGATAATGTTGACATGTGACAGACCATGCTGAACAGAAAAAAAAAAAGAAAAAAGCAGAAAGTTATAGGAGAGAACACCAGTCTTATATTCAGCCTGCTTTTATAAGGAGGAAATACACTGCTCTGCATCAGTCCTGGGTGTCCAAAGTTCTTCCTGACTTTGGGTACTTTTCCTTGAAATAAACATACTTCTTGTCAAATATGCAGAGTTACACTGATACAGAACAGAGGGTACTGCTATGGTCTCCGTAAGATGCACATGAAGCAAATTTGATTCCTGCCCAGCTTACTTGCAATGTTTTTCACAGATTGCAGACTTCCCTTTTTTCTAGACACCCAGACTTATACCTGGCTATGTGGAAGATTTGTGAAGCCAGCAAAGGTGGACATCACTAAACAGAAAGAAGATGAGCAGTCAAAAAACAAACAACTAAAGAAAAGCCAGGAATGCTCCCGTAGGAAAGCTACAACACTAGACAAAATTATTTAGAAAACCTGATCTTTTGTGTAACTGAAAATAAATGAACTGATGTGGGTTTACCTTTTTCCTCTGCTTCTGATGAGAAGGTACAAAATGCCAACAGTGTCAAAATAAACTCTGAATTCTTAAAACACAGAGGGAGGTACACTAGCTTTTAAAACCCACGCTTTCCAAACCATAGGATTTCATTTCAAATGCTTGTTTTGCTACGCAGGCTACAAAGTGCACTTTGTAGTAATCCTGTGCAGGATTATTATTTTTGCCAGGTTGAAAAGTTCTTCACATAGAACATGTGTATTTAAGATTTGATATCAAAAGATTCCAAATAATGGCTAATATCCAAATTCAGGATGAATACCTACCAGATTGCCTAGAGGGATTTTTTTGGTAAATGAAGATTATCGATAACCCCTGATCTAGATACTGCACTGATGCAGCACTTCCAACAGTCTCTTTCCAGCAATTTTCTGGTAGTTCAAAGTGGAACAAATGCCAGAGGCAATAAGCAGAGAGAAAAGCATAGGAAATTACAACACTACAAAGTGTGCTATAGAGCAAACTATATTATTCTTTCTCAGATCTCTGCTCCATCTCTAAATTTTCTCCACTAGCTTCGCAATGATCTTTTCTTTCTGGCTCAGAGGTCATTGCAGAGCCTTTCCCTACTAATTCTGATGTCTCTTTTTTTTCCTGTACTTGTCCTTATACTCACTGGAAGGGGAGGAGGTAGGAAAGAAGGGACAAGGGTGATGGGAAAGGGGCTCCATGGAGACAAAATTGTACTGCTCCTTCCCATGGGAGTTCCCATCCACTGCAGGGGAACCAGTGAGGCCTGTAGCAGTGGGAAAGGCTGGGGCTGGGGTTGGGGATGACTCCAGCAACTGTAGGGCCTGGAGCAGGGGGTCATGTGAAGTTTCTGATGGAAAGGCCTAAGAGCCAAGGCAGCAGTGAGTGATTTGGAGAATGTGTGCTAGAAGTCAGGCGCAGGACTTGGGAAGAGAGAAATGTACTGGAGTCTGAGGTTGCCTTTGATGGAAATAGCTGTATTGAGGAGGGTGTAGGGATATTTTGAGAAAAAAATCTGGAAGTTTGATAACTAGAATAATTGCCTCATTACTCAGGGAAGGAAGAGAAACAGGCTGTTAGGAGCAAGAAGGTAAGTTTGTAGCTCTTTCCTTGATACAAACAAATTTGTTGGAGGTCAAGGGTAATAGTTAAGAACAGTTGGCACTGAATAACTTCAGATACTCATTTTTTGTCTTTTTTTTTTTTTTTCCCTCCAAGGATTAAAATGGAAAAGGATAGATGAAGTAATTAGTTAATACTTGCCCATGAAGCTTGAGATAGCTTAGCAATTAGTCTGTTGGTGAACATGAAAAAAACTCTCATCTTTTCAAAGTCTAAGTGACAAAAAGTAGTAGAAGAAGAAAATGTGATGGACATGAGATGGAAATACAGCTTGCAACAAATAGGATGAAGAAATCAAATAATTCATTTTGTTGTAGAGGCTAAGAGCTATGTATTGCTTTTATCAGAAGATTCTGGTTGCTTTTTTGTTATGATGTATGTGATAATAAAGTTATTAAAATGTTAAATACAAACTGCTTGTCCATGAAACAAAGTGAAACAAACAAACAAAGAAAAAAAACCAAACCAAAACAAAACAACACAAAAATCAAACAAAAGTATCCACTTGGGAAACTGAAAATAGGGATAAAATTATGTCTTTAATGCAAAGTACTCTCCAAAATTAGTCTAACTTGTAATGATTTCTACTGTATTAAAAAAATAAATAAATAAAAAGGACAAACTAGGACACTTCTGTGTGTATGGTCTATAAAGTATTTTTTTCTTTTTTTTTTTTCCAGTCTGTACTATTTTTTAAAATTATTTTTATAAACAACAGGTTAACATCATAGACAAGCAAGTAGATGCACGTCCTTCAGGAGAATGCTCATTCCCTCTGTAAGATAAGTTAACTATGAAGAGAATCTAATGCTGATGTTAAAGTAAGGCTTCATCCACTGAGTGTTCAATTACTGAGTAAATATACACTAGGCATCTGCTTTGAATGTTTAGGCAGTGAATTGCTTCCTAAGGTGAGATACATCTGTGCTCCTTCTATTAGCATATTGTTGCTTGGTTTTGTGTATTCTGCTAACTCAAGCTCTTTTTCAAAGTACATTATAAAAAGCTCAAAAGACCTAGCTAGGTTGTTTATAGAATCTCAAACGAAGAAATAATATTAAAATTTCCTGACAGGTATTTCAGACAGTACTTTTAGACAAGCTCTCTGAGATAAAATAGGCTAAAGCCACTATCCAAAATCAGAGAAACATCAATAGATGAAGAAATTGTTCACACTGTCTGCAGTTTTCAGTGTACCAGACATAAAATTATAAATGGAGGCTGGCAGACACATCCCAACACAATGCTAAGGAAGCTCAATGTACCAAATCATTAGTCTGTACTCCAGAAAAACTTTCTGCCTGAGTAAAAAGGATATTGTAGGGTCAGATCCTACAATGAGAAAAGAAACATTTTTATTGACAACAAGTTAGAGTAATAATGTTGTTCTCATACAGAGGTCCCTACATTGTTCATGATTTATAAAGACTTCTTTGTTGCTACACAGAATGATATATTTAGCAAAAATAAGTAGCAGAGAGCTAGGGTTGAGGGAGTGAGGCATTTTAGTAACTTTCTTAGAATTTTTTTTCTTAGAATCTGTTGATTAGACAAAAAAAAACCTTCATTTTTCTCTTTCTCACTTGCCTACATACGTAAAAAGATATAGAAAGGAAAGGAAGGAAGGAAGGAAGGAAGGAAGGAAGGAAGGAAGGAAGGAAGGAAGGAAGGAAGGAAAAGACAAACATGTTTCGGGCTCTTCTGTTAAAACATGATCTGATTCTGCTGGCTTCTGTTTTCTAATACTTGTATGATGTTGGAGGAGCTGAGTCAATGTGAAACTTGTATAGAATGAACAAGGCTTGCTTACCATACTTTTGTAACAACGTGATAGACAATTTTATTAATAGTTGCTCTCTTTCCTATTAAAACACACAAGATTCTGCCACTAGTTGCACATGAAGACTATATTGCTGTCTTCGAGCTTATCTAGTGGAAAAATTTTTACCCAGTGCTTTGCGTTCTATTTTCATTTATTTTACAGGAAAAATGCTCTTGAGATTACCTGTTTAATTAATCTTGTCCTCATTTATTTTATTATGTCTTCAAGTTTAAATGCTGATTTTGTGAACATCTGTTTCAATCACAGTTGCAAACTCATTACTTTTATGAGTCTTACATATTTGAGATAGATTTTCTGTTGACCTTTGTTGGGAAACTGAATGTTTTTGTTGTTACTAATATTTCCATAATTAGTACTGTTGTTAGTGCCACCATGGTACTTCTTTCAAATGAAATACTGTGTCTTGGTTGATCATATTGCCAAACCATATTAAATCAGATAAATATTATTTAACTTTCCTTGGCTTTGAAACAAAAACTACCACAAAACCCTCCATACATGACAGCTATAAATTGCCATCTCAAATGCACCACTGGAATAAGTTTTAAATTTCTCATTTCTAGTTTCCTTTTTGCTCACTTGGGGTTGAAGTTCTACCTTACTATTAACTACCCCATGATGGAAACCAAGTTTAGACAAAGTGCCTCAATTGTTTCTGAAAATATTTTATGTAGGTACTTGAACGGTGGCAGGTTGTAAACACCTCACAGAAATGTGTTTAACATATTTGGTCAACATAAAGTCTTTGAAAAATTGATGTGAGAAGTGCACAGAAGACATATTTTTCAGTTTCTGAAGTTAAAATTCTCCAAACCTGGGAATGTTTGAGGCATCTACCATTTACTCATGCACTTGCAGCTTAATCTTCAAGAACTAGGAAAGAGAACCAGAGAAAACAGAGACAAAAACTCCCTGGAGAACTATGGAAAAGGAGTCAGAGCTGGCAGCCAGCCAGGATGGAGCAGGAATGGACACCAACAAAGTTCATTCAAGACTGTCATTTACAGACTATTTGGAGAAGACAAGTAGAACTAAAACTGTGTGCTTGATGATGGAGCATTGCATTGCAATGAGGAGAAGCAGCCATCAAATTTGAGTATTTGAGGAAAATCTTGGCAATGAAGTAGAATGACACTGTAAGCTGCAGATGAGACTGTGCCTCCTCTCTCCCTTTGAAGAGCAAACCAGACCTTTGCGGCCAGCGTTATGCAACAGAAGGGATAGCTATTACTGCCACCTGGCTCCAGTGAGGCAGGTGTGGGAAGGTAAATCCTTTCGTGTCTTACTTTGATAACATGTGATTTTTAGGAATTAAAGGACAGAGAAGGCAGTGTTTTAGGATGTTTCTGAAAATTTCACAAAATTGCATATATAATAATCTTTTAAAGAATAATTATAGGTACTCAGAAGTAAAGCCATATCAACATTATTGTTACTAGAGTAATTTCAATTTAGCTCACTCAAGCATAGTTATTAAATGATTCTAAATTTATTTTCATCAGACCTTGGAACTCATTCAGTATACAGAAAAGGCTCGGTATGAACATATCATTCAAGTTGTTCAGAGAGGATGGTGGGCAGATGCGCGTTTCAGCTGCTGCAGGAGTTTGCAGGTATCAGTGAATGGAGCAAAGAGGGAACGGAAGACTAAAAGCAGCTGTAGTTATGTGTCATGGTTTTGTGATTTTCAGTTATTAGTATTCCACATCATAACATTATGTAGTGAATGTACCTGGTTCTCAAGAGAGAAGGACTACTACATTTCCCAGGGTACTTTGCTCCTCTGTTGCCATTTCTGGCCAGAGGGAAAAGATAAAAGCTTGCAGATCACGAGACCTCGTCCTTTTTTTTCCGCCGTCTCTCGTCTTGGTAGCACCTCACTCTCCAGCCGTCTTATCGTCGGTAGTAGAGTAAGGCCTACCTTGATTTTGGGACATTCTTTCTCTCTGTATTGGATTTATCAGCTTCAATTGTAATTATATTGTTTCATAGCGTGTTGTTTTGCATTCCGATATCTTATTTAGTAAATTAGTTTGTTTCTCCTCCGATTGTTGACACTGTTTTTTGCTCTCAGGGCCATCTCCTTACCCTTTTCCCCTTTTCCCAGGGCGTGGCCCCTTTGTCCCCCATCCCATTTGTCACAGAACCGGGCCAAACGCCCGTAAACCGTTGACATTATGGAAAACATGCTTTAGAGGAATCCATATTTCCAATTTGTCCAGTCACTGCTTGCAGTGTCTTTGCCATTCCAGACAATTTACAAACCAGACTTTTCACTGGCACTCACTAATTGTGCATTGCTACTATGTGGTGACAGTACTGAATAAACTGCAAAGAGCTGAATGTTCACAGCTGTGAGTGAGGTCAATGACCCAGTCCCCGGAGTAAACTGAATTATAGAAAATGTTAATAATGCTAAAAAAAAAAAAAAGGAACAGCAACAACAACAACAACAAAAACAGTCTGCTCAGATAGCTTTAAATGGGATACCTAAAAGTAGTCTATGAAAGTAGTCTACATTTTGCAATAGGCTTCTCATTCTTCCATTGCACCTCATGAAAGTTTTGCGGTGACAGTCTAAAAAGATAAGTATGTAATAATACAAAATAAATAAATAAATACATAAATACATAAATAATGGCAAGGATAGGCAACGGTGTCCAAACTGATATGCCTGTCTCTAAAGCAAAAACCTACCTAGTTACTTGGGATATCTTTTTCAGCTGCTCAAATTACACTAAAGACTGGTAAAGCAACAGTCATGAACTTGCTGAGTGTCAGTTTTCACAAAAGAAACTGCTGCACTTGCCACCATGCATGTGTCAGGGTATGGAAAAGGAAGAGTCAGAATTTTCTTTCTAGTAGGCCAAGGTTCCCTCTTCACAAATTACTTTGAAAACTTTTGTTTCTTTGGGCTCAGGACTGAGAAATGTTGAACATCCTCTGATGTAGAATTGCATGTAATTCAAAGCCTACGCTTCATTTTGCTTCTTTAACATGAAATACATGTCCTAAAAGAATTTTCTTTCACTTCTAGAAATTATATGAGAATTTATTCCTGAAACACACAGACCAAATGAAAAGCAGCATGCTACCAAGAGCTTTCTGTGGACAGGGAAGGCACAGTAAATATGGCAGAGCTCTGCCAGTGTGGAGCACATTCCTGTGTCTGAACACATTGGCACATCATAAAGTATTCTGCCAATTAATTCTGCCCACAAGAAGAATTTCTTTATAAGCTATCTTCAGTGTCTTCATTTCTTCAATTAGTTTGTTAGGAAAAGACAGCAAAGTTTGTATATCATATACGTCAATCCAAACTTTACTGCTTTAATTTTATTAAGTTAAAATATATTACTGTTAGAATGAGTTCTTATATACTTTTGAGTTATGGCTGAGCTGTGTACCTGTAATAATGTTAACACTGGAAAGAAAACATACAAGCATCTCTAGTTTCAGTGCTGAAACTGCCCATCTGTTCAGTGTGTCAACATAACTTGAAGAAAATGAATTAAGAATGGTAGCAATGTTACTCCTTACAAATAAAAAAAAAAGAGAGAGAGAGAGAGAAGATTCAGCTGCCTTGTTTCAGTAGATTGGGTGTTCAATACCTGAATCAAATGCTCACATACTGCTCTGCACAGGCAAGTCTTACCTGATCATGCTAGAAATAATCATCAATATGGCTGAGCAACCACCATTTTTCACTGATAACTTCACTGTGGATTTCATTGCAGCACAGTAATTTTTATACAGTGTTTTTCCTATAAATACTCAAAAAAATGGCTTTTTTAATGTAAAACTCTCTAGATTTAAGGACAAAAATTACTTCAGATCTTCACTTAAACAACGGGGTAATTGTACATTATTTTTCTTTCTCTTTAACTTTAGAAACAGTGGACCTTAGCCTAGCAGACATTCTCTCTGCAAAGTACTTAAGTACCTTTCTGAAATTCAAGAGACATTCTCTTGTACTCATTATGTTATTGCCTGTAGTTAAATATCTAGACTGAGCTGTAGGAAGAAAAGGTAAGAAAGTGTCCCAAAGGGGGACAACTATATCTGTGAAACCTTCACACAGCTGTTTCCATAGAGGATAAAAAGATAAACACAGTGTAGATGAAAGGAGAAAGAATGGTTATATCCTGGTATGATTACAACCCTACCTACAAGAGGAGAAGAAATGACGCCCTAGGGTCCAGAAAACCTTGATATGGCTTTGCTTAGGTATTTATTTTGATTCAGGATCAAATTTCTTCCATTGATGCCTCACAGTCCAAATATACAAACCTTCCAAGGTACATTTAAAATATTTTCCATTTAGTGGGATCCACTCAATGGTTATAATGGCTACTGTAGAAGGAATTTGGTTAAGTCATTGACCAGCTGACTCAGAGCTGAAAGAAAGTTCAGTATGGATTTGCTGTTACTGTGGATAATATAGAATCAAAAAATGCATTTATTACTTTTTGTGTATTTTATTACTATCTGAGAAATTATCAAAAATAGTACTGTACAACTAAATATTTGTAATAACACACAGATTGTCGCTATCCTTAATGACCTTAATGAATGAAAGGATCCTTGTGATATATTTTCTACAATTATTTTCCCTGAATATTTTTTAAATGCTGTGATAAATAGCTGAAGCTCCACTGGAGAAGGTAATAAGTTTATACAGCTGAGCAATATCTCTCTGACTGAATAAAAAAATAATGAAAAAACAATTTTTCTGTTTTGAATATCATCATCTTAGTCCTTTTTATGGCTTTAGTCCATCTGGATGTTTCCACCTAGGATATATCAACCAACCTAGTGGCCTTTTATGATGATGTCACTGCATCAATGGACAGGGGAAGAACCACTGATGTCATCTATCTGGACTTCAGTAAGGCCTTTGACACAGTACCTCACAACATCCTTCTCTCCAAATTGGAAAGATATGGATTTGATGGGTGGACTGTTCAATGGATGAAGAACTGGCTGCAGGATCGAGTCCAGAAAATGGCATTCAGTGGTTCAACGTTTGGATGGAGATCAGTGATGAGTGGTGTCCCCCAGGGGTTGGTCCTGGGGCTGATACTCTTTAATATCTCCATCAATTACATTGACAGTGGAGTTGAGTGCACCCTCAGCAAGTTTGTGCATGACACCAAGCTGTGGGGTGTAGTCAACACATCAGAGGGATGGGATGTCATCCAGGCTTGAGCAGTAGGCCCAGGAGAACCTCATGAGGTTCTACAAATCCAAGTGCTAGGTCTTGCACCTGGATCGAGGCAACATCCATTATCAATACAAGCTGGGGGATGAAAGGACTGAGTACAGCCCTGACAAAAAGACCTAGAGGTACTGGTGGATGGGAAGCTGGACACGAGCCAGCAATATGTCCTCACAGCCCACAAAGCCAACAGTATCCTACTCTATATCAAAAGAAAAGTGGCCAGCTGGTTGATGGTGGTGATCTTGCCCCTCTACTATGTGCTGGTGAGGACTCACCTGGAGTGCTGTGTCCAGATGTGGAGTCCTCTGCACTGCAGAGACATGGACCTCTTGGAGTGCCAAGAGGAAAGCTGCAAAAATGAGCCACCGAATCCTCCTCCTTCCAATCCTCCTTCCAATCCTCCTCCTTCCAATACTTGAAGGGAGCATATAAACAGGAGGGGGAATGATTGTTCATGAGGGTGGATAGCGATAGGACAAGGGGGAATGGTTTTAAACTGAGACAGGGGAGATGTAGGTTAGATATTAGGAGGAAGATTTTCACTCAGAGGGTGATGATGTACTGGAACAGGTTGCCCAGGGGGGTTGTGGATGCCCCATCCCTGGAGGTATTCAAGGCCAGGCTGGATGCGGCTCTGGGCAGCCCAGTCTAGTGGTTGGCAACCCTGCACTAAACAGGGGGATTGAGACTCGATGATCTTTGAGGTCTTTTTCAACCCAGGCCATTCTATGATTCTATGAATGGAACACCCGTCCTACGAGGACAGGGTGAAAGAGCTGGGGATGTTCAGCCTGGAGAAGGCTCCAAGGTGACCTGACAGTGGCCTTTCAATATCTAAAGGGGAACTACAGGAAAGAAAGAGACAGACTCTTTAGCAGGGTCTGTTGTGATAGAACAAGGGGAAATGGCTTCAAGCTTTGAGAGGGTAGATTTAGGCTGAATATAAGGAAAAAGTCTTTTAGGCTCCATCCCTGGAGACTTTCAAGGTAAGGCTGGATAGGTCCTGGGCAACCTGACTGAGCTGTGGATGTCCCTGTTCATTGCAGGAGAGTTGGACTAGATGACTTTTAAAGGTCCCTTCCAACACTAAGGATTCTATGATTCCATGACTCTACATCATCACATGTAAGAAAATAGGCTATTCTTTTACCTCATTTTGGTAATTGTTTATCCAACATATTTCAGAAAATTTGATTAATTTTTTCAGACACTGCAGGGGGTTTAAGCATCATTAACACTCTTCCTGAATCTATTTTTAAGTCCACAGTATTTCTTTGAGAATTTTAGTTTTGATTATTATCTGTTTCAGTGTCTTGACTAATTTTTCTACTCTTCCCTATGTTCCCTGTAATGTCTCAGTACATACAATATTCAACACTAAATCAGACTTTCCAATAATATTTCAAGAATTTCCACTATTGCCACCTTATTCCTCCCCTCCATGGCATCAGACTTTGTTCACATACATTAAAGCTTCATGACACCTTTCATTTTTCAATTTCATTAATTTTAAATTTGCTGCTAAATGACTCATATGACTGATCAGGTCAACTAGATTATTACTACCTCCTTCACCAAAGATGGTCTTCAAACTTGATTAAAATGGGGATCGGATCCTCACATAATATCTAATTAACTATTGACCTGGGCTAAGTTGCACTAAATGAAGATCTGGTGCTAAAGGCAAGATTGTTTTTTCTGCCTTCTGAAGAGGATGTAAGAACAAAAGTATACAATGGCCAAATAGTATACACTGATCTAAAATGCTTTAATTTTTTCTGAAGGCATTGCTTATTACTTTCATAATTAAAGAAATGCATTCAACAAAAACACCTAAATAGAGTACATTAAGCTATATACTTGACTTCCTGATCAAACACGTTTAAAATTGTGCCATCATTTACTCAGTTTCATCTTGTGTAGAGCCTGTCCACAGATTGCCATACAGCATCTGGAATGATAAAAAAAGTACGTAAGCCATACAATTTTAAAAAGTCCTGTTCACGAATGGTGTTGTACTCCTTGCAAACAAAAGGGTAAAATCAGTATTAAAGAGAAAAAAATATATACCTGTATAATGGAGCATATGCATCTGATGCCAAATATTGTCAAGGATTTATAGTTCATCATCATTTCACCAGTAATAACATATATCTGATATATTTTTAAAAACAAGTAGAAAAAAATCTATTTGTATTTCAGACTATGTACAACAAGACACACTTATTGGTGCTCACATGAATGTAGCAAAATCTTCATAGCTTTCAAAACAGTCCAGAATGGGTTTTGAATAAGCAGGTGAAGTATGAGTGGATAGGAGGAAGAAACTGGATTTTATTAGTCCTTGTTGAGATATCCATATCAATGAGCTTCATTCTGTGTCAGATATTGTAGTAAGTAGAAAAGGGAGTCATCAGCAGTGACACATCTCAGAATTACAGAAAGAGATTAACACTTGTAATTTTAACTTAATGAAAGACTCAATCCTAATGACATCAGGGACTTCCAGAGAAGTAGTAAGCACTCTTCAGCTTTAAAAAGAAGGAAAAAACAAACAAACAAAAAAAACCTGAAAGCATCTTTCCCTGAAATCTCCCTATTCCCAGCCCAACCAACCAACCAACCAACCAACCAACCAACCAACCAAAACAAACCCTGCATTTTTCAGATTTGTCTCTTTCTAAGAGAGCTAAAAAAGACAGGAGTTGAAATAGTATATGTTGCCTAATAAGAACAAGCTGAGAAACCTACACTGAATCTTAGTTCTCAATATGAAATGCCCTAGGTTTAATTTTGGTATACTTCAAAGCCACAAGCTCCTCCTACAACTTCAAATAAAAGCAAAGCCCAGCTTCAAATCTCACCTCAATTTCTGATGCACCAGCAGTATTGACAGAAGCTGTTTTGGATAACCACGATGACAAAAAAAAAAAAAGCTTGGTCATAATGACCCAATATCACTAAGTTAGATTAACAATGACATACTGGAAACTTCTCTTTAGTTCAGAAAAAAACTTATTTTATCATTTAATAACTTACCAATTACTTCAAGCCAGCAAAGACATGGGAAAACTATAAGATAGAAGTTTTTTGATATGTTTTTGTTTTGTTTTGTTTTTTTAACATAAAGTACATTACAAGATCACACAATCAATAATACTCAGAGCAGGATCCAATGGATGTGCATTAAAATTTAAAGAGGGAAGTGAAGGAGTGCACATGAAAAGATCAAGTCATCTCCATGGCCTTAAACACTCTGACCAAAGAGCATAAGGGTAAGTGAGGAAAATCCATTAGAAAATGTGTTGAATGAGTGATGACAGAGAGACGATAAAGACTCCAAGAACACCAGGCGTAAAGATTGACCCTTCCTGGGCACCTGAATAAGAGAAAACGGAAAGCATCCAGAATTAGATAAGAACATCTGTAGCCAAACCTGTAAGAAAACAAGGCTCAAGGCTGGGATTTTTAGAGCTGCTCTGAAAGATATAAATGCCTTATTCCCATTCAGTTTAATTAGGTGTCTGAATCCCTCACTGCTGCTTGAAAATCTCAGTCTTTGAACATATTCACCGCTGATTACTTCCATCACAGAAATGCTGGCAGTTGATTAGAAGGTTTTCCAGGAGTACTTTTTGTTAAGTATCAGTGAATAATTTAACAATTACAGATAATAAATGTCCAAGTTAAAAAAGCCAAAATGTATAAGACACTGAAGACAATTTCTAAAATAAAGTGCATCTCCTCAAAAAAGCCAGCTGCACCTTCATCACTGATTTTAGTTTACCAGCGTTTTAGAATGTTGCAGGATTTCCTTGAAATGAAAAAAAAAAGCATATTCATAATATTTATCCACAGAAGAGCCAATATGGGTTACTCAAATGGAAAACACAAAGTTTGTCTCCACACTAACTGCAAGTAGCCAGACAAAGGCCAACAACATGCCATGCAACTATCTTCACCAGGAAAAAGCCATCGCCAGAGAGAGTTACAGAAAGATCTTTTTAAAATATAAGAAAAGATAAAGAAAAATGAACAGGAATTAATCACTTCAGGAATCCCTGGACAGCTTTAGGATCTTCATACCAGTTTGACAAGATTCTCTTATGAAACAGTGCACTGAACAGCCACTGAACAAACTAATTATGTGATACACATGTAATTTAGGGTAAGTATTTAGGATGGAGAAGAAAATAGCAGTGAGTACCATTATTCCTTCTAAACAAGATTAGAGCAGAAAACAGAGAAACCCAGCTTTCCAAAGAGAATTTGCTTCCAAGTTAGGAGCATTTTGGTCCCAGTCCCTCTGTAATCAGATAGAAAATTCAGCCACTTGCCACACTCTGCAGATGCTCATCTTCTCCCAGTGACTACTGAGGGCCTCCAAAGGGCAAAGGCTTGTGTATGATGCATTCATCTAAAACTAAGTCACAACTCACCTAGACTCATGTCCCCCTTTCGGTCCTAAGACTGATCTCCACTGGTGATGCTCTCCTGAAAAGTATAATCCTGGTCTACTTGAACATATTAGTTATGTCAGCTGTCTTCCTAGGGTGAGGTTCACCATTGTAAGGTTCACATTGGTTTCTGACTTACTTCCTTTTAATGTATTTACTCAAGATTAACAATTTCCTCTTCTCTATCCACCTTCTTCATCGGATTTTTACTACTAAAATGTTATGAAGTGGCAGGAATCAAGAATAAACTAGGAGACAAAAACTTTGTAGTGTATTATTCTATTTGGAATGCATTTGATTTAAATAAACCTGATCTCATTCTGAAACTGTAGTTTTCAAAATTAAATTTGCTGTTCTCTTATCAAATTTCTCAGTGTCAGTAATGGATAAGCAGATACTAACCCTTTACCTGGCACTCCTCTTCCTCAGCAGTAACAATGCATGCCAGGTAGAGAGCAACAATAGAAATACCATCCTTTCACAATATCAATATAGGAAAGCAAAGAAAAGAAATCACGTTTCACAAAAACAAGACTAAAGAAGTTCTAAAGTACTTCAGAGTCCTTGAAGGAAGTAGCAAGAAAGCAGTAAGAAATGATATAACAAAAGTTTGATCTCTGTGATACTGAACAATCCATTTTTATTACTTTAACTTGTCCCTGTTCTTTGATCTCATCATGATTTTGTTCAGCAATGTGTCCTGAGATAACATAGCAGTAGTCTCTGGAAATTAATTTCTTCTAGCTGAACTACCCAGAGCTGCTGTTGAGCCCCTTTCTTCAGCTGCAGGACAATATCTATGATGCCAGCTTCTGACAATGTCATAATTCTGTTTTTTCTGACTTCATCTTGCATTCAATTAAAAGAATTCTCCTCTAGATCTTGTTTTCATAGAGCTAAATTTGAGCATTTAAAGTCAAAATAAAACACATCCTGTTGGTCCCAAGATGCTTCATAAAGGGGCCATACAACACACATCCCAGGGTTCCGAAGGAACTGTCTGATGTAATTGCCAAGCCACTCCACCATTTTTGAAGAGTCATAGCTGTCAGGCAAAGACCTCAGTGACTGGAAAAAGGGAAACATCACTCCAGTTTTTAAGAGAAGAAAGGAAGACCCAGGAAACTACAGGCTTGTGAGCCTCATGTCTGTGTCTGGGAAGATCATGGAGCAGATCCTCCTGGAAGATACATTAAGACATGTCCAAGATGAGGAGGTGATCCAAGTCAGCCAGCATGGCTTCATTTCTATGATGAAGTGCCAGCTTCAATGGATAAAGGGAAGAGCAATTAATGTCATCTATCTGGACTTATGCAAGGCCTTTGACATGGTCCTGAACTACAACATTATTTCTAAACCATGGAGATATGGATTTGAAGGCTGAAATGTTTGGTGGATAAACAATTAGTTGGATGATCATAGCCAGAGGGTTGTTGTCAATGGCTCTATGTCCAGGCTGAGGCCTGTCACATGTTATTTTCCCCAGGGATCTGTTTTGTGGCCCATAATATTTAATATCTTTATCAATGACATAGATAATGGTATCGAGCGTAACCTCAGCAAGTTTGCTGATGACAACAAGCTAAATGGTGCATTTGACACAATATAAAGAAGAATGCCACCCAGAGGGACCTAGACAATATTGAAAAGTGGGCCCACAAGAACCGAATGAGGCTCAACAAGGCCAAGTGCAGGATGAGAATCTAGCTCTTGTGATAGCAGAGGGGATGGGCAACTCGAGGAGAGTACAAAAAATTGTTAGGATATGCAAGGAGAAAACTAGAAAGGCAAAAGTCAAGCTTGAATTCTACCTGGCCACTGTAGTAAAAGAGTAAAAATCTTTTTACAAATATATTAACAGTAAAAAGAAAGCTAAGGAGAATCTCTGTCCTTTACTGGATGTGGTGGAGAATATGACCAGTGAGGATAAGGAAAAGGCTGCAGTTCTCAATGCCTTCTTTACATCTACCTTAAAAAATCAGACCAGTTACCCTTGGGGTACTCCAACCCCTGACCTGGAAGTCTGGGTTGAGGATCAGAATAAACCCCCCACGATTCAGGTAGAAACAGTTAGAGACCACTCCACCTGAATGGTCACAAATTCATAGGGCCAGATGGGATCCACTCAAAGGTGTTAAGGAAGCTGGTGGAGGTGACTGCCAAACTGCTTTCTATCTATCAGCATTTCTGGTCAATCAGAGAGGTCCCAGAGGATTGAGGCTTGCCAGTGTGACTCCTGTCTACAAGAAGTGTCATAAGGAGGATCAGGGGATTCTCCAGCAGGTCAGATCAGGGGATTCTCCAGCAGGTCAGCCTGACTTTGGTGCCAAGGAGTGTTATGGAGCAGATCACCTTGAAAGAGATCACATGGCATGAGTGGGACACCCAGGGGATCAGACCCAGCCAGCATGGGTTCATGAAAGGCAGGTCCTGCTTGGCCGACCTCGTCTCCTACTATAATCAAGTGACCCATTTAGTGGATGGCAGAAAGGCTGTTGACGTAGTCTACCCAGACTTCAGCAAAGCCTTTGACACTGTCTCTCACAGCACTGTCCTAAAGAAGCTGGTAGCCCGTGGCTTGGACACATACAGTCTGTTGGATAAAGAACTGTCTGGATGGCTAGGCACAGAGAGTGGGTGAATTGAGTTAAATCCAGCTGGCAATGGATCACAAGCGGTGCTCCCCAGGGGTCAGTACTGAGGCCAGTGCTGTTTAATATCTTTATTGATGTCCTGGACAAGGGGATTGAGTGTACCCTCGGTGAGTCTGTAGATGACACCAAGTTGGCAGGAAGTGTTGATCTGCCTGGGGGTAGGAAGGCCCTACAGAGGGATATGGACAGGTTGGATATCTGGGCTGAAGCCAATGGGATGAAGTTCAACAAGACCAAGTGCCAGGTTTAAAGTGCCACTTTAGCCACAACAACCCCAGGCAACACTACGGGCTTGGAGGACAGTAGTTGGAAGACTGCTTGGAAGAAATGGACCTGGGAGTGATGGTAAACACTTGGCTAAACATGAGCCAGCAGTGTGTTCATGTGACCAAGAAGGCCAGTGGCATCCTGGCTTGTATGAGAAATATTGTCATCAGCAGGAACAGGGAAATGATCATCCCCCTGTACTCAGCACTGTTGAGGCCTCGCCTTGAATGCTGAGTTCACTTTTGGGCCTGTCACTGTAAGAAGGACACTGAGGCCCTAGAGCATATCCAGAGAAGGGCAACAAAGCTTGTGAGGGATCTGGAGCACCAGTCTTATGAGAAGAGGCTGAGGGAACTGAGGTTGTTTAGGATTAGTCACAGGCTGATACACTGTTTGGTTAGAATACATGTGATTATAGATCATATATGCAATAGCTTGCTCAGAATACATTTAATAAATTGTTTTGGTGCACCTGATTTGTGTCAGTGAAGTGCGCTCTAGTCACTGTTTTCTTGCTCAGCAAAACAAACCAGGGAATGGGGTGGGACGAGCCCCATCTAGAGTATTGTGTCCAGACTTGGGCCCTCAGCAAAAGAAAGACGTAGAACTGCTGGAGTGGGTCTAGAGGACGTTGTGAAGATGGTTTAGAGGGCTGGAGCCCTCTCCTATGACGACAGTTTTAGGGAGTTGGACTTGTTTAGCTTGTAGGAGGGAAGGCTCTGGGGAGACCTCATCAAGGCCTTTCAGTACTTAAAGGGAGCTTATAAACAGGAGGAAGATCAACTTTTTGAACAGTCTAATAGTGATAAAGCAAGGGAGAATGACCTTAACGTGAAAGAGGGGAGATTTAGGTTAGATATTAGGCAAAAATTTTTTATTCAGAGTGTGGTGAGGCACTGGAACAGTCTGCTCAGAGAAGCTGTGGATGCCCCACTCCTGGAGGCATTGAAGGCCAGCTTGGATGGGACCCTGGGCAGCCTGATCTGGAGGGTGGAAGCTCTGCTCGTTGCAGGAGGATTCAAACAAGATGGTCTTTAAGGTCCCTTCCAATCTAAACCATTCTATGATTCTTTGATTCTAAAGGAAAACATAACTCCTATTTGGAATTATTTAAACTCTGAGAAGTTGAACACAAACACACAAAATATGTCTAATCATCTTAAAAGAAAATAGAATGTGATAGTGTAGAAGTTACCTACCCCTCTTACAAATAGAGAGAAAAATGAAGTAGGATTCAGTGTATTGCTGCTCAGTTGCCATTACTGTATCATTTTCTTTTAAGCCTCAGTTGCCATTTTCCTCTTTTTAAGGATAAGAAACAGTTTCTCTGCTCATCACTCATCTGTCACATGCATTTACTTTCCAGAGTTTTGAAAACAAAGATTCTGTATATAGAATAGGACAGTGATTTTGTGAAGTCTTTTCTCACTGCTGTGCCATATAAACATTTAGTCCATATGTACTAGCTTAAACTCGGTAATTTTTATATTTCTTAGACATATCATAGAGTTTGCAGTTGTCAGATTATGGAGATTCTCGCTCTGCCAGTGTTTACATACTAAATGTGTACGTGTGTGTATTTTCCACATTAAAGTTAAGAACCAAACAGTCAAAATTGAGAAAATGACACAATTAAGATTTTCTCATTTGCCGTTCCATATTCACTTGCATTATAGTATTTATGTGATTCAGCAATTCTACTATTTAATAAAGTTTTACTAGTTTTAAATGACATTTATGGAGAAAAACTAGACCTTTTAAAATAAAAGCAGGAGAGAAAAAGTAAGGCTAAGAGAAAGAATCAATTTCCAGTGCTTGAACACTTACAGGGCTCCTCCTCTGGGACATGGAAAGCAGAGTATGAAGTGTCAAAAAGGGTATAGGTAGCATCATATCTGTCTGTAATAAATAGGACATAACAATGAAGATGTGATGCAGGAGAGGGAGTGGGGCTGTTGGCAAACATGTTGCCTCCAGATGTCATCTACTCCTGCCCTGCAGCTGCATCTCATACAGCTGCATTGCATTTAACAGCAAAGCTGGTGACCACCCTGGAGCAGGTCTGCCTCCATGGGTTTATCTCTCTCCGACATGGCTTGTGACAAGAAATTCTCTGCTGAGCCCTGGAATTTGTCTCAATAAAAACTTCATTCATATGAATGCATTTCCATAAAAAGTGGAAGTTTTGAGAAACTGGTATTTTCTGATAAAACAAAGAAAGGACCAAAAAGTTTTTGTCAAAAGAAATTCCAATGTAGCTCCTTTTTTCCTTTTTTTTTTTTTCTTCAGAGTGCACAGCCTTATGCAATGCATAGCTAGAGAAGGGCTCGCAGAGTAAGCAGCTATTCACAGTTTTGCTTTATCTCCATTCTGCAGTGTGTGGTCCAAAGCTTTGTTTATTTTCCACTATTCAAACTTTAAAGCTAGACTCATTAATTTCTTCATGTGCTTTTTATATCGCCCATGAAAGTGCTTGACAAACAGTAATCTATTTTTCCTTCCTTGTGCTGACAGAGAGCTGAGACAGAGGGATTAAGGTCAGAAGTGTCATTAATGTTGGGTGCTTGATCTGACATCCTGAAAACCTGGTCTTGTAGGCCACTCACTGTTATGGGTGATTATGTACTTGCAGCTCCATCCATCCTGGTTGAAGGTGGGGCAGTCAGCAGCCAGGACTACCCAGTGCAAACCACTATTTGCTGCCCAGCAAATGGAAGACACAATGAAGGACCATCCACAGAAAGCACTGTGCCTGACCCAGAGATTCAGTGGCAGCCAGCCACCATGGTGGACGGCTCATAATCCCAGGCAGCGTGAAGCCATTCTCCTCCAGCCTCCTTCCCTGAGTGGCACTTATTCATTTGTAGGGTAGCCACATATGAAGCCTTACTGTGATGACTGTAGCCAGGGAATTTTTGAAGACTACAGATAAAATATTTCCATCTAATCTCTTCTGACTTTTGGTGAAGTGAAACTGGGCAAGGCCCTTACAACTTGACCAACCTTAGCTTTTTTTCATGAGAAAAGTGCAGACACTTTTATTTTGTTTTACTTAGAGATTTTGCCTGTAATTGTGAAACGTTCTCCATGAAGCAGCTAAAGAAATATCAATTTTTAGCACTCAAAAAAGAGTATGTTTTGTTTGGTGCTTTATTTTTCAAAGCAGAGAGCTCACTTTTCCTAGAAGTTTCTGCAAATGATTATATTTGAGTCTACTTACTATACAGAAAGTATGCACTGAAGTAGCCACATTTTAGTAAGTTTTTAAGATAATGTTGGTAAGGTGTTAAAAAGTTAAATGCCATGGAGTCATTAGTTCTGCCTATAACAAATAGGACTTAGAACAGAAGTATGTGAGACAGAAAGGGACTGTCACTCAACCATTGCTGATTTGTTACTTCAAATCCTCTTGCATACACCTATTCAGCAGCTGCACTCCTATGCTACTGCTGTGATGTGCTTACATATTGGCACCAGCTAATCATAATTACCCAAAGTAATTTCCCACACTTCTCTCACCTTACAGAGTCTGAGTGCAGAGAGCACTCCCTTGTAGGTTGAAAACACTATGGCCTCTCTACCCATTAATACTATCTTGCTAAATTGTTTCTGTAATTTTGATTTTTCTGCGGTCCGTACAGTTGTATGCCTTGCAAGATATCAAACTTATCTGTCTTATAGACAAGAATAACATAGATGTTAAGACTCTCTTGATTGCATTTATTACATTGAATATTTTCTCCTTTTGAGACATGGATAACCTTTTTTGCTTCCTGTTAGAGATTTCTTGTTTCCCCCCCTTATCCTTTAAATGGAAACACAAGTCTGCCATTTAATAAAGCCCCAATAATGATCCCGCTTTAAAGGACAAGGGCTAATCACTTGCTGCTTAACATTCCAGCCACATGACAGTGGAGAAGAATAAATCAGTTAAACAGCAAGATGCAGCACAACTAATTTTCATGTAAAAGGGGGTGATTGCCTTTTCTTTTTTTAACCATTGTGATGTTTTTTTAAGCTGTTAAAGTCCAAATATTCTCGTCTATCAGTTTATGAATTATTAATAAAAAGAGAGAGAAAAGAGGCTTTCTTTTTCTAAATATCATCTGCTAAGCCACCACAGACTGAAGTGCCTCACACTGATTCCTGATTTACATAGTCCCAGTTGGAAGTTAATGAAGACTGCTGAGCCACCTTTCAACATGCAGATAAACCTTCATGTATTTAAAAGCAGGGAATATGTGCTTGTTGCTGGCAAATTATTCATCTAAGATCTGAAGTTTCTGACACCGCCTGCGTCAGATAAACTGTCACCCAAATTGCAAACTAATTAGTGATTCAAACATTTTCAAGCTGATTGATGACAGAATAATTTACGCTTGTTTCTCAGTTTCCAGCTGGCATAGGCTGCTGACTGGAGCCCTAATTAACGCTAGTACATCAGTCATGTTCTGCCAAGGCAGCACATACAATTAAAAGGCAGTTTAAATGGAATATCACATTAAAAAGGCTGGTAGATGCAAATGTGAGGAAACAGCACTTTAGGATAAAATGACAACAGAACCCCACAAACTAAAACAGAATGGAACAGGGATTATTTTATTTTATTTTATTTTTAATGGAGAAGTAAATTGTACTCCACATAGGCTATTTAACAAAATAAAACAAGTGTGGAGGCAAAAAATGCGTGCTAAATTCTTCATCATTATTATTCTAAGGAGTTCTATACCAGTGCTTTTCTCTTAATATTTGTTAGACAATTGGTTCACACTTGTGTTTTGGATTTCAGCTATTTAAAAATGAAATAGAGTGCGTCAGTGACAGCGTGAAGTTATTTACACGATAATAAAATGCAAAACAGAAATATCAATATGGATACTTGTGAGGACTATATATTGCAGCAGCCTTTAAAACGAGTTATAAATAACAAATTAGCTAATCCAAAACTCAATGAAATCAAGGGAAAGCTGGCCATAGGAAGTACAGAGGGATACTGCAAATATTCAGATACCCCAATTCCTATTTTCAAGACAAATTGAAAGATTTTGAAAACAGTGGTACTGTATGGCAAATATACCATCATTTCCAGGGGCATTCCCCTGATCAAGTCAGAAAATTCTCAGGGAATGTACAGTTATTGTATGGGTTTTTAAATGACTGCTGTTGCTGTGGTTATAAACTCAACCTACTGCCTGATTCTTTATCAAGCATGTACTGCAGCCTTCAACTACAGAAAGCCAGTCCTCTGTGGCTTTGCTGTCAGAAAGCTTTTTTATTTTATTTTGTCTATTTTATTATATCCATATTAGAACCATGATATCTGTATATCAGTTGCTCTTTAGCTATCAAGCAGTCAGGTAGGAGAAAATGCATTCCGTCACCTCAGTAATGAGAAATGAGGATAGCTGTAACCCATGTTCTCATTTACATTTGAACTACAAGACTGCTGGCAGCCTGAAACTTATGATCAAGCTAAGGACAGAAAGTGTCCTCCTCGATGCAACTCACAAAAGTTGTTAAGCCTGCAGTGCCAGATCCCTGTTGCAATGTATGCTGCATATTTGATGACATTGGTTTATCTTACTCAATGTGACCTCTGTGGGGGGAAAAGTTTTCATGAATATAAACAGCCCTAGGGTTCGTACCTTGCCTGCTAAGGTGTTTTTGAGATTATCTGTAGCACATGACAGATGAGCCCTTGACTCTTACAGCACTCAAGAACAGAACAAAGAGAAGTCACTTTAGTAACTGCAAACAGACCGTGAGACAGGAGATGTGTAAAAGCACTCCAATTTGTTTCTAGGAGCACAGCAGACTGAAAGTTCACATCACTCAGTTCAGCCACACTTTGCTGTCAAATGCCATTTTGCAATGCCACATATTTACACCTTTAAAAATATTAGATAAGTAATAATTTACATTTAGTATAGCAACAGGATGTTCGTATATCAGCTTTGACATCTGACCTATTTTAAGGAGCCTTACGAATCAGTGAATTGGAGGCAAGGGGTGAAGCTCACCTTGGGCATAAATAAGCCCAAGTCTTCTGACTTTGCAACAGTTGGGTTAGATTTTTGCTGGGAGGTGTGGTAAAGGCCACACACTGCTTAACCACTTGTAGCCATGAGGCAAGAATCACCAGAAAACCCTGGCTGAGGTTTTGGATGCCATATCACCAAGCATGTGCAGATATGGTGGAGGCATCCAGCACTAGGATGCCCTCTGAGTGCCCAGGGATACTGAAACCCCTTTGGGCACAGCAGGATCAGTCCCAGCAGCTGACAGTTGCAATGAGAGGGGTCTATCTCAAAAAGGCACCTCAGAAGCTAGGTGACAGCTGAGTAACAGTTGTCAGGATTGTAATTTAGGATTTAGGAATCTAAATGTTCACAGCCACACTTCCACTCCAATATCCCCTATTTAATCTGATTTCCACAGCTTCATATGCAACAAGAAGTATTTTCTACTCAGCTGTAGAGCATGGTTCAGGATAACACGATTACCTTCTACTTTTTAAAAAAGCTGTCAAAAGATATTTATACAAACTGGGGGAAGAACTCCTTGAGAGCAGCCCTGAGGAGAAGGACTTGGGGGTTCTGGTGGATGAGAAGCTGGACATGAACCAGCAGTGTACACTGGCAGCCCAGAAGGCCAACTGTGTTCTGGGCTACATTAAAAGAGGAGTGGCCAGCAGGGAGAGGAAGGTGATTGTCCCCTTCTGCTCAGCTCTTGTGAGGCCCCATCTGGAGTACTGCGTCCAGGCCTGGGGGCCCCAGTACAAGAAAGACGCAGAGCTCTTGGAACGAGTTCAGAGGAGGGCCACCAAGATGATCAGAGGGCTGGAGCACCTCTCCTGTGAAGAAAGGTTGAGGGAACTGG
>NC_034438.1:38888760-38894180 GCF_002078875.1 Numida meleagris | reverse complement strand
ATGATTCTATGATTCTATGATTCTATGATTCTATGATTCTATGATTCTATGATTCTATGATTCTATGATTCTATGATTCTATGATTCTATGAAAAGCATTGATCCGATCAGCAAAGGTAACAGTGAAAAAAAGAGAAACACAAAAGAATTTTATTTTTGAAATCACACATTCACAAAATAGGAAGAATTGATGACAGTTTCTGCTTTCAGTAAGAAAGCATACCCTGAATAGCTGAGGGAAAATGTCTTTTTTACAAAATCTTTCTTACAAATCTCAAGTAGAGCATCCTATACATATAGAGTGATTCCTGTAGAATTGGATCTTGTGGGTTAAATGATCAAAGAAGTTTTCTGTTCCTTATTTCTCCTGCTGTTTCCATGCCATTGCTGATCACAGTGGTGGCTTATTATGTCTCCCCAGAGAGAAGCAGTTCTATAAGAGAAGGAATTCTGAATTCCCTATGGAAACTAAAACTTATAATGTGCAGTGTAAATACAGCAAGTGTTAGCCAGTTTATGTTTATAACTTATTAACCAAGTGCAGTATCACCTCCCCAGTGGGGAACCCAGAGAAGCCTGAACGCTCAGGCTTTTATGAGCTTTCTCTAAAGCTCTCTTTCTAATACTGAACACATGCAAATCTTTCCAAAATGAAATATGTCTTCTTTTCTTTCAAACACTTTTTCCCTCAGGTTTACTAATATGAAGGTTTGCTTTCTTTGATGAGAATAGAGCCTGCACAATTAAGCATGTTTATATCAGAATTTGCTTCTGTAACCCAAGGGACAGGAAAGCATTCAGGAAAACAGGTTGGAAGGGTTATTTAAGAGGTTTGGATTTTAAAGAGATTTTTTTTTATATATTCTCTAGGGTTAGAAGGATTTTTTAGCCTATGCAAGCTGAGATAAAATGAAGGCAATACCATGGGAATGGAAATAAAGACAGTGTTGCACCATTGAACTGTGGACCTTGGGGAACTGATTTCATTTCATAGTTTTGCCACAGACTCATGTGACATTTGGGAAGTTACTTAATCAGTGGCACCTCATTAACCAATTTGTAAAGAGGGTAAAATGACATTTTCTTCTCTCTAACAATCTATTCTTCTGAACTTGCAAAGTACTACTTGTACGAACTGTTCCACTTGAGAGGTGTTACATACTTTTTAGTGCTTAGCTTGTAATCTCTCCTGGATAGACTCTGAAGATGTGAACAACTAGAGACAACTTTATTTGTTATTTTTTGCCTGCAGCTACAAAAATTTGAAGTAACTAAATTTTTCCACAATCAGAGCCTTCATCATTACGGTTGTTTTATGAACATGTAATTTTGGATCATCCTCTCAAGGTTTCTGAAGATTTTTGAACATAATGAGTTTTATTCACAGGAGGTGAAGTTCAATTTTTTTTTTTTTACTTAGGTTCATCTGCATTTTTCAGCAGACTTCCTAGCTCACAGGAAAACTACAAAAACAACACCCACTTCAGAAGTACATATCCTGTCATGGAAAGCAAAACACACGTGGTTCTACTTCAGTTTGCATTCCCTAATGGGATCTGTCATGACCAACATAGTCCGTATCCTTTCTACAGCCATACAATCTTAAGGATCACCGCAGATGCTCCATCCTTTCATTATTTCATTAGGCCTTATTTCTTATTTCTTTATATGTTTAGGAGACAAAATATTTGGAAAAATATCTATAAAATTCATCATCCCTTGTGTGGTACTTCAGTCCCCAGCAGTGTCAGGAAGCATCATATCCCAAAGGAGTTCAGTTTTGCACCAGGAGCATCTCAACAGGAAGGTGATGGGACAGTGGCTGCTGGAAATGAGGAGTCACAATGGTGAAAGCTAGCTCTGAATAGCGTGTCCTGAGTAAAGTGAGAAAATGAGAGGAGAAGGAAAAGGAACTAAAGGTCTATAGGGAACTATGCATGGAAAAAAACCATACACTAAGAAGGGATTAAATAAATAGCTGAGCTGTTCTGGATCGTATTAGTGAAAAAGCCCAGATACAGAAGTTAGCAGTTGTAGCAAGCCAAGCAGAAACACAAAGAGAGAGGTGCTGCTTCTGAATTGGAAACAATCTTTAGGTATGAATAATCTTCGGGACCTTTGACTGTCATGGCCTCCCTTTTTTCTTTTAGGTTTTAAGGCTCATGCTTCAGTGGTACATTTCAAGATTATAATGCAGCGTGTGGTTTACAGGTGAAAAGCAAATACCCTGTTAAACTAGTGAGGTTCCTTAAAGCAGGTGCTGTTGATGAATCATTTCCTTAAGTGTCACTTATGATGGTCTGAAGGTACAAAATTTGATTGCTTATCACCAGCACTTAATATCAAGACAGAACAAGCTATGCCTAGACCCCGCAACAGAAAATCTGAGTGCAAAACAGGAACAAGCATTAGCAATCACAATAGAAGTAACAAGTAGCCTAGAGGCTTAATATAGATAATAGGAAGCTCAAAGAACAACATATATCCTTCCTTTGCAGGAACAAGGCTGTTTTTGCAAACTAACACTACCACCCAATCCATTCATTGCAACAGAGTTATAGTGGTTTATGAAGGTGTAGCTGAAAGAAGAATTAGGCTTGTTGTCCACTTGGGAATAATATACAATAAATTTATAATGGATAAAGAAAAACATGTTAAAAATGAAAGAAAGAAAAAAAAACAAAACAGAAAAACCCTAAACACCTCAAGAATGGAAACAGCTGTCAGTAGTTTGGGTACATACGCCTCCTTCTCAAGGTACCTCCTCTGACCATTTGACTAACAGCATCATCCATCTTTTAATCCTTTATTCTTAAAATTGTATGAATAGCAATTTTCCCTTCAAAAGGTTTTGCAGCCCATACCACCAGCCCTCCTTAAAAGTTGCTAATGTGTTTTCTCCCTATTATTTTCTTCTCTCCTTGAAATGGGAGCTAGTGCAAAGAAGGGAGATCTTGAGATCTACTAGCAAAGTGCAGCTCTCTTTCTTTGATTCAAACCACAGAGCTGCAGATTTCACATACCAGGCACCATATATATACAAAAGCTTTATAAATAGTTTTTCAGTACCATACCACCTTTTAAGAGTCATAATATTAGCTGAACTCATTCTCCATGGGCAAATTCAGCAAAGTTAAACTTCCATCTTTTCTCCCCATGTCAAGTCTTTTATTTCTATCACTAATGAGTTTCAGACAAATAACCTTACCTCTCTTTCAACAAGGGAGACCCTAAAAAACAGGAGGGCTTTGAAAGACGGTGTGCTTCATAACCAGAAATTATTAATCTCTAAAGAATGTAAGACTTTTCTATTCTTCCATTCTAATGAAAACTTATCTGGTGGAAGAGAGCAATTGTACATTATTGCATAGCTACACGCACAAGAGATTTTATATCATGCACACATACATACACAAGTGTGTGTGTGTGTGCTGCAAGTATTTATACATATATACTAACATATGGCCAGAACTTTATCTTCTATAAATAGCTAACTAAAGTGGAATTGCACTGATTTCATTTATTTGCAAATCTGGTCTCCTGTATGTGTCTGTATATATACTTACATTTCAAAGTGAGAAACATTCTGCATTTCAACAATTATAGATCTGTTGGGTGAAATCCTTGTCCAAGATAACAGGAGTTTTATTGTAGGCTTAATACAGCATTTTACTGGCTCCACTTCTTCTGAAAATTACTTAATCTAGGAAAGTATTTATACTACTGCAACACTTAAAATCTTGATGAAAGATATGGAAATAGACGTGACCTAGTAGATGAAACATTGATATTCTGTGCTAAAGCTGGTCATGTTGTATACTTTGTTGATAAGGTAGCCAAAGAGACATGCAAGACTACTTTTTCGTTGTTGTCATTAACTTTTTAATACATTTAGTTTGCCTGTGTTTTACGATAGTAACATATTCATGTATATAGAAAGTGATTATTCGAATTTGTTCCTAGTGGCCTGTAGTTATTTCACCGGTGAATGATCATTATCCATCCCATTATTCCATTAGAACTTTGAAGAAAAAAAGGAGAAAAATCGCTTTTTCAAATTCTAAAGACGTGCACTACTTGTCTATTCAACATAGTTTTATGTTCAGATAAATAAGTCAGTCCTCATTCCACAGAACTAATTACAGCTTCAGAAATCAGGGCAACTGCAAATAGTAAGTAAGATACTATTAAAAAAAAAATACTATGTCTTTGTTGTTTACCTTCGTTTTGTTTCCTGTTCAGAAAAAAATGTGGAAATATTTGCTAGTGGGAAAGTTGGAGGAAAACAAGGAATTCAAACTGGTGAATGTCCATGGAAAAAGTGTTTAGAACTAGAAGCCCAATTTTAAGTCTATAGTTCAATTCATCCTCCAAACAAAGAAGTTCCCCTCTTCAGCAGCTCTCTTGTCGCTGTTCTTTCTCTAATCCCTACACTGTGCCGGTAATACAATTTGCAAAGTAACCAGGTTGAGAGTCTGATCTGACTGAAAACATAATCAAACAGTGGAGATGAGAGGCTTTTTAGCTGGATCTGTTTTCCAGTGTGATTTCCTACATAGTTGTGAAGCTTGTAGGCCACTGAAGCAAGGCACAGGGATGAAAAAGTGGTAGGGAGAAAGAATAGGATTAGACTGATGATAATGCTGGTTTAAATGAATAACAAGTAATGACTACTGAGTTGTTCTCATTCTCATTCTCATTCAACAAGTATATATGTTGCTAGAATTTAGTGTAACTAATTTCACAATGAACTAACTAACTAATCATAGCTGAAAATTGAAATACCATTTAAAGAAACCTTGTTAAGATCAGGCTTGTCACAGTAATAACCAAATCATGATCTATGAATATGAGACAGAAAAAGTGAAACCACCTACAATTTGCAGAGAACTGATTTTAAATGCTGTATTTTTCCCTGTAATACATTGGGTTAAACCAGATATTACACAAATGTTAACAGGAGGGCTGGCCATCTTCTCATAATGGGCCTAGAGCTTATAGCACACTAATCTGGTAGACTGAGGAAAAAGATCTCAGGACATAGGTTGTGTTGGTAATAATCACGCTGCCAGATACTTTTGCTTCCACATGCTGGTGAAAGAACACAATACGTGCTTGTAGCAAAGCTACTCATGCTTTGGATCCAGTATATTGACTTCAAATAGACGACTAACTTGAGTTTGGACTAACACAATCAGCAAGTACACTTATCTGTTATTTTAATGATTACATTCACTGCAGGTCTGACAACCCTCAGCAAAGAAACAGATGTCATCTTGACTGTGCCAGTGTTATCTATCCAGTTCCTGGGACAGTTAAGAAGAATCATAGAATCATAGAATCATAGAATCATAGAATCATAGAATCATAGAATCATAGAATCATAGAATCATAGAATCATAGAATCATAGAATCATAGA
>NC_034438.1:38852210-38886930 GCF_002078875.1 Numida meleagris | reverse complement strand
TTCTAATTTTCTCCCTGCACATCCTGGCAACCTCTTTGTACTCTCCCTGAGTTACCTGTCCCGTCTTCCACAGGAGGTAGATTCTCTTTTTCTCCTGGAGCCTCAGGAAAAGGTCCCTGTTCATCCACGCCGGTCTCCTTCCCCGCTGGCTCATCTTGCGGCTCAGGGGAACAGCCTGTTCCTGCGCCTTCAGGACCTCCTTCTTGAGGAGCAACCAGCCTTCCTGGACCCCTTTACACTCCAGGACCAAATCCCAAGGGACCCTTCCTACCAGCCTCCTGAACAATTCAAAGTCTACCCTCCGAAAGTCCAAGGTCGCTGTTTTGCTGTCCCCTCTCCTGGTTCCACCAAGAATCGAGAACTCTACCATTTCCCTCTAACACAAGAGGGAAATGATTTCGCTTAACAGTCAATTAAAAAAATTATTCTCAGAAATGACAACAGAAGAAATTTGTGATTTTCTTACTATCACTTACATATAAACATTTGTACGAATAGTCTAATCGCAATGAAAGGTACTGCTTGTGTGGTTAATCCCTCACCAAGGAATGGGCACAATTCCAATAATTTCAAACTACAAATGCATTTAGGGGAAATTGTGATTTGCTAAAACAACTCTTCAAATTCTCAAGAAAATAGTCAGGGTTTTTGTTTTGTTTGTTTGTTTTCTCCTAGGGCTGTCAATGCTATTTTCCCCCAGGTGTAGCAGTTAATTCATACCAAATTTCCATTGTTGATTTTATTTTGATAATATTCCACTTTTTTCTCCTTCATTATTTCTTCCCCCTATGAAATAGCTTTAACAAATTCTAATTTTTATGCCATAAAATATGCTTTTTAGAAAAGCAAAACTGGGTCTGTAATTCTTCTAATTGTGCTGACAGGTTGCAGCCAAAATAAATGGTTCTTCTTCAGGAAGAAACTATTTATTCTTAATTCTCAGTTAATCCATAACTTCCCAGAAAAAATGGGGAATATCTTTTTCAATAAACATATTTTTTCAAAGAGCTCCTATACAGGTGTCATTGATTATATGTTGGAGTCACAGGGCCAGTTCCTCCCTCCTGTTCTCTCCCATCTCCATCCCTATCCAGCATATTATATAGGTAACAAAAACAAACAAAGAAAAAAAGAAAAACACGACCACACGAAGTTAGAGCAAATCTATTGTCACTTACGTTTCCCCTATCCTAAGTAAGATATCACAGCTGAGTATTTGAAACAGGAAATGAGAAAATATGATAAATATTCTACTGAGTTTGCTCTCCTCAGTTATTTAAAACAATAAATAAGCTATGAAAATTTAGGAATTTTAGTTTAAAGCATGTTGTCAAAAATGTAGTTCATTACCAAGATGATTTTCTGAGTCATTTGGACCAATAACTCCCGTCTAAGCAAGTCCAATACTAAATGGACAGTGCTTCTAGGATGCTTTACAGGAGCCATTCTTAATATATAGAATTCTACAATAACAGGTCCACAGGCAGTTCCTTCTTTACAACAAGCATAGGCTCGGAGGCTTACAAGTTCTTCTGTCATTCAAAACTTATACGTGTTTGTGTGCACATGCATTTTGGAAAGACAAAGACTACAACCAAAGCCTCAGCTATTGATTGTGACAGGAAGTCTCCCACACTAAGCAGCCCCCACATGTTACTTTTCTTCTGAATTTCATTCTGTTCTTCTGTTGATATCTGTTCTTTTTTATCCTCTTCTTTATACCTTCTAATGTGTCTCATTTTTATGGTAAACAGGCCTAATTTTTTCAGACACTTTTCATATGCAGTTTTCTTCTGGCTAATCAATTTGTTCTGTTTAACAGTCTCAGAAGTCTTTCTCTTTGACAGGTTGTTTCTGAGGTATGGTGACCCACATTAGTTACTGCACCCCAGCGATTTGCATCCTGCCATTGTGGTATTTCCCACATTATTCTCCATTCATTCTCCTCTTGCCAGAAAAGGTTGGTACCACTTACCCATATGAAGCACTATGACAGAATGTTGCTGGTATAATGAAAAACACTATGACAGAACTCAGGATAAGACAGAAAATTGTATGAAAACCACAGCCTTTATGCCAGCTGTGAACATGCTAACTTCTAGCTGCAAGCAGTATAGATTTTTTTGTCCTTCTGACTGCAAGACCAGCATCCAGAGATGGATAGAAAAATGTCATCTACAAATGTACCAATTGACTATGTGGAATTTGCGAACCTGGGCCAAATCCAAGATACAAGAGCCCATGTCCTCTCTGCTCTGAGATTCTCATGATGTGACAGCAACCCACCAAAGAAAATGGGAATTCAATGACTAGACGTTCTCTTCTTAAAATAAAATACAGAAAAAGAAAGAAGAGAAAAAAAAAAACCCTTCAACCTGCAAAGCATGAATAGCCTGAAATCACATCATACCTCAGGCTTTCCAAAGTGAAAAATGCCAATGTTATTGTCACTGACAGAGCCTGATTGAGGAGGAGAATTTTTGGCAGGGAACAAGATGTTGCCTCCTTTTTCTACTCCTCAAAGCAGTAGCATCAATATTGCAAGAACCAATGTCCATCAAAAGAAAAAAATCCGTTGTAAAATAAAAACATTGATCCAGGAGTCTGTAAGGATAGAAGTAAACAATGAAGCTATCAATAAAAGATTGTGACCTGAAAGATGTATTTAACCTGGAGGTAAATGATATTGTTTTTCCTTAGTGTAAGGACAATATTGGAATGTTTAGCTTTTCCAGGAAGGTTCCAAGCTTTATTTCATGTTTGCATAACACTTTGCCCAATGTGAACACATCTAAGCTGCAAAAATAACAGTGTATCTAGAGAACACAGCAAAAGTGGCATCTCATAGGGATCTCTCCATGTGCTACAGTCGTCTCAGTCGCTCTTGAACTACATTCTTAAAACATTTCTCAACAGGCACTGTTCTTTTTCTAGTGCAGTTGTCAATAGCCTTTACTTGTCTTTTCCAAGATGTTGGGACTTCCAGAACTGTGTTTCCACAAGATCTCTGCTCTTCACTGTGCTAAACTGCATTGAAGCTCACAGTGTGGGAACCAAACTTGTATGAGAGAACCAGACTCACAGGCATCCAAGCCTGACTCAGTTATCTTGTGGATATCCTGTGTATTCTGGACATAAACAAACTGATACAATGAAATCCTCACCCTCAAAATCTTCTATCCCCTCTAAAATTCCAAGTCTTCTGTACTTCTGAAGACCCTCATTTTTGTTCCTATTTCTATCCTGGATGAGACATCTGCAGCAAATCTGGAGCAAAAGTCAAAAAAGCTCATGTTTTCAATGCAGAACTAAAAACCTGTTATTCTTTGTACCCAGTTGCTGCACTAGGACTGAGCTTTCTGCCTTAATTACCACAGCTAGATCTTTCACCATGTCAGGCCTGAGCGGAAGAGAGGAGTAAGTATTGGTGGTACTGGTAAAGGAGGGGACAGAAGATTTTATGTTGCACAGGAGGTAGCATGAAACTTAGATGGCACTTAGCCCAAGTGAAAGTAACAGCAGAGACATCCTGAGGTCTCTGAAGAGCAGTTATTTTCCCATGTGGCTTTCAGTGGAAATCAGCTTGTCTTGCTCACCAAGAGGCACTGAGGCATGATTAGTAAACATCAAACCAGCATTACAGGCTCTTCAAGAGAATAGGGCAAAGCCCCTGAGGGTGGAGGCTTGGCAGCATTTGAATTGGAATACTCAGACGATGCACCAACATTTGACCAGCTGCTGGCCTAGCTCTAAAGCACTGCGGAATTTATCCAAAATGTAAATCTCCTTGCTGGACAAAAAGATGTCAGCTTCAAATATTTCACCAAGTCATAAGGATGGCACCAGGGTTTCATGTAGTGTCTGATCTCCAGAGAGTGAGGTATGTCAGTGACACTGAGGACAGAAAATAATTTAGTTAAAACAAGAGGAATGAGAAAGAGGGATGAAGTGAAGAAGAACTGGGTAAATGCAGCAGGACAGAATGAGAAAGATGCTAAGTAAATGTGAAAAATATTGAAACAACACTACTAATAAGAAAGAGTGCCAAGTTCAGAAAAAAAAGTGGATGTAAGTGACAGATGATAGTTTTTAAAAAGTGATGTAAAAACTGTATATTATTTACATTGTGAAATCATATCATCTTACTCAGAGGATATTGAAGAATAATGGAGTTACAATAAAATTAAGGAAAAGGAAGGAAAAACAATAAAATGAATTTGGAAGAATTTTCTTTCAAAACCCTTCATCCGTTGCACTTAGAAAGGCAGATCCAGAGCATTACTACTATTTACAATTGTATATATTTTAATTGTACTTTATGAAAATATGTTTGTCAGGGTCTTTTCTCACTTGCACAGTAGCGAAACGCAGATAAAACAGCCCTGTCAATACAATTGCCCTTGTGAAAGAGATGCCATCATCAGGCCTCTTGTGTTATAATTTGACTGCATCATCTCCACTGTGAGAATGCCTGAGAATCAACTAGAGTTTCAGTGCCTCTGTCTTTTTCCACAGAGGAGGAAGGCATGGCACATATGATCTAAAGCCCAAGAAACACAAAACAAGCCAATGTGATAGCACGTCAACCAAACAGATATCCTCTGCTTCCTACAAATGGACAGTGCTTCAAGTTTGCCTCCTTGAAAAATTACCTCAGCAGTCCAATAAGTGCAACTCACAGTAGGATCTTTCTTAAATCTACTCTGATGTTCTCCAAAGTACCAAGGAGACTGAGTTTTAAACACCAGAGCCAAAACACATTCAGTTCGTGATTTGATATAACCAGTTTTTCTCTTTATGAGTGACAAACCGGATACTCATGCACAAATTTAGCATCTCATTGTCACCACGGGAAAAAAAGTTTTCACCTTTTGCATGAGAAATAGGCAAATAGACATCTCATCAGATAACATATGAAATAACCACATCCTGAGGGGGAGAGTATAGCACCATTGACTTCAGTGGAGTTGCATCAACCAACTCACTTGCATGCTGGCTTCAGCATTTCAGCAAAGGTCTCACAGGACCATGACATATAGATGACAGTATCAGACTGAGTCATTCATATTAATATCCTTCAAATTTTGAAATACAGCTCAAACTGTTAGTCTTTGACTATTGCCTTTCCTGAGACATAACTGTAAGTTTTGAATTGCATCATGTGGCATTGGATAGGAATCGCTAATAGCCAGAGATCTTCTGAGAAACAAGATTTTGAAGATTTTCTCAGATTACAGTACTTCAGTGTGACAAAGCTTGCAACTGTGTGTGTTTTGTTTGTTTTTATTTTAAATACAGGAGGTGTTTTTGCTTCATAGCCAAGGCATCAGACATCCCATATCTGATGGAATTATTTCCTTACTTTTTTTGTTTCGTATTGTTAAATCAGATGGGCTGTTATCATCTCTGGCACTGATTTAGTAGTGTTATAGCTGTAATAATCTGAGAATATTATTAGCACAACAAGCTCTGTAAGGAAAGATCATATCTGTTATGCAGACTATCTGACATACTTGAAAAAAAAGCAGATCAGCTGCAGATCTGCCTTCCAAAAGGGCTCATCTGTTATTCCTGACTGCATCAGCCACTCTAATGAAAGACAAAAGTTCTACAAATTTTGCTAACTGTCGCTTGTACTTTAAACACTGGGAGTCTAAATTTCTTTCCTCTAACAAACAGAAAATGAAGTGTCATAGAGCAGAGAGTAAAGGCAAAAACACCTGCACTGATATGTACTGATTTCCCTGAACTGGGGGATGAACAACTTTCTCTCGCTCATATGTTTGAGACAAATTAGAATCCAGTTCTTATTTGCTTTTTTGTTTGTTTGGTTTTTTCATACAAAATCAAGTTTATCTCACAACCAATAAGAGGGAGAGGGCCCTACCTAGGACACTTGGTCCAAACTCCCAGCTCCTGGAAAAAGGAACATGGGAGGGAGAGCAGAAGCAGCTCAACATCAATATTTTTTTCCTGTCTTTGCACTGCTCTTCACTGTTTCTGGATTGCTACATTCAGATATTTTACACAATGAATTTAGCTAAGAATAACAAAACACCTCAGGGGTGTGGTTAGGTCAAGAAGTCACTTGTTCCAAAGGTTCGGTCCCCTGTTAACATCTTCTCCAGTCTAAAGAACATTGTTAGCACCTGCGTTTAATATTGAGGACATAACATTATAACAATCTTTACCAAATTGATAAAAGCAAGAATAACAGAAGAGAAAGCAGAGAACCTTGCTTGATGGCAGTGAGAGGGGGTACTGCACACCAGGACCTGCTGTGTAGAGTGAGCTCTGTTCACAGGAAGATTTTCACTGCATGAAAAAAAAACCAACTCATTACTACCTTTCAGATGCATTAACTTCATTTTTGTGGTCTTTGTTGTGCTATTTTTCATAGCAAAAAGTGAAAATAAAGCTACTAAAAACAAGATCTTCAAAATTTCACTAGACCAATGTGCAAGATTCATCACAAAATCTTAGGGAAATAAAAGAGTTTTTCATGGTCTGATTTAATCTCTATAACCTGCTGTAAAAGGACACAGTTCCATCAAACTTAGCAGTTTTACATGCCATTAAACTACAGCTGAATTTTTCCTCACATCTCATTTGACAAAAATGCAGTTGCACTTCAAATATTACTGGTGTGGCTCTATCAGGAGAGATCAAAATAAATAACTGATATATATTTATTTTATCCACAAAGGCATCTTCTTGTTAATTTTGTCAGCCCAGACACTACTTAAAGCTGACTTTCACAGGGATGTGTATATTTGCAGGTCAGGTTCATCAAACATTCATTGCTCAATACTGTGACAGCTGGTAGCGGGCATACTTACTCTTGCCTTGTTTGGTTTTCTGATAGAACCTGTCAAGTACTGGTTGTCTGTAACTGAATTTGTCACCCGCTCAGCAAGGTTATATCTTTTCTTACCATCAAATAAAACCACACAGAAAAAGTATACAGACTCCAGTATTATTTTTTAACCTCAACTAGCAATGCAAAAGCTTGGATTTTACCCTGAGAGTCACTAAGAAATAACCATGCTTCGTATTTCATGATTAATTCTCGCAGATTTTAAAATTGGAGTATTGCATGTGTGAGAGTGCTTATACACAACATTTAAAGAACAAGATGATGAAGGAATGAAAAAAAACATCAATCTGTAATCACAAAAAAGTCAGAACAAGAGTTTGCAGAAATCTACCACAACTCACTGGCTGATAACAGGACAGAAAATGCTTGAAAGTCTTCTATTCTTCAGATGAATTGCAGTTTCTGGGAAGAAGGTAGTTAATCAAACAAATAGAACAAAACAAAACAAAGTGAAGCAAAATAAGTCATTGTGTTCCCCTTTACTTTAGCCTCCCCAGTGAAAGCATAAATTGACATCTAACTGTACTAACATGCATTGCTTCTTTGAGATGAAGTAAACTGCTAGCCATGATACAGGACAGAGGTAACTGTGAAACTCAGCAGACTTGAAAGAAAAAATCTGTAACTAAGACTACCAAAACTAATTGTGTTAACTACACTCAGCACATTCAAGCACCTCTAAAAGTCTCTGTGCAAGTCACCAAATCACTATAATGTGCACTAAATTTCAAGTAGAGATTTACTAAGCCGGTGGTGATAGGATTATGGGCATACACAGTGAATTGTGAAGCTGTTTCTGACCTACTCATTCCTGACAAAGTGACCACTCTGCAAAACTGGTATTACATACTCAAGTGTGCTAGCACTACCAGGGCAAGATTAAATGTTTCTTTGCTGTCAAGTACACCATTACAGTGGCACCAGTCTGTGATTACTGTTACAGTGAGTAGCAACCATACTGTGCAGGCAGCAACACAGCTCACTAAGATTTGGAAGCTCTCCCTGCATTTCAGTTCCTGGTAAAAGTACATAAGTGACTTGGTGTGAAAAATGCTCACTGATCTAAAAGCATTAGGAGTATTAGCAGGCAGATCAAAAGCCATTGTAGGACAGCTCGTGTGGAAATGTTTAGAAAACTTTACGTGCAGAGAGAATGAGAAATGTGACCTGTTCAGGACAAGGCATTCTGTGCTGGGAGACCACAGATGCAGCTTGGACGTGATGAGGAGGATGACACCGATACAAGTAAACTTGCCAAGTGAGATACAGTTTTCTGAGCACAATGTAAACTCACAACACAATCTGTGGTTTAACTCTATATCTGATGTAGAAAGAGCAGCCATTTCAGCAATGATCTAAAGTGCTAAAAAAAACCCAACCCCAATAAAAATGTAGTTACACATCACAATCAATATGAAAATAAAATATAGAGTGTGTATTATAACTGGAGCGAAGAAGTCAACAATCCATTTTAGATACAAGACAAGTATTTATTTCTCATTCATTTCATTTGAAAAAGGAAACAATCTCACAGTCTGATGTACACATATAATTTGTGCAAATTCTGATTGCAGAGAACTCTTCACTGCAGTATGTGCAGCAGCATATTTAAAGCAGAGGACTAAAAATATTCTTGTAAGCTCAAAACTAGATACAGGTTTAAGTACCTTGTTAGATTGAGGCAGCTGTTCTTCTTAACATACAGCTACAAAGACAACTTCTCGCTTTGTTTTCTGACACGATCTGGACACAAGAAGAAAAGTTACTGCCTCTAGAAGTCCCATAATTTCTTTCTATTTTCAGACAGTTTGACAACTTCCTTGAAGAGTCGCTCAGTTTTCATTCTTGATCTTGAACAGCTACAGGTCACATTCTACTTTCAATTACTCCATCACCCTTGTCTTCTTGAAATACTTGAACAATTATTCTCCTAAGCTTTACTCCAAAAGTTCAGGAAATGTTAGTGAAAAATAAGAAAAGAAAGGTATATGACACTTTGAAATCTCCACACAGTACAAATATAATCAGAGTCTTGTTCAGAATTAAGTTTCAAAACCTAATGTAATGTTGTCGCTGAATGCCCACAAAATCCCAGTTACTGGCTCACATTTAAATAGCAGTTCTGTTGTGACTATTGTTGCAAGAACTGCTGTTGCATCCTGAGAAGTAAGGATGACTTTTGAAATACTAAAGTATGTGCTATAAAACCATTTTCCCATGTATTGTGCTTTATGTATGGAAACAAATGTGTTCATGTTTGATTTCTTCAATAACAGGTCTTGTCTCTGCAGAGAAAGGAAAGGTTTTCAATTCCTGTAAGGGAGACATGAGAACAGAACAGGTGGGTTTTACAAGGTCTGAACTACATTTTATTTTTGAGCTCTAGATTGAGTTAGAATATGTTAAGAACTGACTGTACCACCAAAGCATTTTCGTGACCTACAAATTACCCCAGGTTTAAGAGCTGGTGTATACTACACTGCAAGAGATTCTGAGGGGAAGTGTGCCTACAAGAGACATCCAGGCATTTTTATAAACTCTTTAGGCTTCTGGTGTCCTGTGGTATCATATGTGAACAATCAAATCAGTTCTGATTTGAACGCTGTCACTTGAATTAGGGTTTATCTATCGCATGGTAGCACTGAGTTAGCAGGCCGCGGAGATGAATAGAAGTACTGATTGCTGAACTGACAGCCTTGAAGATGAGTAGCATTATTTTATCACATCCTTCTTTGCAGCATGTGCCAGTGGGTTTTAGCTGTCACATTTTTTAAAATTATCAAGAGTAAGTAACAGGGCTGGTTCCTTAGTGCGTAAGAGTCTCCTTGTCTCCTTCTGATCCTACTAGAGCTGCTGCTTTTATTTTGTGAAATTGTGTACTTGCAGTTTAATTTAAATAAACAAAAGGCTTTGTTCTGAAAAACACAACATGGCCACTAATTTGGTATCTGTTAAGTGCCCTGCTTTCATGTGCACCTCTTGTTATCATAATGGCTTTATGAAGGAATAAATCACAGCAGAGGCATTTGAAATAATTTGTGAAGCTAAAAGCCCTATGTATTTTTAAACCACTTTCCTCATAACATGTACTAAGGTTCACTGACCAGGGACACATTCAGATTACAGCAAGGCTTCACACAGGCCATCCTGCAACTTGCAGTGGAAGTGTATTTCATGTGCAGTTGATCTTTTCTCACTCAGCTTTTCCTGATGCATTCACCTGCCCTGTTCCCCTAAATCTGTGTTTCTGGATATTACTAACCATTATAGCAAGGGCTACAATATGTCACTAGGAAGCTGAGTGCTAATTGCACAATCACTGCCGGCTAGCCCCTTCAGGTTCTGAATCTGATCAGTTTACAAGAGGACAAAGGCAGGACAAGGCCACCAGCAGTAATACATGGTTAGATCCAAAGACAAAAAGGCTTGTCCCTTTCCATGAAGCTCCCTTCTTCCCCTTTTGCTGGTATGGCAGCTCAAACAGCTCCAAGTCCAACCTTTGGGGTTGTGTGGTGGCAGACAAAGGGTGCATCAGAGTGGTTTCAGACGCACTGCATAGTTCTGGGGTAATGGGGGTGCTTCCATTACCTCCAGCTGGGTACATGACCTGCCAGGTTGGCTCTCCAGGCACAGTGCAGTGAGATGTGGAGACACGGCACTGGAAACCCCTTACGTGAGCCAGCCTGGCACTCTGCCCTGACTAATTAGTCAGACTGACAGCGTATTAAATCTGCAAACATTAGACTGCAGAAGAAGGAGCAGTTTAATGAGTCAGTCAGTTTTCATCGCACCACCACTTGCTGTCATTTTATCCAGCTCACAGCTATTCACCCCAAACCTGTCTATGTGCAAGTACACACCAAAGCCAAAGCAACCGATTTGTCCAGACATCTAAATCCCATTTCTTACTAAAGATCTATCACAAGTGACAAGACTGCATTTTTTAACAAACAGACAATATTGTTTTCCAAAAAGTCCGTGCATATACCCTTCCTTCAACTACTGTTTTACAATAGCAAAAGTGCATCCTCCAGGGATGCTCCCAAAAGACAGAAAAATCCAGGGAAGTCAAGGGCACTGTGGCTCCCTGCAGGATTAGATGTTTGGTGAGCTTTCCTTCTACCAGCTCTTATGAACAGTACCCAAATATTCAACACCCCAAAACATAAAAGCTGAGTGGCTAATTACTTCATTTATCATGATTTCATTTTCTGTGGAAAGCAATTTAATTCTTATCCTTCCTAATAAAAGAAGTATTTTATCATCTCTCCCACCCGTCCTGAATTAGGCAGCACAGATGCCTCCATGACAGTAGATCAAATGTCATGGTATTTCTTACCTAAAAGGGCACTGCAGCTGAGCATATCAGGAGCGGCACTTGCATTAAAATAGATTCTTTTAGCATTTGTGCTCAAAAAGATAGCATTTTAAAAGATTCTGTTGTTTTTGGAAGCTTTTTAGGATTAGATCTTAGAATATGGGTAATGATTGATACAAAACACTTGAGAAGAAAATCCCTCTGATGGGGAAAGGAAAAAAATGGCATGAGGCAACTTACCTTATAAGGAAAAAAGAAATGCCTAGACAAGGGATTTAACAAGCTTTTACAAAGAAGAGGTCTCCTCGCAAAGTGGAAATAATTTAGCCAAGGTAAGAAAACGCAATTTTTAGCTTCACCATTATAATTCTCCACTACAGATCCCACTGTAGTGGGATCCTACTATTTACAGTGGGACAAAGGGAAACACCTGTATTTTGGGCTGATACTGAAAGAAATTTTAAAATAGGAACTCAAATAGAGACCGAGTGAGAGCTAGAAGGTTGAGGTACAGTGAGACCCAATTTTATTTCAAGTTAATTTGGTGGCTTGCCGTTGTCCACTTTATTTTGAATTAAAAATAGAATCAGCATTACTTAAAATTATTTCTTAAAGTCTGGGACAGCTCCTGGACAGGGGACAAACATTTGAAAATCTCTTATTCTTGTGGGGATACAATTAATTGGAAATCATACATTTTTTTCCCAATAAAATATTCTATAACATAATTTGTTATAGAAATTAAACAAGCAAAAAAAAAGAGTAATTCTTAGAAGTGAACAAGAATAAGAACACAATTTCACAAATAAGATCACAAATAAAGATCTCAAAAATAAGATCACAATTTCAAATGATAGATAAAGGACTAAATGCTTTCTTAAGATCAGTCTGTGGTGTCAGAGAGATTGGTCCAGAAGATGTTACTGGAGAATGACGCAGTGCTCTGGGGGAGTCATCCAAAAAAGAAAAACCTCCCAAGATCGATGTGGGGAAAGCACAGGGACTGGCAATAAAGGAGGAAAAGGGAGACAAGAAAGCCAAGGCCCTCACAGGATGAGGTCTCCAACGGTAGCTGTACATAGACACAAATCACCTCTCCTGCCTAAGGAGCATAGGGGATAAGGGAGGACAATTCAAAGCAAATAAACCCAGCCTCAGCTCTTTCTTCAAAGCCACGGGATCTGGTGAAGTTTGAGTTTGCCAATTACATGTGAATTTCTCTAGAGAAAGCAGCAGGGAAGAAAGTCAGATAGGAAAAAGACTGTAGATGTCCCACAAATTCCTGGTGCTCAGGACCATCTCTCTGGTGTGGATACAAGACTTTTAGCTGGGGCATGTGTTGTAAGAGATAAGTTAAAACTTGGAGGAGAGAGGGTGAAAGCTATTTAATCTTCCTGATTAATTCTTAATGAAGAAATGTGGCTTAGGAAGGAGCAGTGTCATGGGAAGCTGGCTTCAAAGGAGACCATTTTAAACCCACAGCATTTAAATTGATTTGCGGTGTGGCTCTGCTGAGAAGATGCTAAGGGACCTGTACAAACAGCAGTGTGTCTGTGTGTCTGGACAGACACTGTAGAGAAAGCGGGGAGCATTTTCTAAAGTCTTCACAAACCAGCTGCCCCCAAAGCTAGGGTGAGGGTAAGTGCAGGGCTGAGGAGGCAGCAATTTCCCTCATGGACTTCTGAACTAACAACAGGAGCCCTCTCTCTGTGTACAACATTGGCTTGCAGCATGCACCAGTCTCTGCCCCGCTGCAGCGAGCTTCCTGGGAAAGCTCATCTGTTTATGGCTTTTGGGAAGAAGATGCTATTTATCGTGGAGAAATGTAGTGTTTTTCCCATGATTACTCATCACCATTTTGTGCAGTACAAGTGATTTTTCAAGCAATAAAAGAGGAATTACTTTTTTAAGAACTGTGCTGCTTTTGTGACAATAAAATCTTCCACATATGACACTAGTATGTAGACACACAAATACTTTGGACCTTGTAAAACTTTAAAATTATTACATCAGTGTCATTTCTCTTTTATTTTTCAGATTTTGAAACAACTTTGGCTCTTTTTTCACCATCTTACTTTATAAAGCAGACTTCTTATCAACTGTGTTTTGACAGTGTACATCTACAAGACAGCATAAATTTTAAGCAAACTAGGACTGCAACTGTATCTATAGTCAGGCTTTTTCTTTTTTATATTTTTATCCCACAAACAAAAATAAAAAATAAAATTCATATCCAGACTAACACTCAGTGTAGAAAATATTAACCTGCAGCAAATTTTTATGCAGGCAAGTTATAAATCCCTGGAAATATTACAGTAGCAAAACACACTGACCTTTAACTCTAGGATTGCAAATAGTAATGCTATAATAATTGTGTATGTCCTTTTATTGTGTGACTCCCCTCTCCCCTAGCCCACTAGGAAATGGAAAATGATGGCCTTTAGCAGTCCTTTAAATTGAAGGTATAGGGATGCCTTAAGTTTATTCCCAGTTATATATAACCATGTAGTATTATTATTATTTATATCTTGCTAGCGGCACTTGGAATGCAGCTGCTCCTATGGGTAGCCTTGTAAAGGAAGGTGCTACGTGTTTTGAACAAGTATTAAATGTGTACTGGAGATGATGCTATATATATACTTTCTTTTCATATTTTTGTGAACTAACATTGCAGTCTCCAAAGACAGAAAGGCTACACAGAGCAGTCAGGAAAATCTAAAGGAGGGGGGAGCATATGTATAGATAAAAATAATCAGCACAGTAACAGTTAATACAAGCTGAGAAATGACTAATCAGGAAATAAAGTGATATGTTTCATATTTAAAGCACTCTCCAGCTGAAATATTACAACAAGATCTTAATTACTGTTATCAGTTTAGTGTGGGCAACTCTTTCATTTTTCTGTAGTGGGACAGGGACTCTGTGTGAAGTGGGCAGGAAAGCTGAGTAGCACAACAAATTCTCCTGTTCATACGATTCTGCAGAGACTGGCACTGCTAAAGATCAAAAATGCAATGTAAGTTTGCCAGAGTCAGTGAACAAACAGAAAATGACAAGACCTCAGGATATACTTTGTTTGTTTTTGAAAAAAACATTTTATATGTCTTTTTAAAATGTTTCATCCAAGTTTTAACCAGAAAGACACTGAATTCAATAGCTTTCTCTCTTTCTCTCGAGGAAACATATATCCAAGAGGCACTCTTTTCTAACCTTTTTCCTTATGCAGGGGCAAGATTAACACACATGTATAAAATAAAACTATTGAGCTATTTTAATACTTTTTCTGTCATGCATTCAGTATCCTCTAAAGTTGTCACCAGCTACTGTTTCATTTAATTCCCTAGCCTTCAGGGTAATGTAAGAAAATTGAAGAGATTAGTAGCTCTCTCTTTCCTGTTCAATGCATTTGTGTTGCAGTAAATTGGTACCAACCTTCAATCTCATGGTCAGGACTCTCCAGGGTCCTTCCAGTGATATGATAGAGCAGTCAGCTTGATAAATGGTGCACACACCCTAGAATGCAATGGAGAAAGCTTCCCTCCCTGACTCCACAATTGTCTCTCCCACACCAGTAAAGAGAAACACTTACCTGACTTGTTGCACTAAGAAACTCCACTCTTCAATGTCTGCTGTCTGTGTTAATTAGAAGATACATTCCCTCCCCCTTGCAAGCCTGATTAATTATGTCACAGACACTGGCAAACAAAGGATATGATCATGTTGTGAACTAGAGGGAAGGAAAAGTCTTCAGCTTGGAAAATGACTTTTACTGAAGAAACTTTAGGTTTATGGGCTGCTTTGATGAAATAGCAGGACAGTGCGCAACGTTACATTATGCCCTCACTTAATCACCTTGAATTACAGAGAATGGGCATGGCATTAACACAGGCACTAACGTAAGAAGCATTAAAGTGCATTTAGGAAAACATTTAAGCAAATGCTTCTTTCCTATTTTGGTTCATTCTGCTTTAGCAGTGCTCCCTGAACAGGCAACAGGAATGCTCAGGCACTGAGAAGTGGTCATTGTGGTCATTTTCACTGCATAACAAATATAGAGAGAAGATGAGGGAAAATGAAAGAGCTTTACATGTCAGATTTGCAAATAGTTTTTTCCCACACAAACTTGGCTTTGAACAGCCAGACATTTCAGTGTCTTAGTGCACAAACATATCTCTCAAATTTGCTAATGCAGACAGCCCTTCTTAAAGGACGTGAGATGAAAGTTATAATAGAGAAGTGACTAAAGGATTTAAACAAGCAAGACTTGAAACACAGTTGACATCAGATAAATGTGTGGAGGATCAGTTTGTGGTGGGAAAAGAAATAAGGTATAAGTTTCACTAAATGATGTACTCATTAATATCAGTTCACGTCTAATGAAGGTCATAAAATCATAGAATCATGGAATCACCAAGGTTGGAAAAGATCTCCAAGATGATTCAGTCCAACAGTCCATCTACCACCAGTATGTTCCCACTAAACCATGTCCCTTAGTACCACATCTAAATGTTTATTGAACATCTCCAGGGATGGTGATTCCACCACTTCCCTGGGCAGCCTGTTGTAATGCCTCACCATTCCTTCAGAGAAAAACATTTTCCTAATATCCAAACTGAACCTCCTCTGGTGCAACTTGAGGTGATTCCCTCTAGCTCAATTGTTAATTAAGTAGGAGAAGAGGCTGAACCCCACCTCGCTCAACCTCCTTTCAGGTAGTTGTAGAGAGCTTTAAGGTTTCCCCTGACCCTCCTCTCCCACACCGATCAGGTGGTGTGTGTCTTGAATGAGGTTTGATGTAGTTCCCTATTGAAAATCTAAAATAGCTTTACACAAAATAAGACACAGCTTTGAACAATATTATCAAGCAGGCTAGATGTGTACTAAAATCAGTCATTTGCTCAATAGTCCATACAGAATGATTGAAGGGTTTTGAAAAGCCTGCAGTTAAAGGGTTAATATGGGCCTTGCTTCTCAGATCCAATACACAGCATATTTCCAGACACATTACATGTTGCACAACGACATCAGATTTTCTGCTCTGCACCATTCTAAGTCCACAGAAGAGCAGACCTGCCATTTTACTTTGAACTGCAGGTTGATTGCCTTTCCCTATCTTGTTCCATTGTGCCTCTGGCATTGCACAGGGCTGAGAGAACTGTGTGTGATATAGACCATGCCATGATTAATAGTTGCTGGTAAATCCAGTGGGGTGAATTAAGGACAAAAGGAACAATCTTCTCTCTGAAGCTCCTCACCTTCATGAATTTGCCAGAGCCTTAAGGCTAGATGATGAAAGCAGTGTGTGCAGAGTCAGTTGCCTGTAGCCAGTTTTGAGGAATACAAGTTGATTTTCAAATTGCTGGGAACAGATTGTAGGTGCAAAACACATACCAGACAGGAATCAAAAGAAGACGGAGAAATCACATGACTCTGGATTGCATTATGATTTGATTTTCCAAAAATGCTTGTTACCTGTCCCAGGCTCAGAAGGAAGATATGGAAGGTTGGACCTGGCCAGAGCTATGTGCCTGCAAGGTCAGTTGCTCACCTCTCTGTCCTGCAGGATGGGGAGAAAATAGAAAAAGGAGAAAAGACTTGTGGAAAGATAAAGAGAGTTTAGGAGGTAAAGTGAGAGCTGTGTGTGCAGGCAAAGCAAAATAAGGAATTTATTTGCAGCCTCCAATGTGCAGGCAAAAAGCCAGTCACATCCTAGAAAGCAGGGCCTCAGCATGCCTAAATTAGTTGGAAAGACAACATCAGAACCCAGATGTTCCCCTCCCTACTCCTCCTTTCCTGCTTTTATCGCTGAGTGTGACATTATATGCAATATCCTGCTGGTTAATTTGGGCTAGTTGCCCTGTCCCATATCCTCTGAGTTTCTGGCCCAGCCCAGCCTAGTTGCTTTGGTGACAGACTGGAAAAAAATAGAGAAGGCCTGGGTGCTGTGCAAGCAAAATTTTCGGCAATAATGAAAACAATGGTGTATCAGCACCGTTTTAGCCACAAATTCAAGATGCAGTACTATATGGGCTACCATGAAGAAAATTAACCCCTTCTCCACCAGGTTCAGAACAGATGGAAAGAGAGATGAAACCAACCAATGAAAACTTCAGTCATGTCAGCTCTGCCCCCAGCACAGATGCTTCTCCAGATAAAATGAACCAACTTCTGCGTGGACAAATCCAGGCGAACACCAGTGAGCTGTCTGTTGCTTTCCTCTTTATCTGCAGCACTGAGGGAAGTCAATCTCCCAGGCAGCCTGCACCAATTATCTCAATATCACCCTGTCTTTTGGCCTCCCTGACAACAGCTGGGGCACGCTGTCTCAAAAGGATGGGTCAGGAGTCGTGCTTGCTGTGTGAGTTTGTGACTTCTGCAGGGGAGCATTTTCAGTCTGGTTAAGATCAAGCATCAAATCTATCACATCTTTTACCATCTGGCTTAGCAAATATGAACAAAGAATGTGCTAAAAAATCATTATTTTTCCTTAGTGAAACACTAAAGATTATTTATTTATTTACTTATTTATGTTGTCACTGCTCTTACTCATCATGATATACATATACCCTGTGCAACATGCACATAGTAAAGCAAGCAATAACTTTGAGTGTTGTGAGGTCTTTTCAAGTCACTTCATAAAACTTTCATCACCAGTCCATCCAGCTGATAAGAATGGACATTCGCACACAGTTGATTCTGCAGTACATGGGAACAGCTCCTGTAAAAATATTAATAGATGGAGTAAAGTATCCTGAATAGTGATACCTTATTCAAACAGACGGAAATTTTACATGCAGAACAGTTGCTGCAGTGTTATACTACCTGTGTAATAATTCATGACCTGAGTAACAAAGAACTCATTAAACCTACTCTCTGCTTTTCCTTTACACATAGACTTCCCAGCAGTTAAAGTCGTGCATAATGAGCCCATGTAATTTAAGGGATAGTGTTAAAATTATCTACCATTCTTTTATATCTGAAATCATTCTGTTATTTTCCTCTACTACATTGCTAGCATAACTAGGAAACAATATATTACCCTAATTACATGTTATTTATTAGGCTGGAAGCAAATAAGTCATTCAGAGACAAATCCCCATAGTTATTCATGGAACTGCTTTAGATAACAAAGATATAGTAAACCAAGCAATCTTTCATTATATTTATTATACACTCTTTGTACTAATGAACAATAACAGGCTTTGCTGAAATAATGACTTCTATTCTGAGTTGTGGTAAATGTTATACTGGCCATATTCATCAAAAGAATGTTAAAGCCATAGATAGCCTTTATTTCTTGTGCTTGCACTTGAGGAAATTGTGTAGCTGCTGAACAACAATGTTTTGGAGAGCTTAATAAACATAGTATAAAATAATCTGTGGCTTTAAAAAAAAAACATGCATAATACTCTAGTACTGTGTACTCTTGACCCCTGAGAAACAATAGCGGTGAATACTCTGGCAATTTATTTATATAACTCTTGCCTTTGGAAAAGCCTGTGCATTCTCTTTGCTCTTGATATGAGAGAACCTTTCTCTATGATGTTAAGCAAGCGTTAAATCTGCACCACAGTGGGATGAAAATTTCTCATTAGCTTCACTCATCACTTGGAATTAATGAATGTGGTGAAGAAAAAGAAATACATTTGAGTAGAAAATCTCAGAAAAAATAAATTAAAAAAATGAGAATATGAGTATTTTGGACATGACTGTTTATACATACTCTGGGTTATGTTTTTAGTGCTTTTTAGAGAAGAAATAGGAATCCCTATCTTTTTCTTTCTATGTGGAAGTTCTACACATAATGCTAAAAGCACACTCTTATCTTGATGAATATTTGTTTGCTCCAAAAAAACTGTCACAGAACAGGACAATATAAGAATACCCTTGAGTGTAATGTCTAGGATCATCTCTCAGGATCTGTGCTCATATTCCTTTTTATGACTCAGGTATGAGAGAACTCAAACTCCAATAGTCTTGCTAGAAAGTTTCATTCTGCTCAGGCACTGTGTCCAAGCTACAGCCGCCATAATGTTGCAATAGGTCTGACCTGTTAAAAAATCTACTAGGAATAACTTTTAATATTGCCTATCTGTCCTTTCAGGTTAGATAGGTAAGGCACTGCACTCATATGGAACATGCACTCAGGCGCTTAATGTTACTAAAACCTCAAAGTTCTGGGCAACCACAGGAGAAATATTTAAGAACCTTTACAGATAATCACTGGAGAATTCACATACTTCAGGACTGGACAACAGCTATGCAAAAGTTTGGGATCTGCATGATGAAATCAGGGACCTCAAATGCAATTACTTAAAGTTCAGGTACTTCTTGAAGTGAAATGCAGGACAGAATTTGGCATAAAGAGATATTTCAAATGAATATTCCTTTGTCAAAACTAATTCCTTGTATACATTCTTAATGCTGTTTAATAGAAACAAAAATCCAATCAACCCTTTCAGGAGTATTCCATAAAAATTAATGTGTCTTACCCATAGAAAACAACATTAAGTGTGGATTTTTTTTTTTCAAAAAAAAAGAAAAAAAGGACAAAAAAAGGACAAACTGTTTGCTTACACAGCAAAAAAGTATCCCAATCTGAAAATGCAGCACAATATATTCAGTCCAATAAATTTATTCTTTTGTCCTTCACCTGTCTTTTGAGACTTAAATTGATTAAACCAAATTAATTTACAATAATAATTACAAGTCTGTATCTCTAATTCCTCTAGAAATTTATACTAATTTTTTAAATTTTTTTTCAATATTTATTTTTATCAAAATATTTGAGTCTGGTTTCATAGAAGACTCACAGAGTCTGGATGAGATTTGAACCTAGCTGATGAATTTATATTATTTTTTTTTTTAATAAGAGGCACAAAGTCACATAGGACTGAATATCTATATCCAAACATAAAAACATAGTTCATGTTTGTAACTAAAAACTGTACACTATATTGGATTTGATTCCTGTGGTACAGTACTGTTTGTGTTTATGACAAATACACAAACTTTCCATACTGTGAGTGAGCAAATTGCCTTTAAATCAGAATTTAGTACTGTTTAAAACAAAGACTAGAGAGAAAGGAGAGGAAAAGTTTGTTTAATACAGTGCAACTTCTTTTTGGTTACAGTTTTGCAGTTAAGTTTGGACTCTGATGTGCTTTCAGCTTTTTTGATAGTTACTGTGGGAAATATCTCACTGATGAAGACCAAGCTGCTAGAAATGCTGATATTAAGTGCAGTTATTCCATACAATGATCACATTAACATGATAAGCTGGTCATCTCTGAACAACCTATATTACTCCATGTAATAACTTGTGTCACCTTAGTTTGCATTTACAGAGTAATTCAACTTGACTTTGCCTAAGAATACTTGCTATCTCTGTGTAAATCACTGTAAAGTTAATGTTGTAAAGTCTGAGTCTCAGTTGGCCTTGTCAGAAGAGAGCAGTTCTGTTCTGACAGTCCCAATGTAAAAACAAGACAAAAAAATTATATATATATTCACAATAAAATCAACTCCTCTCTCCTCTATATAAAAAAAAATAAACTGACTGACAGAGACAGAAAGTGCAGGTTGGACTAATCAGTTAACTAGATTACACTTATAATGTTTTGTATATTTACCAAATTTATTTCACTTGGACAGTGATATAGGAAAAATTGTTCTCCAGATTCGTGCAGCTCCCCGTATCAGTTCTTCCCCAACTTCATTTGGAATCTAGGCATATAAACCCTCTTTAGAAATTGGACAAAGTCATAATCATTAGAAGAAACACTGTGAAACCTCAAAGCTGAGCAACAGTTCTGTTGTCTCTCACACTGTAGAAAGGATGTGCTCTCGAGGTAAGGACGAACACAGTTGCAGGACACAAAGGAAGACCATGTTGCGATAAATGGCAGAAAAGAGAGGTCCTTGGTATCCAACAGCAGAGATGATTAATGCTTGTGAACACAAAGCACAAGGTCCCAAACATAATGAAATAAAACCCTGCAATGTTTCAACATGTGACAAAGCATATAACCATGTTCACTTATTCAAGATGCACACGGAGACGCATATATTGCCTGTACATGTATGTAGCTTTTTCGGAATGTAAATATTTGGAAAAAGCTCTGCTTATGAGCTAAGGAATATATTAAGTACATTATTATTAACTTATTCCTTACTGCCTAACGTGTAATGCAACTGCATCATCATGTACCTAGTAATTCTCCTTTGAAGTAATGAGCAAATAATACTGACAAATGATGCCATCACATAATTGGTATAATAAGCTTCAATGGGGATGAGATTCTGAGTGTGATCTCTACTTCCTTAGAGCTGAGATAGACTAAGTCTTGAAAGTTACCACAGGTTTAACTCTTGTGCCACCAAAATAAAAGTCTGATCTACATTATGTGCACATTTTTTTTAGAATAAAATAGCTGGAAATAATAAAAAAAAACCTATAAACATATGTAGATCAGATGCAAGGCATCTTGCAGACTGCTTTAGAACTAATAAAAGTGCAATCTGACACCTGGAATTAGAACTACAAAAGGTCCTACTAGTTATGTGTTCTATTTGGTTTGCTAAGCCATGAAGGATGTTCTGAATTACACTGTTAGAAGTAAGTTTGCACTCTTGGGGACAAACAGGACAGGTTTTTGGGGGGGGGCTCAGCTTAGCTGTAATACACTTTAATTTTAAGGTATTCTGAGCCAAAGAACTGCCATTCTCCTTCTCTCATTAAGGATCAGTTTCCCTCTCATCTTCATTTTTGTCCATTTGATTGGATTGCAAAATAAGTTACGTTTCTGTAGAATTGCTTAAGCAAATTTCCAGTAAAATAAGTTCATCATAAAGTAAGATCAGAAAAAAAGCCACAATCATTCTATGTCTGTTCTAAACTCAAGGCCACAACTGGAGGTAATACTTCTGATATCCTAAAGATTCTCATCTTTTGCATTTGTCACCAAATATTCAGCAAAATATGTTGAAATTTCTTAGCAGTTTCAATAAGTAGGCAGTAGGTACTAGATTTTCCAGTGACTTTGCTTCCAGTAGTGGTACTAGTCCTGAGTCCAGGAGATCTTAATTCTAGATCTTCTTGCCTCATGTTTATTTTCTATTTCCACTCTTTACTAAGATGCTTTCAACAACCATTTCTTGCTCAGGATTACAGTAACAAAACATACGGAGATGCCCATTACCTGGAGAGATTCCCCCAAAAGGACATCAATGTGAATGAAAGACAATGGAATGCTGGGGAATACGTGATACCTAAATGATGTGATGCTGGGCTGTAGTCCTCTAAGATTTACTGTGGAGACAAGAACGTGAGAAATCCAGCAGTGAGTACAGAAAGTTACATTTGACAGGATAGAGATGCTAGGGAACTGCTTTCCTTTTTTCTTTTTCTTTTTTTTAAAATTTATTTTTTACTGTTTCCAATTTTTATAAATATTGTAAAAATAGATCCTTCTGAAAAGGGAAAGAGGATAATTGGATGGTAACAGCATTGTCCGTGTTGGTCATATTCCAAGGCAACAGTTCAAAATAAAACTGGGACTCTTTTATTTAATCAAGTGTTGAGGCCATCTGACAGATGAATGTAACAACCATTCTGTGGACAAACTTTTAATCACGCAGGGACAAGGGACCCATGATTAGGTGAATGTGGAGAAGTGGCTCTCTTTAAGACACAAGAGGATTTTCACCTCTATGTTGCCAATTATCTGATATCCTGAATAAGCGGACAGACAGCAGAGTTGAGAAGTGTTGGATGAAACACATGGCATCTGAAATACATATAAATCAGAAGGAAGGACAAGGAGGATGTAAGAGATATAAGAAAACTGGTGCTAGTTGATTGTGGACCACAGATTCCTGAGCTAGTGATCGTGAAAACAAATGGGCGCGTACGACAGATTACCTGAGCATAGCTATATCCTTCTTCCTACAATATTGGCTTATACAGATCCAGCCAAATATCTTTGACCCACAGCTGAACTTGTCCACATTTCAGATACTCCAAAAAATGCTGAAAAATTGACTGTAGCAACCAAATGATAAAAGATATGCAAGAAAAATATGTCACTGTTAGTAGCATGAGTATTAACATGCCCAGTCCACGCAATAAATCAGTGTAAGCAAGCATCTAAGTTACTGAAGGTCAATTTAAGGATATCAGGGTATGAGCTGAAATATCATTTAATTAAAAAAATAATAATAACTAAAAAAAAACACCCTCAAAACTGAAATACACATACCTCTTAAGTAGTCAAAATGGAAAAAATAAATGCGGGTAGAAGCACTGAAAAACTGTCATTTCTCATTTTCTCACTTAAATCCATACTATGGAAAGCAATGTTGTCTACAAGAGTGATAAAAATAAGCAGAAATTATTTACTTATCCCATCACTTATCTTTACTTATCTCACACATTATTTTGTTGAACAAGCCAGTAAGCCTTCATGTCTTTATCTACAAATAAACAAACATTTTAAGGATGATATCATAACTCTCTACGACATTGCTGAGGTATTTGAGAATTAATTCAGACTGAAAATCAGCGTGTAAAGTTATCAGCAAACAATGAATGAGCATATGCATTGGCAGCTCTACTTTACAAATTAGTACTTCTTTATGTTGATATTTGGATCAGCTTACTTTTCCTCACATATGACAAAGATGAAAACTCCACCACAACATTTTCTATCAACAAAGATTATTTTTAGGTGCAAAATGAACTTTGATTAAACTTTTAAAAGAAATTCTCATTTCAGTGAATAGTCTTTACAATTTCACTCAGATCAGTAAGTCTCAAGACTTTATCTCTGTGGCTGTTGTTTCACAGTAAGCATTTTCAGTCTTCTAAAAATAATGATTCTACTTTTAAATAAAATCAGAGAGCTGAAAGTGGAATGTTTTATTGAAAAATTGATAAATTATTTCTAGAATAAAACAAACAAACCATAATTAAAGAAACAGAGAAAAGGTTTTAAGTAGATGATAGAAAAGCATCCTGAATAGAAATTCTCTCTTTTCCATCTTTTATCTGAAACCATAACAATTATTCCTAGTACGCAATTCAAAAACAAGCTTCAAATACTGTACTCTGATCCTGAGCTTTTGGAATATAGAATAATTTCAGACATTATTGTGGACTCTGCTTCTTACACTGGATGAGTATTGTAGAGATTTGTAGACAGACATTATTAACAAAATTGAACTCGATGAAAATTGCAAATTAACAATATTGAAGAAAGCTGTACCCATTCTGTTAGTTGCTGGACTAACCCAAGCTCAAATGATCATGTGCTGACAGGTCTTCCTAGCAATCAGTTTTCATCCTAAGTAATTGTGCTTAAAAGCCACAAGATTAAGAAATGACAAATATTAGTAGTTTGGGATTCTCCTCTAAGACTGAATCTTAAAGTTTGCTTCTGCCTAAACTGTAAAGCCCATCTTCATTAGAGAAGTGAAAAAAGATGAAATAATTCCAACACTTCTCACTCTTCAGAAGTTTGTTTCAAGACCTTATATACATAGGGATAAATAAAATGCTTTTTCTGTAGCTTTGTTCTCAACTACTCACTGCCAGTGAGGCTTATCTCATGCATGAGGTATGCACAAAATTTGTTTGGCATCCTCTTATCCCTTAAACAATGCTGCTGCCTTTCAATTTCTTACTTCTTCTGGGTGCTCTCAAGTTCATTTCCCCAGTGTCTTCTCTATGAACTCAGAGAGCTATTCATAGAGATAACTGAACTACAGCCTGACTTTGTTGTGTTCTTAAACCAACACAACTGTCAGTATCCTGAATACAGTTGTTTGGGTGTAACTTACAGTTTATGTAATTGAGGAACGGTAAACCTATACCTATAATTCTAATGATATAAACCACTGTATGAGAATAAGAAAGAGAAGATGGACTTGTGCCACAGATCTTACTGGAAGAAGCCATGACCAACAAGTCATGGCAGATTCCAAAGCTCTTTGAACATGCCCTTCTCTTCCCTTACTATACATCTCTACCATTTCAACAACCAGATGAAAACCATTATTTGGGAAATTAACCCTTGTGCATGCTGGCTGGGCTGCTGTGTTTGGCTGAAGGTGGTAAGTGAAGGCAGAGTTAAGGGACTGAGCTGCATGTAGCAAGAAACTTATAACTAGTGATGGGACAGATAGAGAGCCTGTTGTTACTGAGATCTACACAGCAGTCTCTATACCATTAACTACTGTCATTGTCTGCCCACCAAGAGGATGCAATAGAGCTCCTAGCAACACCAGGACCCTGTTTAGTGGCCACCCGTTTGGAGCTATCACCCTTTAGCTTTGTTCCAGCACAGCCTCATCTAAGTACAACTCTCACATTGTATCAGCCATACTCAAATGATGTTTTCCAACTATCTCAGGACCTCCAGTATCCACCTTTTCAGTAAGAATCCACAAGAGAGTGACAACAGTTATGAAGACAGATCCTAAAACTGGGATGGAAACAAGGTTTTATTCTAGATTTTGCCTGGAAATCTCCAAGGTTTGAAATAACAGTACTAAAAGCTGTGGTGCAACTAAGAGAGATGAGTGAGAAATACTAAGAATAAAACATGGAGAGAATGCCACACAAACTGAGAAACAAGACTATCTATAAATATTTGTTTTTGAAACATCTTTGGAGGGCCAGAAAGAATGGGACTACGGAAAAAAGAATAGTTCAGGTCCTTAAACATTGTTTTTAAGGGTTTTAAACCTCTTAAGTATCTATGAAACTAAGAGAAGCGAGAGCACAAATCAAGCACCAAAAACACTTCAGAGCAAGAGCATTTTTATTATCATTGTTATTAATGCCAACCATTGAGAAAAGGAGAAGGAAGCGCTCGCAGCGCTTTAAAGCTAGTTCAGCCCAATTGTTCCCTTGTGCCCCAACTCTCATCGCTGTAAAAGGAAAAGTCTTGATTGGATAGACCCTCCAGGAAGCAGGAACTGTCTCTGAAACTTAGCTTGTTACTGGCCTCTCTTCTTGGGCTGAAGGCTCCTCATTGTGACTCTGGGATGCTTCCAATTCTGAGGAAAGATCCACGCTTTTCTAAAGAAAACTCTTTCGTCTTTTCCTCCCTCCCCTTTTCACCTCTGCCTACTCATTTTTCTGTGATCAGTCAAGGGAAGAAGATAAAGACTTTGCATTTTGAGCACAAGGATGGGAGAAAAAGAAAGAAAAGGAAGTAGAAGAACTTTGCATTTTGAGCACAAGGATGGGAGAAAAAGAAAGAAAAGAAAGTAGAAGAATTTCTAAGTGCTTTTCCTGGGCCCAGAGGTCTTTATTTTATTCTGTCCCAAATGAAAAGCTAAGCTCTTGTGATACTGAAGATTATGGCAAAGAGAGCTTCTAACTGCTATTCCTTTTACCTGAAAGTAAACTTTGTCTTGCTTATGTATGAAGACCTGTCATACAAAAAACAGAAGCCAGTCCCAAAGCACAGAGGTAAAATTACATGTGAGTTGGGAAAAAATAAAGACTTTGCAATTAGAGAAAGAGACAGACATACTTGTGTGATACAGAGCAACAACAATACCATTAGCATTATAGCAAAAAAAAAAAAAAAAAAAAAAAGATTGAGGGAATGAAATGTCTACTTTGGCTATTTGGGAATCCTTGGGATTGACTGATCAGATGAAGAGAAAAATGGTATTATAAGGGACTGTTATGTATTTTTGTGTTTAGAGTTGTAGGCATGTACAAATATTTGTTAATTTTTTTTTTTTTTGCTACTGTCCCTTTGGTGCGCTGAACTCCTTAAATCAACAATGATGATTAAAATTTCAGATAGGATTGATCCTTTTAAAATTCATGTTCATTAAAAGATACATGACATAAAAACACACTCTTTATAAATAGTAGTATATAGAACAAGTTAAAAAGGAATAATTGTAAAAAAAAGAGTCTATTTTCTCTGGTGTTTTATAAACACCACTATAATGCTGCTCATGTTTTCAGACCTTTGACTCTCTCCTGATAATTCTATGCCGGGATGGCTGTAACACAGTAACATTCAAACATAGCAAATATATTTCATGTTTTAAAAATTATGATAATTCACATTAGACTAAGAATTCAATACAGGTTATCACTGAGGTCAATATAGACAGTTCTACTCTACTGTGGATGAAGCTCTTGGGAGAGATCATTATATTAATTTCTATTCACAGTCTAGCCTAAGGAAATCCAAATCCACAGAGAAAAAATGCTAAATGCGTTTGTCTTTGCATTATCTTATTCCCAGGGATTTTCAAATGATGTTTTCACAAAATGTTTCTGGCTGTACCTGTTCATTCTTGGAGGCCACTGATTCTTGGTTAATCTTTCTCCACTGGTTCCTAACTATGCTGGAGAAGCATTACAGACAGTAGATGAGCAGGGAGGAATTAAGTTTGTTCAGCAAGCCAGTTTTCTCAAGTTCACACAGCTCTACACCAATGTGACTCTTAGGTTCATGACAGGTGCTTTTGAAGAATGTGTCGTTGCAGGCTCTCCATACGTTGTTCCTCCCTTTCTGTCACACTGAGTAATCTCTGAAGAACTCTTAGAGTATTTGTTCTGTACAGCGCTTAATAGCATTCCCAGACAGCTTTTACAGAGCTACAGCTACAGGCCACCCATCTTGTTTCAAGTACTTTAACAGTTCCTGAAGATTTCAGTTTGAAAAGTTTCAAACCCATCAATTGAAAATCTCCATGTTTTTTTGCTAAAGAATAATAGTGAGGAAGAAAATATCTTTTGTTCAAACAAACATGAATATTTTGAATTTATTTTTTTTTTACCAGCAGTTGCCATAATAGTGCCATTATCTCTGACCCTTAAAAAACTGCCTGAATGCTTCCAGATAGGAATGCTCAGGGGAAACATTCAATGTGATGGGAAGTCGGGGGTGGGGAGAAACATGAATGTATCTGATTTTGTGGTACTGAGCTGTCAGCAAAGGACTGCCAGGAAAAGATGTTCCTCCATTACAGGCTTTGCAGATTTGAAAGATTATGCAGGGATAAGCATGAGGGGAAAATGCTCCTAGCTAGTTTCAGAAAGTTCAGTCAAATGGATGAACAGATCATTGGGATGCTCCAGCTAATATGTGGCAGACTGGTACATGCAGTCAGGGAAAAAAAGAAGCTTTCTTGCCAGTGGCTGAATTCAGCATTAAAATATGTCCAGATCTCTGAACTCCACTAACTAGTAGCACTTAGACTATTTCTAGCTTTGGAGTTTTGAAGTGATAATGCTAAATTGTTGAAATGTCATATTACCTGACATCTCTTAAATTTAGTTGCTATTATTTTTTTCATTCTAAATCAGAAAATGTTTGTGTCCTGGAAGCAACTACATTTCTTTAGTCTATTTCTGAATCTCTTGGTAGAAGTGGAAAAAAAATGCAATCATTTTAGCCTTTTGAAAAATGAGTGAGGGAGAAATTTGTGCTTATTCAACATGAATTATTTACTCAAGATACTAACCGAACAGTGAGGTAGGAACACTTGTAACTTCTGGTGAAGACCATAAAAAAACCATCCCCACTAACTTACAGTTTATTTCTTTGATCCATTCTTGTCTAAATTTCAGTATTCAGAAAAGTAGGTCTGCTAGACAGTAAATTAACAAATCAAGAAAATAACAAAAAAAGATCTTGCTGTCTAGAGGGTCCTCAACAAACTCGAAAGGTGGGCCCATGTGAACCTAATGAGGTTTTGCACTTAGGTTGGCATAAGCCAGATGTGTATACAGACTGGGAGAAGATCTCCTTCGGAGTAGCCCTGCGGAGAAGGACCTGGGGGTTCTGGTGGATGAAAAACTGAACATGTGCCAGCAGTGCGCTCTTGCAGCTCGGATAGCCAATAGTATCCTGGGCTCCATCAGAAGAGGGGTGGCCAGCAGGGACAGGGAGGTGATTGTCCCTCTCAACTCTGCCTTTGTGAGGCCCCATCTGGAGTACTGCATCCAGATCTGGGGCACCCAGTACAAGGAGGATGTGGAGTGGCTGAAGTGGGTCCAGAGGAGCGTCACAAAGATTATCAGAGGGCTAGAGCACCTCCCCTATAAAGACAGGCTGAGGGAGCTGGGCTTGTTCAGCCTGGAGAAGAGAAGGCTGAGGGGTGACCTCATTGCAACCTTCCAGTATTTAGAAGGGGATTATGAAAAGGAGGGGAATCAACTTTTTATAAGGGCAGGCAGTGACAGGACAAGAGGGAATGGTTTTGAACTCAAGGAGGGAAGGTTTAGACTGGATGTCAGGGGGAAGTTCTTCACAGAGAGAGTGGTGAGGTGCTGGAACAGGCTGCCCAGAGAGGTTGTGGATGGTCCATCCCTGGAGGTGTTCAAAACCAGGTTGGATAGGGCTCTGGGCAGCCTGGTCTAGTATTAGATATGGAGGATGATGGTCCTGCCTGTGGCAGAGGGGTTGGAACTTGATGAACACTGGAGTATTTTCCAACGCTATGATTCTATGATTCTATGATTTACTTCATCTGAAGTTCAAATGCAAGATATTCTATGATGTGAAAAGGCGTAGTCAAAACAAATATTTGCCACAGACAATAAGGCGTTTGTTTAATAGACCTTCTGTCATGTAATATAAGGTATGAACTTTAAAATTATACAAATTATGGTAAAATATTAAAAAGAATTAATTCAATTTTGAAAAGTATTATAATCTAATACTCAAATTGTGATCAAAAGTCATATCTATATAAGAAATATCTATATATAATGTGAATAAATAATTCACCCTGGCTTTCGGAGACTGAAGGATTATAATCAGTTATTACAAATCTTTGTTCTTGTTGTTTCTCTGTGTATAGCAATAAAGATGTTACCAAGCTGGATTCTCACATTAGGTTTTTGTTAAGTCTTTATGTCTGTAAATGTACTTTAAATCCATCACCTGGAGCATGCATCATCTTATCACCTGCAGCAAAGTCCTTCAACATCAGCATTTCACAGACTACTACAATAAGCAGTGTAATGATTTCCAGTGTAAACTGTCCCCGGGCTTTCTTGCAGTTAGTTTCCCATTGAAAAGTTCTTGGTATGATCAGAAAGGACGAAGGAAAAAAAATCATATAAGGAAGGGGGATGTATCCAGATAGCTATATTATCTTTTCTTAAAAAAAACACTGATTAAACTGCAACTCAGCTTAAGAAGAGCCAGATGGCTGAAATTGTTCTGGATTTCTTTTAAGAAAGTTGCATTTCAGATTCTTGTTGAAAGAATTTGAGCAAAATGAGGGAAACACTTTCAGACTTCGGGATATAACAAATCAGAATTCCAAAGCAGACACTGATCAGTATTAAGCAATGAGATTCCATTTGCAGATCTCATGTAAAATTAATTTTCATAATTCTCTTAGTTCCTGTCTACATATACATATTTTTTTCTCATTAACTACTTTATTACCATATTTGAATTCTCCTATTCTCTGTCTAGAGGACAAAGATGAGAAGTACAACTATTCAATGAAAAATACACTCAAGTCTCAAACTTCTAGTCCTGAGAACTAAGGAAGAATTCCCTTTAAAAATGTTACTGTGGCATAAAAAAGGGGACAAAGTACTAACTATACAGTTGGATAATCAATTCAAATGAAATTACAGTTAAAATTATGTTGGTACACAAGTTTTAAAGTACTTCTTATGCAATGAGATTTCCTGCTTAAAGTTCACCAATTCAGTTTGACACATTTTTCTAATAGCACGTTTAGAAACCACAGACTGAGATAATGCTGTCAGCAGTGACCCATTAGCTCTACATCAACAGGAAAATTCAGCACAGTCACTCCTACAAAATACACCTGAGTTCTTTCATTTAAGTATCAGGAAATGTCTGACTGCTTAGCTAGCAAGGTTTAACAAGATTACAGCTCAAAGAAGTATGGCTTCAGGCTGTTGTCACATTCACTTTACCTCATATTCATAATGTCGTCAGATATATCTCTAAGCTTATGATGTGCAAGGAGGAAAAAAACATACAGCTTTTACTTTTCTGCCCGCTTTATAGCTACAGAAGAAGAAACGGAATCTGTAAAAGGAATTTATGCCACTACTTCATCAGTTTAAGAAGGAGTGAAAAAAAGAAGCTATGTGTAATCTATATCATATATAGGTTATATGAATGAGTTATTTACCTGCAAAGGAATTTAAACATCTATTGCAACCTGCTCCCATCCAATTCTCTAGGGCTAGCAATGTTTCAGCAGTGGGCAAAGGGCCTTCTAAAGAAGCTAAATGTCAGTATGAGTGTGGCTTTGGCTAACTCCTTCAATTCACTTCAAAAGAAGTACATGAAATAGGAACAACTTGGCTTAATGATGTTGTTTATGCACTCATTCTCAGAGAAGCGAATCACAAGAATTTCATAGTATGCTACCAGAGATTTAGTATGGTGCATTGGACAAAATGACGGAAAAAATTCTGCCTTGAGCTCATTCTGTGCTATATGTTTACAGCTTACTGCTCCTTGATGAAAAATATTTCTCATAGTATGTATATCCTAGATGTCTGTCAAATGGAATACATTCCTATGTTGAGGGAAAACTTACAGTTCTTAAGAAAGGGCTCAGTTCTTTTCTTAGAATTCACTTCATTTCTGTGAAGTGAATAAAATACCTATCATATACATAAAAGGATATGATCATCTGTAAAGATTTTCACTGTTGCATAACAACAGAAACAACCTCTTGTATAGGATTTGCTTTGATATCAGAAGACATGTTTACTAAAGTTAAAGGCTCAGGTTGGATATTAGGAAAAACTTAGCCAAAATAATGGCTGGGCACTGGAACAGGCTGTCTAGGGAGGTTGTGGAGTCACCGTCTCTGGATGTGTTCAAGAAATGAATACCTGTGGTACTTAGGGACATGGTTTAGGGGTCAGTATTGGTGGTAGCTGAATGGTTGGACTAGATTATCTTAGAAGTCTCTTCCTACCTTAATGATTTTATGATCTGCACCTTAGACATTTTAGATATAAAGTTCAGTCAGAACTGACTTCAATTAATTACTTCAATTGTCCAAATCTCTTTGATATTTCATCTTAAATATCACCACAATTAAATATATAGATATATATTTCTATGTGATATTCAGGGTTTGAAAAAGAGGACTGAGGGAAACATATAGTATTGTTATGTTTCTTCTTGGGGTTCTCGGTGAAATCACATGAGAAACAGGAAATAATGGGAGGTATAGAATGGCAAGTTGACAAATCTACCATACGTTTGTATTTCAGAGTGCTTAACATTTATCTGCATGAATCCTTAATGTCAGCTAAGATCACAAACTCTGAAGATTTTGGTAGAACAATTCTGTAGTGAAGTACTGGCATGAAGTTTCCAATAAATTTGAATAATCTAGTGTCCTGGTTATATCAGCAGTCCATATCACGACATCCTGCGACAGGCTGGTGCATGCAGAGGCACAGCGCACTGCAGAGCTGTGCTTCCTGGATCTCAAGCAATGTCACATGAGTTCTGACTCTCCAAGAGGAAGACGCACTGAAATATACTACATTTCCCAAGAACTTTCACATGATGTCTGATCTTGGGTGACAGGGAAGAGCTCCCATCTTTTTCCAGGAAGCCAGCCGTGTGGGCCTGTCAATAAAGACTTGGGCTGACTCTCTCTCAACTCTGATTTATTTTTGGTTCATTTGATTTATTATTCTTAATTATTCTATATTATCTCACATTCCTTTTAATAAGCTAGTTTCTCCTATCTCAATTGGATTTATCCTCTTCCTTCCCTCCTCTTCTCTGTAGGGGAGGGAGGGATGTCATGTGTTTAATTCTTCAAATCGCAACAGCTGGATTGAGAAATTCCTTCATTGATAAAATCCAACTGCTCAACACTCACTTTTTTAAAAAGTCAGCTGAGTCCTAGGTGATTATTCAAAAATCATAAATATTTTGTAAGGTCTTACACATATGCAATGTAACTACAGAATATGTTTCCTCTTCGGAAGGAAAAGGAGAAAACAGGTACACACCATACAATATAGAAATATCTTAAAACTACATCCACTCCAGATCGTTTTTATGAACCCAGGAAATTCAGTGACCCCAAATAACTATACAATGTCTCTGTCAAGAAACTGAAGAATGGACACGGCAAACTTAGAAACTGGCCAAAGTAGTGCTAGCAAAGAGGAAACAGATTCAGATATTGATTCAGAAAACTTCCTTGGCAGCACATGACAGCAGACATTTCTGTGAAACCCAAATGGATCCTCCACAGTTGAATGTAAATGTTTTCTCCTGATGGGGAAGAAAAAAAAAAAAAGAAAAAGAAAAATAGTGCCAATTGTACATTTCTATTGAAAAAGAATAAATTGCTTTTATTGCATTTGCTGTAACTCCATATGGTTATGGTGCAGAGGGCAGCACTGAGGCCAAACTAGGAAACACTTCTCATATATCCGATTTCAAGATGTAGCATTTCCCCTAACTTTCAGAAAATATCCATCCAACCAGCCCAGACACAGCTGAAACTTCCAGTCAATAAATATGCCCTTTTAGTTCATTCAGGAAAAAAAATACGCAACTGAATTATTTTCACAGATATCTGGAAAGAAGAAACATATTATTTTACCTTTGGCCTATTTTCAAGCTAGACCGTCCTTGACTAAACTCTTAAAAATTACTAAACAGGGTTCCAGCACAGAAAAGTTTTCTGTATAAGGAGAAAAATCACATCCTAATATGCCCAAGAGCCTTTTTCAAATTATTTTCCAAATGAAAAAAAATAAATTCTTCTAAGTCAGTCTTCCTAACGAGTAAGTGTCCAAGTTATTTTCTGAGGTTCTTGGCTCTTCCACTGAGCAGTACTAGAGGACACAATGTTTTCCATTGATCAAAATTAAAACATCATATTACAGTAATTGTTGGACATTCTAGGAAAGTCCTTGGTATTTGGCTGCCTTTAGCTCAACTCAGAACAAAGCTAGTTTTGAGATACTGCTTAGTAACCACAGGAAATAAATTATAATTGTTCAACCACTTCTGAAAGTAACATTTGGAATAATGCCATACTGCTTATATTTTTATGGGTTTATTGATACAACTGTACAATTTTCACACATGTTTTTTTTTCTTTTAGAGAATAGTGACACATTATGTGATTATGCCTATATATATATATTAAAAAAATAAGTGGCTACACTATAGACATATTACTGCTTTCTACTGTCAGCAACAGAAGTCTCTTTGCCAGAAATTAAGAGTGCTTCACTCCAGCATTTAGAATAAATACCAGACATACTTCTGTGTTCAGACTTTACACATGCTCCAGTCATGTTATGTGAGAAGTATTGGAGCTACAACATAACCTGCAGTTTCCCAGCAGCCTGCTAAATATCTAAAATTATATACTTATACAATCCATACGTGAAAGTTTGTGTTCGTTTTGCCAGATAGACACAGACATGAATACGCATTACTTCAGAGACCTGAAGAGAGAGGGAGAGGGAGAGGGAGAGGGAGAGGGAGAGG
>NC_034438.1:38838687-38852100 GCF_002078875.1 Numida meleagris | reverse complement strand
GAGAGAGAGAGAGAGAGAGAGAGAGAGAGAGAGAGAGAGAGAGAGAGAGAGAGAGACTTCCTACTTGCTGTCAGGCAGTATGATGGAGATATGGTCACCTCAGAGCAACTCAAACTTCCTTACCAGGAGAGGCAGAACAACATTTTCCCCAGGTTCTTCTGCTTACCTCTGCCTCCACTGCAGCTCCTTAATTTCCTCCGACACACACCTGGGTGGCCTCAGGCACACATAGCCCTCTAGGACTGCCCAATCACAGGCAGTAGACCTTGAGCAAATACGATTTCTGGTAAGGATCAGCTCATATACCCAAGGAATGCAGGGTAGGGAATCTCAGGCCCTGGCTGGTCAGGGTATACAGTACGTTTGGATTTTTTCTGTGTTCTTGCTCTAGCAAGTCAGCTTGCATTTCTCAAGTACAATTAAGCAATCAATCTTCTGTTTCATTTCCTTCAGCCTAGTAGAGAAATCTCTTGAAATTGTTTTTCTCAGGTCTCCAACTAACCAACTGGCAATATATATATACATATATATAATATATTCTATAATGTATATTATATAATGTATAATGTATAGCTCCTGCACGGGGTGGTGAAACATAGGTAGCAAGGCATCAAAGATACCAGTGCTCTACTGCAGTGGTTCAGAGAGGGCTGTCAGCCACACACATTGTATTTAGTTATCACAACCGCAATCCCTCACTCTCTAAGGAGTTTCTGAAAATTTTAATGAAACATTTTTAAAAAAAGAAAAATACTTCTAAGATATGTTCTTCAGCTGAAAATGCCACCTTAGTTCGTGTTGAATAGAACACAAACTGGACTTCAAAGAAAAGAGAAGGAAATACTAAAAATAAGAGAGAAGGGATTAAAGCAAGAAATTGATATAGAAACACTCCCCCCCCCCAAAAAAAAGGCAATTAGGATGCAGAGCAAACCAGAAAAGTCATACCTATTCACATACAGATAAAAATACTTAAAAATAGGATTTGTTTGTATTTGTATTTTATATATATCTTGTATTAGAGCAAATAAGAAAGGAAATTTTAAATGATTTCAGCTTTCAATGCTCAAAATCTGATGCTTTTTACTACAGTCTACACTAAGAATTATTTGAAAGTTTACATTTATAAAAGCTTTACTAGCAAATAATTCTTACAGGTAATATGTAACCAAAATTTTTATAAAATAGGGAAACTCTTATATAACAATCCTTTCAAAAATTCACACCATAGCAGAAACTGATTTAAAACTATTTTCAGAGCCTGCAAATTGGGCCGAACATATTCTCTTGTGAGAGAAACAAATTTAAGATAGAAGAGGATGGAGAACAAAACAGAATCAGGGAGAGACCTCTATATAAAGGCAGAATTAGATTATTTTGTTCATGGAGGAGATGAAGTCAGAGACACATAGAACAATTTAGGGAAAGCAAATCATGACTTCTGATTTATTCTTCTAAACAGCATGAGAGCAAGTGAAAACTAAAACCAACCAAACTTCAGAAAGGCTTTCAAGTCTGCAATTAGTTTGTGAAATATATCACTACAATAGCTCTCTGAGAGATCTTAGAATTGGTCACGTGCATAGTTAATGAGAATACTCAGAAGCTGTGGAGTATAAATGTATTCTTTCAAAGAAGCATGGCATGGGGGAATGGGGAATGGAGACTGAGGTCAGTCCATAATGCTTCGGCTCTGCTGCTCCCTCATGGTCACTCTGCCCTTCCTCTATTTGTGTCCCTCCCACTGGAAGCCATCCTTCCTCAGCTGATCCTATGCGTGCTTCCAACAGGCTGCAGCTCTCCGAGTACTGATCCCACACAACTCCATACGACGACTCCACGGGGCCCACCCTTCAGGCACTGCTCCCCATGGGCCGCAGGTCCTTCAGCCCTCCTGCCCCACTGTGGGCCACTTTGACCTGGGGCGGTGCTGGGCCCATCCGTGAAGTCCCCTTCTGAAACATGCCACTTAATCTCAGAATAATGGGTTATTTCCAAAGAGAGCACACAAAAAAAGAAGAAAAAGTTTAAAGTACCCCAATGAAAATGTTGTTTCTCTTTATATATTTTGTTTTAGATCTAAATAAAATTCTTTTGACCTAAAACCTGAAAATTTCACATGTATTTTCAGTCATTACAAGTAATGCAACACAATGTAAATTAAAAGAGAGTGCCAATTAGTGTTCCTACTAAAGAGTGGAGAGAAGAAAATGATGCTAGCTGTGTTTTTTGTTGAACAATTTATTCTCTCCACCTTCTCAGATGTTGGAAGGACTCATCAGTAAAATACAAATGGTAATTCAGCCCATCAAAACCAAGTGAAGCCACAGTGAGAAGACAATGCTGCCTGTGCAGCGGGAGGTCTAATTAGGAGCTAGCAGTCCTTCCCACCTCCTGTTAATCTGTTGCTTCGGGACCTGCACACAAATCTCCTGTCCAAGCCCTAGTTAATTTTATTGTCACGGCCTCATCTGTTTACGTAGAGACAAATGGTAGCTTTAGTCTAGGGTCATGCTGAGAACAAGTAGATCAGGGTAATGCAGCTGGTGGCCAGTTAATACACACCAGTGGACAAGGGAGACTGGCAAGATAACTGCTTTCCCTTCCCGGTGTTTGGACACTGGGAAAGTGGTATGTCCTCACATGCACATGTAGAGCTTGTGGGCAGCCAACATTGGCAGGACAGGGCAAATGTCCTCAGCTAATAGATACAGAAGGAAGAAATAAATCTGCCAGATTTTTTCATTCTACCGTAGCAAGTTTGAGCCCAGAGCCTAAAACATTTGGAGCCTAATTTTTCAAACTGTCAGAAAGCCGTGGCCCCTCCCAAAGAGGAAAAGAGGCAAGGAGAGGCAATACACTAAGAAATAATCAACCACTTTTTTTTTTTTTTTTTTTTTTTTTTTTTTTGTCCAGAGAGGTTGTTTTGTCTACTTTCTTGGACATCTTCAAAGGCCACCAGAACATAGGCTTGAGTGGGGGGGTGAACAAGATGGCCTGAAGAGGCCCCTTCCAACCTCAACTCTTTTGTGATGGTATGATTTACTGCTTCTGGAAAGTACCAGAGTGATGCTGCCAGGCCGGGTCACGCATGTCTTTCTGGCTTTGTCTCTGTTTTCTTGACATGCTTTGAGAGGATGTGCACCACCACGTAGATAAGGACAGCTAATAATCTTTGACCCTTATCTATCCCCACAATGCCATGCATGTGCTAGACTGTGGTACCACAGTGACAGTGAAGGTAGTGGTTGCCTTTGCCTCCAGACCTGGGAGGTTTGGAACGATATGGTATCTTTAGTATCAGACTGTGCATTTCATTTGACATTTAGAAGCCCAAAAAGTGTTTGTAGTTGTGGAGCACTGGTAGCGCCAGTGAGAGGATGAGGTGGCTGTGGCAAGCATACCAGCATGGGAAATGAACTCCATGAGTGACTGATGGAGGCTGGACCCTCATCTATGTTCCCGATTCTTGGAATAATCTTCGTTCAGGATTTCCTTCTGGAGCTGTTTCTGGTGGAGGTGCCAACTTTAGTGTCCCAAAAGTGACTGAGGGCTCCTGAGGAGCAGCAGCAACCAGAGGCACGAAGCATGGGGACTGAGAGCGTGCTGATGTGAGAGTACATGGACTGAGAACACAGCATTTAGCAGATAGCTGAAATCAAAGGGAAAAAAAAAAACCAAGAACCAATAACAAGAAGCAGAAGACATAATTACAGCTTTCAAACATAAAAAAGGCAGGGAGGGTGGGGTCACACAGGGCCTGGAGAGGTGGTCCTCCCAGTTTGATCAGGTGGTAGTGCTCTTTTCCCAGGTTCAAGTTTCCCATATCACCACTGTTTTAAGAGAAGATAGGAACAGCAGTGTGAGAGAGTCAGTCTTCCCTTCTCTTCTGTTAATCACCTCCAACCTCTCAGGCTGCCAAGGAGGGGAGCTGCAAGAGTTAAGAGAGGGTGGAATTGAAATGAAACGGGAAATGAGAGGAAGGCTGACACAGCACACAAATCAAAGCAACTTGTATCACCAAAGGACTGTTTGCAAGATCCAGCCATGACAACAATAGCCTTCTTTCAAGTTCACCTTGCACTGGGAAAGAGACACCCTGCAGCCCCACAGGAGGGGTGGGATAGAAGGATGGGGCAAAGAAGGGAGAGGCAAAGAGGCAGAGGGAGGGAGGGAGAGGGATGGGGAGAAAAAAAAGAGAGTGCAAATCCAAATGTCGATTTGTAGACACAGTGAGGAGAGCCTGCTGGCTGACAGGCTGATTTATTGGATTCTTCCAGTTAATCACTGCCGGCCTGTGGCCAAACGGATCTCCAGCAAAGCTGAAAGGCAGCCGAGGGAAACAGGCTTATAAGCATAAAGCCGCATAATGGTGTTCAATGAAGTGTGAGACTTTTAGTTCAGTCTCAGTGAGCCGGCCGCATCGCCGGAATGTCAAAGAGGGATTGTGGGTGGAAAAATTATGGATTTAAACTGCTAGCTGTAAATGAGGTCAATATGTCTGGTTCATAAACAGTCCGAGCCTATTCCAAGAATGCAGTGAGGGGGAAAATTAGCGTGAAGCTAACACTGTAGACAAACCTCATTGAGATATAATTGCAGCTATAAATACAAGCGAAAAGCTTACTGAGTGCAATAAAATACAGACACGGTTTTTTATCCCCCCCCTCCCCATATTTCCTTCTTTCAGTCTATGCATTTGTTAAGTGTTATGCATCTATAATGTTCCCCCCTCCTCCCTCCTCTTTTCCCTGTGACACCCAGTGTTGAAATTAATTGAGTGTTCTTGATCTCCCATTCCATTTTATTCAGGCAAGATTGGAAAAAATCAAAAGAGCACATCTAAAGCATTTTCTTCCTTTTTGCTTTTCTATTTGAATCAGGTTGAAATGTGTTAAAAAAAAAAAAGAGGCATTGCAACTTTTTTATATCTTAAAAAAAGGCAGTAAAATGTCTTTTTAAACTAATACATCTGTTAGATCATTTGAATATTAATTTAATGAGGTGACATCAAAGGCAAGTATTGGATCCTATGGAGAGTCTCTTTCACAAGATACCCAGTCTTTGCTCACGAAACATTGACTTTAAATTAATGTGATGTTTCAGATTTTCTTTTTTTTCCTCTGGGTATTTTATTACCCTTTGGGCGGGGGAGGGAGCAGCACCAAAAGACAGGACAGACGCTAAGCAGTATGCCTTACCCAATTTAAAAACTGATACAGTAATAAATTGAAGTCTAATAGCTATGGTCAGGCTGTTTTTTCCCCTAAGCCAATTGATTTAAATGGCAGTAATTTGGCTAGCAAGGCTAGTCCTGTTTAAATTAAAGCCATTAATATAATAGCACGAGTCTTGAATGAAATCCATCTGTGGCAGAGCCTCCACCGGTCAGTGGTTTAATAACTGGCCAGGGATGTCCTAAAAAAACCCACATCCGTACAAACAGGAATAACAGCGCAAAATCAAGATCCAGAAAACCTTCTGTTTCACTAGGGAAAAGAGAGAAGGAGAGGCATTGTGAGAGAAAGATGGAAAATAATATTTTTCTTTGCAGAAGCACAGGCAGGTAATAAGTAGATATCTGTTATCAGCTTGGGAGGAAAAAAATCATGAATCTTTGTTCTTTCTCTAGAACCACGAACCACAAATTCTTTCTCTTGTCTCTGTGTACGTGTTTGTATAGACTCCTGCCCCTCCCACTGCCTTTCTCCACAATGTTAATTACACTTACCTTAAATTTATCGATTTGATGATCTCTACATACATTGACCGATGTAAAAAGTCTGTTTCAGAAAAGATTATACAGAGCATTGGGCTCAAAAAGAACATTGAAACGTATCTGAGGATTAGCATCCAATACAGAGAGCTTTTTCTTGGCAGAGGGCTTCACAATGTGGTTAGGATTGATCTTTTAACTTCCTCCTCCATTGTTCCTGATTCCCATTGTGGCAGGCTGCTTTATATTATACAGCAATTTTTTCCCTCCTTGAAGGACTACGCAGGATTTTCCTCAGACCTACTTAATGTCAAGCCTTGTCTGTGGGAACTTGAGGACACAAATCTTCCATTTTGAAGAATGTATCTTTGTGCTTCAGTCTCACCTTTGTGAGATCAATAGCACCTTCAGTATAGTTCTTCTTTTGAAAATCACTTCATAGTTTCCCTCTTTAGCCAGCAACTCTACTGTATTAAAAATGCTGAGTTAATTTTGTATTTGCTTGGTTGTGTCCCACTGACTTACATATGGCTGTTTTAAGTTATGATTCATTGTATTGGACAGCATTCAACTTCAGGTTTTGTTCCAGTGGACAAGAGATTCGTGTTGAGACATGAATAAGCATTACATTTTTGTTTAAATTTAGTTTTGCACTCTGCAGAAGAGAAAATGAATGCTGTTTGAATGAAATAGCATCAGATGTATTCTTTATCCTTTTGTGTATATAGCTGAAGAATTGGGACTTTAGAATACATTTTAGGTGTTTAATTTTCCACAATCCCTCACCTCAACCCCTCCGAAAAGACAAAAAAAAAAAATTATTAAAAAAAAAATTTTAAAGGGATGCTGTTTCACTACTATCTATTCCAAACAATCCTTTGGCAATTCTTCTACCCAATGACCACGTGCTCCTGTGAACTAAAAATAATGAACACATCCTCAGCTTTTTTGCTAGACAGTGCTCATAATGCTGCTTCAAGTTAAGGTTACCTGGCATTTTCCACTGCTTTCAGTCACTTGGCACTTTTTTTATATTTAACTGTAGAGAAAATTTCCACATATCTATGGACAATGTAGTAGAAGATGGTGAGGTTTAGTAAAGTTTTGCTGCTCAGTCTCTGTTTTTGGGAGCATAGAGCTGTGCTCCCTTAATTTTGCTCAAACCTACAACATGCTATAGGAACAACATTGGTTGTATGCTTATGCACTTATAGCAAAGAACTAACAATAGTTAGTAAATATAGTTTGTATATGTAAATCATTCATAGAATCATCACATTAAAAATACTGTGACTAAAAGTAACAGAGATTGAATAGTTTAGCAGTCTTGATCTGCCATACTCTCCTTTGCCACATAACCAATATGAATAAAGAGCACTGATAATACTTCTTCATTGGAAAAAACAGGACTAATATGCAGGATTCAGAGGCAGACTTTATTAACTTGGGTTTAGGTCATTCACAAACTTCCCAGCCAATTCAGAGCTTGTGCAGAGCAAGTCCATATCATGTGGAGTTGCCTTTAGACTGTTATCTTAGAGGAAACACTATTAATTAGGTTAAGCAAAAAATAAAATGCAATCATGTCCTAAAGTGGACATACAAGTAAATGCTTTCCCAATATTCTATGAGCTAGTATTTTTATTTCCCAGTTTTTTTATCAGCTTCACAATGCAAGACTTCCCAGTCAGCTCAGAAGCCCCTCTCACATGCAGCAAAGCATGACAAACAACATCAGGACAAATATTTCTGGTCACATTTTATTTGAGAAGGCAATGGAACAGAGTAGATTTATTTCCAGATCTTTGGAAAAGGACGTTGTATCTGGGTGTAACTGAGTTTGAAAACAAACTGATCATAACTGGTTGTAGCTCATGAGCCTTGTCTGTTACCTTTTACATCATCAGCTCTTCAGCTTTAGTAGCAAGACAGGACTGAAAGCCAATTGTTGAATAGTCCCTTTGAACTCTCTTAGCAGGTATACACATATACCCCTGTAACTGCCTCATAATGTAGGACAAAGAAGCTGTGTATCTTTTACATGGAACCAAAAAAATATGTCTGATCCACGATCATGTGCTCTTGCCATGACCACAGTTTCACATAAGTTATCATAGGAACACTGAAAGTAAACAATCTAAGGAAGTTTACAGCAATTGATGATCAATCCCTAATCAGTAATTTCCAAACGCAGTACATGAGAACATGCAAACTTCTGTGCAATTTTTCACGTGTTTCTACTTAAAATACATGATCTTGTAGAGTTTGCAACACAGGTACAAGTGGGTGATGTTACTATGAGGGCTGCTCTGAAAGTAATGCCTCCTATTTAATTTTGTTGGCCCAAGACATCAGAGATTGATGTTGGTGGTATGGCATAAAAGTCAAACCTTCTCATCAATATTCTGTTACATGTTGTTGCCGTGTGACAGATGGCAGAAGAGGGGTTGTCTGACTAAATGGCATCTGACATGGAAGTGCATATGAAGCAAAGATGTGGAACTGAATTCCTCTACGCAGAAAAAGTTGTATGCATTGACATCCATCAACACTTGCTTAACATTTATGGAGATCAAATAATGGATGTGAGCGCGATGAGGCAGTGGGTGATGTGTTTCAGCAGTGATGCTCTTACAGCAGCTGCAAAGCAGTGAGTCTCTGCTGCTGGAGCAGATTTTTATGAGTGCAGAATGCAAGCTCCTGTTCATCACTGGCATAAATTCTTAGTGGTGGCAGCTACATTGAAAAATAGTGTTTTTGAGAATTTGCTCTATCAAACAGTGTTGTTGTTCTCTTTGTTGTAGTTTCCACGGAAATAAATAGGAGGCATTATTTTCGGAGCAGTTTATGTACATACAGAGCTGTCATCCATATCATACTCATTTCCAAAATTTTCCACATATTATACTTCCAGAGAATGAATAAATTTATCTGGAGAAGGTGTAAATTATCTTACAATAAATTAATACAAGTTATTTTGTAATTGACCTTTACTGTAAATTTTCCTTCTATTTTCTTTCATTGTATGTTATGGTTGGAGGAGAAGTGTTCTTCAGTTCTGGGCAAAAACTTACATTCAAAAATCTTTTAAATACTTGGAATCAGAAAGTTCAAAGGATCCTCTTCTTACAGATCTTCTGAATATTTTACTAGTATTTTCTCAATTTTACAAAATTCTGGTTTTCAAGTCTAGCTGTAAACAAAGACTACGTTGATTGAAAGTGCTATTATTGAAACACAAAAACTTCCTATGGAATCATAGACAATCCTAAGCTGGAAAGGACCCACAAGGGTAATCAAATTCAACTCTCAACACTGCCCAAAAATTCAACCCATGCTTCTTAGGGTGCTGTCCATATGCTAATCCAGAAGTCATTTAATCAAACCAATGAAAAGAGGAAAATGATTTGGCAGCACACTAGAATATCCAAGGCAAGATAAAGTAGAAGGTGCTCTCTCATTTGAGCCCATTCCTTTTACTGACTTTCACTGAAGGAAGACTGTCATAGTATATTGTTTAGAAGAATATTTTATAAGTAAAGATGCAGTCATCTTCTCTTGATGGAAAAAGTCATCCTGTGCTTGTCATTGTCTGGAACTCCTAAGTCACAATGCTTATGTGACTATTGTTGCTATAAACAGAGAAGTCATCACAACATCCATATTTTCTGTCAAATACAACAAGACATCAATGAATTCCAAGCAAAATGCTGTAGAGAGCCCACTGTCATCTCTTGGGCAAGCTTACACACATACACTACCACATAGTCTGTCACATGATTTCTAAACACAGAAGATCAAAAGATCCCCCAGCTTTACCCTACTGAACTAAGCTGTCCCTGCAATCTAGGGTGACTCTTTTGCTTTCACCTGCAAGCAGTAAAGAATTTGCCAAGGATATTCACTCCATTAGTTTTTGGTAGTGCAGTTTGTCTTATATGTTGGATATTTCCTAGTGAATGATAGCCAGTGGAATGCTTGAGTAAAACTTTCAACTATAACCACGGCCTGCCACAGTATATGTGAGACACTGGCATCTTTGTGGTCAGAGGACTACAGCATTTGGGTCCTCTAACAGGATCCTTCAGACTATTTTATCAAATATCTGGCATGTCCAAGTTTCATGAATGATCTTAATTTTTTGTGAACAACTTCAAACAACTTCAGCAACTCAGCTCAAGAATTCATATATAAATTCCATGGACTCCTCTCTAAGGTGAATTTAATGCACACAAAAAGTTCTGAATTGACAGGAAAAAAGTACCTTGCAGAGAACAATTTTATTTCTAGTTAAACTGTTTGTTTTTGGTGTTAAAAATCTCCTGTTGCACAGTGTCATGGTTTTATGATTTTCAGTTATTGGTACTCCACATCATAACATCATGTAGTGAATGTACCTGGTTCTCAGAAGAGAAGGACTACTACATTCCCCACGGCACTTTGCTCCTCTGTTACCATTTTCCAGCCGGAGGGAAAAGATAAAAGCTCACAGTATAAAAACTTGCAGATCACGAGACCTCGTCCCCCTTTTTCCGCCATCTCTCGTCTTGGCAGCACCTTGCTCTCCAGCTGTCTTATCGTCGGTAGTAGAGTAAGGCCTACCTTGATTTTGGGACATTCTCTCTCTCTCTATTGGATTTATCAGCTTAAATTGTATTATAGTGTGTTGTTCTGCATTCCGATATCTTAGTCAGTAAATTAGTTTGTTTCTCCTCAGATTGTTGCCGCTGTTCTTTGCTCTCAGGGCCATCTCCTTACCCTTTTTCCCTTTTCCCTTTTCACGGGGTGTGGACCCATGGATCGCCCGTCCCCTTCGTCACGGAACCGGGCCGAACGCCCATAAACCATTGACACACAGTGTTTTAATTCACAAGAAAATGCCAAATGAGGAAATGATGAATTCTTTCACATGCTAGCCAGAATTCTATTTACCAAAAAAATATCGGGGAGGAGGGTGGGAGGGGAAGAGAGATTCACAATGCTATTGTCATTTTGCTTTCAATTTATCAGTGATTGTGTCATGAAATGAATTAATATAAATGATAATAATGCATTGTTATGACTCTCTGTGTTATTTGCATTATGTGACATTCTAAATTTTTCAATTTGAGTATTTAGAACAGAAAGTGTTCTCTTTGTTCATGTATTGGCAAGTACCTGCTGGCTGTATTCCATGTAAAAACACATCTTTTGGCACATATTCAGTTAAAATTATTCATTCATATTCTAGAAATTGTGCCCTCAAACCTATATAATTATAGATATGGAGCCACACCTCGAGACCTGTCTGTGAACACACTGTGTAAGTTCACACGCACACATATATATGCATATGTAACCAAAGGCCCACAGGTGAGCCAATACTATACACACTAATATATTCTGCATTGTGTACGTTCATAAATACAGGGTTTCTGATGGTGGAAAAGACAGCATACTTAATTTTCTTTAGTTAGGAATGACTGCATAACTCATGGGTGGCAGAGAGAAACAAAGCCACTAATGGATTCTGTACAGTCACCTCTACTGGATGAAAATAAAATTCCATTACACTGTCCAGCATAATATATTATATTTATATGATATCACAGGCTTATATCTACAGAATAATTAAACATTTTCTTACCCTTTGCTAAAGAAATTAATATGATTGAAGAAATAAAAAGATACATGGCTTGGTTTTATTTACCACTGGCAGGACCTAAATATATATTTCTTCTAAGTAAACACACACATGTACACATTAATAATGAGGTGTTTTTTCCTAGTTCATTTCTGAGAGCTACTAGAATGAGCTCATCTATCCTCTAGATATGGTGGAATTTTTGCTCATTAGATTTATACATCTGGGGTTTTATATCTTTTCATTCTCTGAATGTGATACTGGACTTGCAGTGGTGGAAGACTAACTCCATGAAAAGCATCATAAAAATCATCTTACAGTGAAATGGAAACAGACCTTTGTCCCTGATTTAGCATCAGAGACATTGCTGCCACAGTTTCCAATTTTGGGACAGCAAAAGGGAACTGTAATTAAACCAAATAGGAGACAAATACATATGGTGGGTATAGACCTGCATGCTATTGCTGTCAGCAAATGATCATGGATACAATACCAATCAAGACCGGTGAGAAAAAATAATTTATGCATGATGGTGTTAAATAGCAATATGGAGTGAGTTGCATGTAGAAATGCAGGAGAAGATTAAGCTGCAATGCTATAAATCTTTACTATCTGTACTCATTATGGTTGTCCTTTCAAACTGACTGTCTAACTACTCACTGCAGCAATAATGGAAAACAGAAGCTCCTTCTACCTTTCTAAAACTGACACACTTATCTGACCATATTGCTACAACCATTATTTTCTTACTTTAAACACAGTGCTCATTTTCCTTGAGTTAGTGCTGTAAAGAAGTGCCATAAATTCTGATTAGCTTGGTTAAGAAAATATTCCTGTAGAGAATGTTCATACTATCTCATCTGAGCTTTTGTGCCAATTTTACATTTGTAAAAAAGCCTGATGGCAAGTAATCAGGGGGGACAGATGCTTCAGTTCACTTCAAAGAAGCCAAACTGAATTTTTTACCATGTTACTACTTTCCTTTAAAGCTTGAGCAAAACAATAAAGAAATCTGAAACATCCACTTCTGTGCTGTCTTCAAAGAAAATTTTGGTTAAAAGGTCATGTTAAATTTGGAGATCTAAGCATATATAACTAGAAAGTGCTTATCAGTCCTGAAAGCTGCACAGCCAGACAGCATCATATAACATCCAAGATACCAAAATCTTGCTGGGAAAGAGTGTCTTACAGTAACTAGCATGTCATCACTGATCCTCTCAGATTGAACAGTTGTTCTGATGAAGCTGCTTATACTAGATGGATGGACTCTCCAGCATCCATCCTCCACCTCTCTAGCCAAAACACTGTGTGGATACCCCTTTCTGTTAGTCACATGATTTCTCTTACGCTCATGTGATATGGTGCTGGTAACATGCACTCATGTCATTGCATGGCTTAGTATTTACATCAACATAAGTGAGAAAAATATATGTTTGGTTCTACACAATATTACTGGACAATACAAAGAAAATCATTTTCACATGCATAGGGAAATAAAGCTACATACAGCCTGGGTATTAGTGAGTTTATCAGTATGGGAAGGTTTTATTTTATATTACTTTATTTAAAATTATTATTTTTTTTTTTTTATGAAAAAGTAAAAAAATATAATTTTGTAGCACAGTCACATTGGAAACATCATATGCAATTTTGCTAGCTCTTACATATCACCGAAAAAGGCAAGCAAACAAAACAAAAACCACAGAATGATAGGCAGAAGTACATACAGGATATTATCTTTTGCACATCTCTGGTATTATACCATGCAAAATAAAATACTCTGGGATCAGATGTAACATTATATATTTTGTCTTCTGAGGCAATATTGAAGTAATACTGCAACTACCAGTGTAGTAGTGTTCAATTTGCTTCTTCAGGTTTTCAATGTCATGGGCATTCTTGACTGAAAGAGACAGAAAGTAATAAAGCAACATCTAGTATTCAAAAAATTAACCTATATTCTCCTTGAATTTTCTTTGTCTTTTCTTTTCTTTTCTTTTCTTTTCTTTTCTTTTCTTTTCTTTTCTTTTCTTTTCTTTTCTTTTCTTTTCTTTTCTTTTCTTTTCTTTTCTTT
>NC_034438.1:38817601-38837652 GCF_002078875.1 Numida meleagris | reverse complement strand
TTCCTTTCCTTTCCTTTCCTTTCCTTTCCTTTCCTTTCCTTTCCTTTCCTTTCCTTTCCTTTCCTTTCCTTTCCTTTCCTTTCCTTTCCTTTCCTTTCTTTTATTTTTTCTTTTTCTACGAATCAGTTTCAGAAATAGACTGGTTTAATAAAAGTGGTCTTCTTCTTTCTACTGAAAGTTTACCTGCGAGAGCCCCGAACATAATAAAATCAGATTATGAAGGCAATCATATTTACTTGTAATAAATCAAATCTTGCAGACATCTGTTAAGTCTCCCTCACTGCACTGGGACAATATCGCACATGCATACATCAATACCTGAGGTGTCAGAAATATATTTCATAACTTCAGAAAAATTGCATATACACTTGCAGCACCATTATGAGCAGTGAATTTGTAATCTGAACATTATGATGTATAAAGTGGCTTTGTTCCTACGTTTAATAAGCACCACATGTCAAGCCCACAAACATAATGGAATTTGCTGGTGATTTCTTACCATTAGATGTAGGTTATTGTTTTCAGGAAGAAAACTTTTTCACACTTTATCAACAGTATCCTATTTTAAGAAGCCATCTTCTTTCTTTCATCTGAATGAAGCAGATTCTTTAGATTAGTGATATAAAATAAAATACCAGCCCCTGGGATTCTCAATTAAATTGAACTGAAACACAAGATCTTTCCAGATGCAGGGAAAATATTTCCTTTAGATTAACCCTGCAGAATAATTCACTTTTATTATTCAAATGTTTGTACTGTTTAAGATGAGTGAGGTTGCTAGAAAATCTTCATTTAAGCAAAAAAAGTTGGATTGCACAAAGGGCTTTTTCTTACTGCATTCTTTAGGTCAAGACTAAGATATTATCCACTAGACCAGCATAAGGGCGGTGGTATCACAGACAAACACAAAGGGGTATTTTAAGTTGTTCTCTCACCTAGTAAGGTCCATTGACACACCTTAGATATTTTCTGTCTTCTTCTGCTTGAGTTTTTTTCAGGGGTTAATTTTTCTTCATTTATTTGATTGATTGATTTCCCGTTTAGAATTTGATTAAATTAGAAGTCTTAGACTCTAAGCATCTGTTATTTGTGAGCCATAGAGCCCTGAGTCCTGAAGCACCTGTATGGCTCCTACAGTGGTAACAGAGGTGTTTTGGAAACTCCAAGCTCACAACAGGAAAAGTAAGCCAGGGACATTGGAAAGACATGTGACTATCAAACACATCCTGATAGATGACAGATCCAGCAAGTCTCTCCAACAGTGAAAACTTGTATGTAAAAGAAAACCTATTTAAGTAAGTGATTTGTATGATGCTTGATGTTTCTATACAGATTTCTTTCCTGAGGCTCAGGAAGTTTTGGCTGGCTGAAGTAGGTATAATTTTTTGCCCTGTGCTGCTGATTATGGCCTAGTGCACACAACAAAGAAAAGGCGTATATACCTGCATAATAGGCATTCTAGTTTTCCGTGTTTACTGTTCACATATTCATTAAAAGTTTACATGTGGACCTTTAGAATGAATATGTCAGAGTCCAGATCAGAAATTCAGCTGAAGAAAAATCTGCAATTTGAATTTTTCTCTGAAAATTTGTATTAAATGTTATTTACTTGGATCAAGATAATTTCTGACTGTGCTTTGCTGGTGTGTTACACTGAGGGTCATCAAATACAGCAGGTCACCATCTGTTTTAAAATTCTACTAATAAACAATAGAAAAAAGTATGACACCAAATTAAATAAACCTAGCCACATGCTTCTCAGAAAATTCACTAATACTTTTTGACCTACAGGCAGATCAAGGTCAAGCTACTTCTCTCCTATCTCAGAAGGAGTAAACAGCAAAGCCAGGAATTAAATGCTCCACTCTACTGTGTGCATGTTTTCTCAGAGAACAGTGAAAATACTGGAAGATGTATTTCTTACTATCATTAATGTTATACCTTCAAATACTAAATAAAATTAAAACCAAGGCACTCCAAATGTCCATACGCATCATATACTTCAGTATAAATAAGCAGGAGACCAGATTCTTTCCTCTTCAAGATATCTGTCACGCCGTTGCATTACTTATCACCCTCCTGTGTTCTTGCATTACTCAAATGCAGGAAATGGAGGATCAAGACTTTGAAGCAGCAATAAATGAAGGATAAAAGAACAGTGTTTTTTTTTTTTTTTTAAACACCCACAATATTTCATGTTGTTCTCACCACAATCTTTTTCCCTATCCACACATCTTCCTATTTGTTCTACCAGCAGTATCATCAGGCAAGATGAGACAGCCTTATGCAACCAGATGTTCCATGGAGTTGCGTTCCTTCTTCCAGCTGAAGTTTGTCTAGATTGATTGGAAAGCAGGGCTGTAGCTTATGCATAGATAAAGTAGCTATGGCTAGTTAAAGCTTAATTTTTTATGGTAGCAGCAACAGTAAAACAGGTTTCCCTTGCAGGCTGCACTAACTTGCCTGGAACCTAGACTGCTGCTTCAGGCTGCTAATGCACAGCTGAGACTTTATTTATGTTACCTTGAGTAAGGAGGGCAATTGCATTAAAGCTAGGACTATATCCACAAATTTTAGAGCCTTGCCTTGGAAAGTACTGCAAACTCATCATTTGAGACTAGGCCTTTTATGTAGGCAAACTGATAAATGGTTTGAGTGGAACAGCGGCTGCATAACTGCATGAAAAGGGAGTCAGCAATGGGAGAGCAATGTATCTAATGTTTGAAGAGGACGCTCATTCACACATTCTGCTGCAATTGGCATTTGATACCTCAGACCCAAAATTAATTGCAACCTAGCATCTAGAAGAATCTAGAAATATATCATTCCAAATGGAAGTGAACTTGCTTGAAACAAACATCCCTTGAAAGGAATTTTCTTAATTACAGATAATGCAATGATAGTACATTTTGGAGACAAGTGACTATCTGCTTGCTATACACTTCAGTCCATTAGAAATATTTTACAGGGAAGAAATACATTACTATATTAAAATATCATGGTGATGAGCATCTTGAATATTAAACAATATTATTCCACAGTGTTGTAGAAACAACTTTCCTTAAACTATGAGGTGAAAGTTGCTTAGCATGCACATAATAATAATAAAAAAATCCTATAGATTCTAACTCTACCAGGTGACAGGAACCATAAATATTTGCTAAGACCAAAGGAACCTGGGGGCACTTGGGTCCTATATTTTTTGCTGGCTTTATGACAAAAAAGACAGTAGTGTATGTTTCTAGAAGTCTTTGCAAGTGCTTTTTTACATTATCTTAATAAGACCATTGGTAGCATTGTAAAGTTTATTCAACACAACTTATTTTCAAGCAAGTTTGCTCTGTAATGTTAGTGTGCTTCCCAAAAGAGTTCATAAGATCAAATTTAATCAGTAGAGGATCATATTGCCAGTGACTTCTTGTTTTGTTTTTGTTTCCCTTCTCCATATGAAATTGCCTGAGGGTGTTTACAGTTCTGATCTCTAACAATATCTTTTTTTTTTCTTTTCTGAGTGACATTAAAGCAATCCATTATTTAAAAGAATTGGTAACCCTCATTCCTAGAAAGACTCTACCTCTACACATCACTTGCTCTGGTTATGTTTCACAGGCCTATGTTACACAGATGTTTGTTTAAGGTAACAGTCTCCTTCTGTCACCTCAGTGGTCTTTCCAGCCACTGCTCCCATGCCAGTGCCCTCTCAGTTGCCCCAAGACTATGTTTACGCTGTCTGGTACCAAGGAAGAAAGCCTGATTACAAATGATCCAGGAAAGTGGCCAGTGTTTGGCTGATCATTTACCCAGTTGGATCCACCACTGTAACGTAAAATGTACCAACCCAAATTATACAGGAATAGAGAGTGGGAGGCTACTTGACTTTCCTTGTCACAAACAATAGCAGACAAGAAGCTACTCACAAAAAATAGCCTCCCTGTACAAAAAAGCCCAACATCTTTGTAGTATCCGAAGTCCTTGCTCATGTGGCGAGTTGGAAAAAATGCAAGAAGAGCCCAAACGCATTAAAATATTCCTTATTCATTGCAGGGGATTTGGACTGGATTACCTTTAAAGGTCTCTTCCAAATCAAACAATTCTAGGATTCTTTCCCTTTAGAAAAAGGAAAAAGTAGGAACAATGAAAATAAAAAGAGCACTAAATAATTTTTCAGATGTAGTTCCCCTCATTCATCAGCACTTATAACTTCACAGTATTGCCATTGTATATTATATTGCTAAAACTGACAAGCTTTTTGTCAAGTTTTTTATAAAATTTCAGGTTTTGAAACACAAAAATTCCACTGAGAGACATTTAAAAATAAATCCTATTAGCTCTTGAAAACTTAACATTTTTATTTTGCATTTGCTAAGAGAAATATTTTCAACATAAAATGTATTCTGTACTTTAAAATTTTAAAATTAAAGTATTTGAGAGCTCTTATTTAATTTTATCAATGTCTCTTTCAATGTTGTAGGGTATTTCTAAAGCTTAAAAATCTAGATGAAACTTTTAAGAAATCTTTTCATATATTTTTAATTTAAATTTTTGTTCTTGATCTTCTCAAAACTCTGACCTAATTAGTTCATTGTCTTAAAAGAGTACCATAGCTGTTGTTATTATTACCATATGGATTTTACAAATGAAAAATCAAGATACATTCAGAGAAAGGGCAACATTATCAAAGTGTTGTTCAGTATGGTGTAATCAACTTGAAACAGAATGACTTGCTTTTCCACAGCATATAGCTTTTTCAAAATGCAGGTTCTATTGATTTCAGTTGTGGATGTGAGAGCTCAGCATTTCTACAAATAGCACTCTAAGAATCTTAAATTAGTGTCAGAAAATGAGTAGCATACTCAATTAACCCCCTGCAGAAACTGATTTAAAAATTTTGCCCAAGATCACATACAAACTTAGAGGGAGAAGCATAGAGTATGATATGCCCTGAAGAACATCCATCTGCCCTGATGGGACAGTCTTCTCTTTTCATTCGAAACTTTGATTTGTTCATCTTACAGATGAAGTCACTTCTTATACAAAACACTGGTTTATCCTTCGGAGGGGAGGGGAAGGGACTACTCTGCAAGGCTTCTCGTCCCTCCAGGGAGTCATAGCATGAGGTAGGTGTCCTTTCAGAAAAAAACTGTATAACATTAATTCTGTGACTACACGGTTTTACAACTTCAGTAGAATACATGGAATGTAAAAAACAATGGTAAACATTAATTCTATCTTGTGGCAACTCATCTGCCAACATGGTCTCTTCACAGGATAGAAGTCCTCTGATTTGAAAAGATTATTCAATGTTGATACCTGTCCTTTAAAAATTAATATATTGGCTATATTACCATGGTCTCAGAATATCTTTCAGTAGCAGAATATAGCATGATTTATTCTTTCATCTCATCTATTTACCTAGAACTATATGTAGTATATAGGTTTGGGGTTAGCAGATTTTTTTTCTATTGTGGCTTTTGTACAGACTATTAGAAGAAAAGAGTTTAGTTTATTGTCCTTTCAAAGTAGAGAACAACATTGAGAGTAGCAGTGATCCTTAGTTCTTGCTTAAGCTTTTGTTTTTTGTTGGAACTGATTATGTAGGGTCAGTTGGTTACTGAAGTTAAGAAAACAAATCTTGACCTCATGATTAAGCAGTGAGTGCACATCACATGCAGAAAGTAAACTAACAAAGACGAAAATTTTGATAGATCAACAGGTGTCCAGAAAGAAGTAGTCTGTAAAAACAATTAAGACAAGAAATAATAATAAAAAAAAGGAATGGATGAAAGTCCTCTAAATATTTAAATGTTTAATTTTGCATTAGGATGAGTGCAAAATAAACATTTTTGAATTACAAAAAAAAAAAAATTATCGTTTGCAGCATTTTCTTTTTGTTGTCTTAGGAGAGTAAAAGACTACTGCTCCTTCTGTGTCATAGTTGTTACTTCCTTGGACCGGCTGGTTTTAGTAAGCTGGAAAATCCTAAAATCATGTAATGAGACAGATAAGAGAATTTCTTGCTTATCTCACTGTTCTAGGAGCCATACTTCCATATGAACTAGTTTTTAATCCTGATGGTTGGTACTTGTGGGATGGTGTTTAGTGAGATTTTGGGACCAGAGCATGAGTAACATCACATTCAGGTCATACATAAAATACAGTCCTCTAAGGTAACGTTAAGAAAGATCATATTTTACCCATTTTTTTCAGTGTACAACCTTCTCAGCTGAAAATGATCCCAATTTCAAATTTTTACTTCAAAAAGTTTCATAAACTTTTCCAATTTATCTGCCAATATACATTTGTATATGTGGAGAGATATTTTCTGCTTAATATAGGGAATTGAAGAGGATCCTAAAAATACTAAAATTATCTACTTACGAGGACTTGTCACCATTTTGCTTTCAGCAACAGTGTGTCATTCAGTCCTATTCTATTCTGTGTACACCTAATCAAAGAAGAAAAAGTATTTTCCAAAATTTCCCCCTTCTCCACCTTTTCCAAATTACTAGAGCATGGACCTCGCAAAACACAAAGAAATTCAACCTAGACAAAACTGAATCAAACAAACAAACAAAAAGGCAATTGAACATATTATAAATGAAAAGTGGTAGTTTGGAGGCATTTTATGTCAGTGCAGTTTAAAATGTCTTCAGAATTAGTTACTCAAAAAGATTTGGAAAGCTGACTAATCAAAGCACTGCCTAGGCACTGTTAGAGAGTGGAAATCAAACAGATTTGAGCGGCATGAAGCTGCAAAATATTATGCAATAAACGGAAACAAACCCTACTTCAAAACTGAAAAGAAGTTTGACATATATGTTGATGCAGTCTCTATAATGGGGAGAGACAGGGATGCTTTTCTGAATGTGGGTGTTTTACACTGGGTTTAGATTTAGTTATCAGTATTTTTACATCCTAGTAATATGGCATAATATTTTTGCATCCAAAGATTCTCATGACCTAATTTGCTCTTTACAACCAAAATAACAAAACCAATTCAACTTGATAATTCAGCTAAGGAACATATATTGTACATTTCTCTCAACAGCATACTAATATTTTGCCAGGCCATTGTCATAGAATATTTCTGCAAACCAAATAAAAAAAAAAATGAAATGAACATAATAAGCAATAATGTCAACATAGCATTATCTCCTGGCTGTCATCCAGCATTCTCCTTTGTCTAGAATTCTGTGTTAAGAAGGTACTTACCTTTGTGTTACAGTACCTTCACTGTTCTTCACATTTTTCTAATTCTTGTCATAAAAAAGAACCACGCAGATTTTTTTTCAGTTTCTTTCTTTTATTCTTTAGCTTTCTTTCTTTCTTCTTCTTCTTCTTTTTTTTTTTTTTTTTTTTTTTTTTTTTTGGAAGAAGAGAGCACAGACATGCTCTGTAAAGTGGATGAAGCCATCTAACCCAAAATCTCCAGGATTCCATTCACTGAAAATTGTTCACATTTTCATTAAATGGCAAGATATCTTGTCCTGTTTGCAGTGAAATATGATGCAGAGAGTACAAGAAGTAAAAGCCAGGCAGGAAGTCAGAAAAATGGAGAAATGCTGCTGGGACAATAAGTTGCACACAAAGCCAAAAGCTGTGAATTCTTTATCTGAAAAAGAAAATCCTAACAGTGAACCAAATATTATTGCCAAAAGTATAATTCTTATAAAGAGTGAGGACAGACTGAATTAAACCAGAAGCTTGTATATCTACTGAACACTTTTGTTTGTTAAAAATACTTGATCTTATTCGGTTTACCTTCCAGTGTGATCATGAACCGCAACCAAATGTGATTCTTTACTGTGAGAGTGGTGAGACACTGGAGCAGGTTGCCCAGTGAGGTTGTGGATGCCCCCTCCATGGAAACATTCAAAGCCAGGCTGGAAGGAGCTTTGAGAAACTGGGTCTAGTGGGAGGTGTCTTTGCCTATAGCAGGGGGGTTGTAACTAGATGATCTTAAAGGTCCCTTCCAACGAAACCATTCTATGATTCTATGATTCTATGATTCTATGATCCTGTAGTTGCTCTGGGAAGAATGAGAAAGGTTTCACCCTTTCTCTGGGCAAGAACCAAATGCAGGTGAAATGTCACACTAGTAGATGCAGAAGGTAATAGAGAGGTAACTACTGTCCTTCAGTATAAAGTTCACTGGAAATGAATGTAACTACTTTACAGCAGCCTGACAGACCTGTTGGAAAAGGGAATGCCTGAAGAACACAGTATATCAGAAAAGAGACATGGTAGTACGGAGTCACTGCTATGGTAAGTACAGATGGAATAATAAAAACTATATGAAGAACAAGGTATTTTAAAATCTCCCACAGACCGCATGTATAATCTTTTTCTTTTTTCAGTAGAGACAAGAAGGCAGCCAGTAAATTTAAAATATTCTCAATTCAATTGAAGTAATAAATAAATTGATCCATTAGTACTCCATTTTACATCATATGCTAGATATGAATCAGTGGCATTAGAGTTGTCCATGCAATAATTTTTCAACCATTTATTTTCATTTTATATTCTTGTCAATAGAAAACAATATCAAAGTTCTGGCTGAGAGCAGCTGTTCATAGTTTCATCCTGGAATCATCACAGAGAAATTACAGCCTCAGTACTTTAAAATTCTTCCTGACCTGAGGTACAAGTTCTGTTGCACAATGTCATTTTCCTATAAAACAAGCAAATTTGTGAAACATTACATTCCCTTAGGCATAGATGACATTTAGAGTAAGAAAGTGTAGGCCTACAGAACCAAATTTTTATTTAACAGAATTCATATCTTTTTCCCTTTAATGCAAATTAACACTTACAGAGTTGGAATACATAAAGCTGTATGAACCAGTGGTCTGTGTCATTAAGACAATCAGGATAAATACAATGCAAAGGAAAGAGACCTGATATGTGGACTTATAGCTTAGAAGGTTTGTGCAAGTGGCTTTGCCAGCTGATGAAGTTGGGATAGGATATTGTAACAGCTGAATTAAAATGCTGAGACTAAAAAGAGATTTTGGAATGGACGGGGATTTTCAGGACCAATGATCAGGCATATTTGTATGGCCACAATATGTCAGTGAGCAGAAATATAAGAATTATGACTCTAAACTTTGACATGGCAAATGCTGTAGAAACTAAAATGATAAATGAGAGCTTGAGAAAAGGGTAATTACAGACACTGATGAAGTATACCAGCACTCAGACCTCAAGATTTAAATCAGCTTTCTTGGAAAAGAAACCTTTTACCCAGGCGACTTGCACAGGGAAATGATTTGGCAGATCACAAAACCATAGAATCACAGAATCATAGAATCATTAAGGTTAGAAAAGATCTCTAAGGTCATCTAGTCCAACGATCAACTCATCACCACCACGTCCACTAACCATGTCCTAAGTGCCACATCAACATGTTCCTTGAACACTTCCAGGGATAGTGACTCCACCAGCTCTCTGGGCAGCCTGTTCCAATACCTCACCACTCTTTCTGAGGGAAAAAAAATCCTAATATCCAACCTGTACCTCCCCTGGCATGATATGCGGCCATTCTCTCTAGTCCTGAGGGGTCCCAGAGGGATCCCCAATTGAACACAGTACTCAAGGTGCAGCCTCACCAGTGCAGGTGATCTTACAGAGTGATGATCACCTCCCTGGTCCTGCTGTCTGTGCTACCTTGGCTACCTTGTCACACTGCTGGCTCACGCTCAGCCAGCTGTTGACCAATAACCCAGATCCTTTTCTTCCGCACAGCTTTCCAGCCACTCTGCCTCAAGCCTGTAGCATTGCCTGGGGTTGTTGTGGCCAAAGTGCAGGACCCAACACTTGGTCTTGCTGAACCTCACACAACTAGCCTCTGCCCAGATCCTTCTGAAGGGCCTTCCAAACCCCAGGCAGATTATTAGTTCCTCCCAACTAGGTGTCATCTGCAAAGTTATTGAGCGTGCACTCAATCCCTTTATCCAGGTCACCAGTAAAGATAATAAACAGGACTGGCTTCAGTACTGACCCCTGAAGAACACCATATATGACCAGCCACAGCTGGATTTAACCCCATTAACCACCACAGGCTAGGCCATCCAACTTGTTTTTTACCCAGCAAAGACTACACTTGTCCAAGCCATGAGCTGCTAACTTTTCCAGGAGAATACTGTGGGAGACAGAGTCAAAGGCTTTACTAAAGTCCAGTTAGACTACATCCACAGCCTTTCCCTCATTCACTAGATGGGTCATCTGCTCATAGAAGGAGATGAGGTTGGTCAAACAGAACCTGCCTTTCATGAATCCATGCTGGCTAGGCCTGATCCCCTGGTTGTCCTCTACATGCTGTGTGATCGCATTCAAGATGCGATCTGCTCTATGACCTTCTCTGATACTGAGATCAAGCTGACAGGCCTGTAGTTCTCTGTATCATCACTCTGACCCTTTTTGCAGATGAGTGTCACAATGGCAAGCTTCCAGTCACCTGGGACCTCTCTGGTTGACCAGGACTGCTGATAAATAATGGACAGTGGCTCCCTCAGTACCCTCAAGTAGGTCCCATCTGGCCCCATGGACTTGTGACTTCTGACAAGTTAGGCAGAGTAGCATGTCTCTTGAATTGTGGGAGATTTATTCTGCTCTTCATCCCAGTCTTCCAGCTCATCCTTGCCTCCTCTCAGCTGTTACCTAGTAACTAACTGTGTGAGTGCTTCTAGACCATTTCACAGCTAAGTTGTGTGGGTTAACTTAAATGGCTCTGCCAGGCAGTGAGGAAGCCTGGGCAAATCAATACCATCAGTATGTTATTGAGCTCAGGAAAAGAATTCTCCCAGAAAGCACTGAACCCCAGGAAAATTCAGACAGAAGTTTTTTATCCTTACCATCACTTGAAAATTTCTGCTGATGGGATCAGTGTTGCTAGCTCAAGGCAGTGACTACTACTTGGAGCAAGCTGCCCCCATCTATCAGCTTTGAGGATGTAGGTGAGAGTAATCTATACCTTCTTGTCAGCAGTCCTCTTCATCAGTGATTGTCATGGTTTTGTGATTTTTGGTTATTGGTACTCCACATCATAACATCATGTAGTGGATATACCTGGTTCTCAGAAGAGAAGGACTACTACAGTCCCCACGGCACTTTGCTCCTCTGTTACCATTTTCCAGCCGGAGGGAAAAGATAAAAGCTCACAGTATAAAAACTTGCAGATCACGAGACCTCGTCCCCCTTTTTCCGCCATCTCTCGTCTTGGCAGCACCTCGCTCTCCAGCCGTCTTATCGTCGGTAGTAGAGTAAGGCCTACCTTGATTTTGGGACATTCTCTCTCTCTCTATTGGATTTATCAGCTTAAATTGTAATTATATTGTATTATAGTGTGTTGTTTTGCATTCCGATATTTTATTTAGTAAATTAGTTTGTTTCTCCTCAGATTGTTGCTGCTGTTTTTTGCTCTCGGGGCCATCTCCTTACCCTTTCCCCTTTTCCCGGGGCGTGGGCCCGTGGGTCTCCCGTCCCCTTTGTCACGGAATCGGGCCTAACGCCCATAAACCGTTGACAGTGATGCTGGCTTATTAGTGGAGTTAAGCTGCCATTGATGACCAGTTGTTTCATGCTATGACTACCTCTGGGGATAAGCAATCACCGTGAAGAAAAATACTGAGGCTACAAATGCACAGGCATTTACAGCAATGAACTTACTGTACAGAATTACTTAGTGATGACCAGTTGGCACTATCACATTCACATTCCTCCCAAACCTTCATTCCCCCCAAATTTTATTCTCCTCCCTGCCCTGTGTTTCAACAACCTCAACTTTTCTCTCTGACAGACTGCCATCTTATCCGTCCTTTCCAGATAATTTCCCACTCATGTCTGCCCTAAAGTTAACAGTGCTGCCATCTCCTAACATCTCACCAAGCAGATGAGGAGATAGACCATTAGGCAAGCTGTTGCCATAACTCTGCAGAAGGGAGATGACTGGATGGCTGAGGCCAGGCAGACTTCATCGGGGGGCCTGTGCAGTCTGCTGTGTGTTGGGGAGTTGAGGACACCAAGGACAATTCATGGGCAGTAATTAGACCAAGACCTATGTCTCCTGGCTTCAGTTCAGAGAACACCCTGGAAAAAATGCAGGGTAGCCAAAGCCAGCACTGTGGGAATCATCAAGGCTGGTGGCCATAGGATTTTGGAGGAGTACAGTTATAAAGCAGCTTGAATTCATTTGTCTGCAGTGGTGTCTGTCTGACATGCTCTGAGAATTCTGCCAAAATAGTGTTTAATAATTGATCCTAATCTTCATGAGAAGCTAGACTGCAGAACTTTTTGGACAAATTCTGTTTAAGAATCAAGAATGTCCTGTCTATAGACTTGCCACTTCTAGAAAATGTTCAGAAGAGATAAAACTTTGTTCCCACAGCTAGTAAAACATTCAGGAATCATAATTTACACAAAATTCTGTTCAAAAGCCACTGGATCATTATTTTCTCAATTTGTTATTGCTGTGCTATCATTCCCAGCTGTCTGTGCTTTGAAGAAATTGATACATTTTGTCTTCCAAAACCCTAAGGAAAATTGTCTTGGACATAGTTATAAATTCTTCCCATGCAGTCCTCTCGTGCCTCTCAGAGATGTCTTAATTGTACATGAGAGGTGCCAATGCTGAAAAGAAAGTTAGCTTTTGGCACTGTTGGATGCATTTTCTGGGGAAGCTCTTTCAGACCAGCACAATAAAGACAATATCACTCTGATGTTGTTTGATATGTTGCCATTTATTTAATTCACTGAGGAACATAGTTGTTTTCTTCTATTTGTCTGATAAGTGTTATCAACACTTACGATTCTTAATAAACGTCTAAAGATATGTACATCATCTAATCAAATCCATCTCTGTTGCTACATCATTCTCTTACATGCTTTTAGTTTCAACTGTTCTGTCTTTAATTCTTACTTTTCACTCCAGAATTCAAAATTATGTTTCTATAAACAATTTTTTACAGATTCCTTCTTCTTATTGCCCATGTTTTGAATTAAATTTTTTCAGTCCAGTTTTGTCAATAAACAGTTCTGTACTGTTTATCTTCTCTGTTTGAACCTGGTTACAGTGATTCAAATGGAGACATTATCTTTAATATGATTCTGACACAATTTTCTTAGTCAAGATGTAACACAAGCCAGGCTTCTCTATTTAATTTTACCTCTCTGCATATGCAGAGTACAGCATCTACGTAGTGGTTTCAAACTCAAGCAATAAAGTCAGTGAGATTAAAGTGAAGAATATATTACTTTCTATATATTTGTGCTGAATCATTCTGAAAGAATGGACAGGGTTACTGTGGCTCAAACTGTAGTGAGGAAATAAATGACTGAGTAAAGCTTATGCATTGCATTTCACACAAGGCTTCATTTCTAACAGGAGAAGTTCAATCAGGTATCGCCAGGTAGGAGATCACTGATGTAATCCCAGCTGCTACAGTGCAGGGGTTTCCAATATTTTCTTGTTCTTTAGGTAGTGAATTCCAGACCAATCAAGGCGTGAGGGGAAGGGAACTCACCCACTAACATGTAGTCCACTGCTAGAACTTGGATCCTCGGTCTTGCTTTACTTTGGGCCATCCAAGATCTTCAATACCAGGTCATGCAGCTGAATTTGGGAGGCTGATGTTGAAGATCTTGGAGGCCTCTTGGCATTAGGGATATGGTGTGAAGAATAAAAGGAATCCTCAGCACTTTTTTGTTGAAACTACTTTAATTTGTATAAGTAAATAACTATAAAACCATGGCAGGGACCAAAGAGAAAGGGAGAGGAAAACTGACTGTGAAATCTGTTGGTAAAGAAATGAAAAAACAAACAAGACCATTCTTCTTGTGATGTTACTTAGGCAAGTGGAATAGCTCCACTATAAAAAGCTGAGAAAAATGCACCTCATATGAAGAAATAGCTTAACTGTCAAGGATGTGGGGACTATTACCAAAATTTACCATGTTTCAGATGATGTCACTACAAGACATCCTATGGTATGCTGTTAAACTATTATCCTGACAAAATCTATTTCTTACATGTCAGATGGAGTTTGGTTAAAAATACATGAAAAAAAAAAGATAAATCTTTTTGTCTGATAATTCTTTTTTTTTCAATTAAAAAATATTTCAGTGTAACATCCCTGAGGAGCTTTATTTCCTATGAAAAGATCAGACCAGACAGTGACACTGCCAATCTCCTCGGCTCTCTCTCTTGTGTTCAAATTATACCATTATAAGTTAAAAAGGATATATGACTTTGTACTCTGTAGAATGCCTGAAATGCATCTAACATCTCTATCAAAAGGATATGAATTGTTTGCAGACCATGAATACTTTTTATTTCATCATGATCTTTAGCTGTCTAGGACATTCAAAGTGTTCCAGATAAAACTGGAACCTAGGTACTCTTTCTGCATGACAGTATGATCAAACCTCTTCCTTTTCAAACGTAATTCCAGAAGAAATAATAACTCTTCTGATATTTCCTCATTGCTATGCCATTCTTTCCTGTACATGGTCATCCAATACTTTTACAAAATGAGAACAGTGAGCCATGTCTTTTTCATCTGAAAACATCCAGAAGCTAAGACTACATGTGACATAAAAAAAATTATTTATGAAAATGTAGTCATTTTTTATAAAAATCTGAGTAGAAAATCCATTACTGGTATCTTATATATTTAAAGCATAAATACCTATTTGATTATTAAAAAACATGTTTATATATTTATATATTTTCTAATTATGCCTGGCTGTGCAGATACACTTGTATTGCTTCAGTCACTCGTGTTGTGAATGGTTGTACTCTCCATTTTACATTCACTGAAATTTCAGATAATTCATTTTACATTGAACTCTGCCCCACTGTTTTATCCAAATGAGATGCTGAAAATTATTCCAATATGTAATTTTGGGTCGAAAATGGATTTCTTGAATGAAAAGAATTACAGTTGCAAAGAACAGCAAACCATTTTTAAAATGAAATTTTAAAATGTCAAAAAGTTACTTCTTTATGAATCATAGAGTCATAGAATCATAGAATGGTTTGGGTTGGAAGGGATATTTAATATCATCTAGTTCCAATCCCCCTGCTGCAGGCAGGGACACCTCCCACTCGACCAGGTTGCTCAAAGACCCATCCAGCCTGGCCTTGAATGCCTTCAGCGAGGAGGCATCTACAACCTCACTGGGCAATCTGTTCCAGAGTCTCTCAACCCTCACAGTAAAGAATTTCTTCCTAATATCTTGTCTAAACCTACTCTCTTCCAGTTTAAAACCATTTTCCCTTGTCCTGTCGCTATGAGTCTCTATAAAAAAACTTCTTTAACATTCAGTTTGCTGTTGTATCAGGCGTGTTACGGGGCATTCGGATTGTAACGCGGAAGGCCCTTCCCCATATGCTTGCTATTGGTTCACCTACTTTACTTGAACCCGTGTCATAAGAAGGAGAGGCTGTCCTTCTTTGTTTTCATAACAAGGTGTATAACAACCCCGTATATGGCCTTTCGGAAGTGAGAGGTCAGAAATGGGAGATTCACTATGATGCTACGGGCAGTTGCTGGCCAGGAACCAGGTTTAGGTTCTCTACGTGCAAGGGTAATACGTAAAGGGTCGCTGGGGTTTGGTAACAGTTTGCAGTGCTATTTTTAATGTCTCTGAGAGAGAGAAGATTTAACAAATCTTATAGAAATTTTGTTGTTATTGTTTTATTGTTTCTCATAAAACTGGCAGAGGATAATCCTGTTCACATTAGAAGGAAGCAGAAAATACAGTATGAACTTAGAAGTGCCCTCTATTCCTTTCCCTTTATCCCCTTCCCCTCTACTTTCCCATTTTTCCTCTTCCCTACTCTCTCTGCCTCCCTAGCTCTTTTTTCCCCTCTTCACTTTTCCATTTACCCTTTCCCTTTTCCTGTTTCACTTCTTTTATGCCTTCACCCTTCAGGATTTTTTTGCCTCCTCTGCTTCCCATCACCTCCCTCTCCGGAGAATTTTTGACCAAATTTGTACTTAATGTCAGGAGAACTGAAAATAGATTTTCTGATTCAAATATCCCTAAAGCTTGTGAGATATTCAAATTCAACCCAAACCCATACAGTGCCATAGACACTCCTATACCGTATTACAGGCACTTCATCTTGACTGTATCTCAAGATGTACATTCTTTCTGCAGGAGGTGATCCAAGCATTGCCAGCACTTACTATGCAAAATACATTTAACTCACAGGTCTCTTGCTGTTGAGTGATTTCTGAATGTCTATTTACTGTACAGTCTGAACAAACAGGATTAAAACTATGGGTTGTTTGCACACTGTTTAATTCTCACTTGTAATTTATTAGTGCTGCTGAGTATATTCCTTAAGCTAGAAGTATTTTTTTTTCCTCCCTGGACAAATGATGTTATTTTTATGCACAATAAATAGAAAGTAGCAGATATTATACACATGTGAATGGAGAAACTGTTACAAGTAGAAGCCATTCTCCAAATATCTTTGAGAACAAAGCATTCATTCACACAGCGAGGAAAGATAATAATGGTCTTTTGATGCTTTCTAGGCTTTGACCTGAGAAGCCAAAGTGGAATTACATGATGAGTAAAACAGCTTCAGGGAGACTGTCTTGTCAGTCTTGTCAAACACCACGCTGATGCTTATTCAGCTCCCTACAAGACTTTTCTGCTCATTGCAGTCCAAAAGGCTAATAATAAAAAGGGTAACTTGAACAGTTTCCCTAGTATCCTTTTGACCTCTGTACTGAAGTTGACAACTGCTGAGCAGATTTCTTTTATTCACAGATTTTTCCAGAAATTATTTTTTCCTGGCACTTGTATGGGGTGAAATTGAAGAAAGAGGCTGTGGGGGTGGAATTTTTATCTTTAAACTTACTAATTTTTCAAAGTGCCTTCAGATTTCCACAGCTTGAAAATATCCTTAAGCAGTAGTAATTTGTAGGCTCTTATCCTTACTTCAGATTAATATCTTTTCGTAACCATTCACATGATTCTGCTTATAGTAATGAATTGAAAAGGAAGAAAATATTAGCAATTAAAATCACATGCACTATCAAGCTTCTAGTCAAGCAAGTAGCAGAATTAAATTAGACAACCTATATCTAAATTTGATAATAGCTACACAAGCTAAAGTATTTCTTTTTCCTTAAAATTCAAAATCAGAGTTCTAAAAAAAAAAGAGGAAGTGTCGACAGTTGTATTATGTTTCTTTAAATGATCCCTAAATATGAGTGATATATATATATTTAAAATCTAATGATGCCCCATCTCCTACTTCAGACTTCTTAAAACAGCATGTTATGTAATGCATTTGAAAATGTTGCAGCTGATCTCAATGCATAAATGAAGAAGAATAGGCAAGGAGGTCCTTGCTTTCCTGGTGCCCTGGATTTCTCACTTGCTAGTCCACATCTGCTGTCCTGCAAATGACTGCAGCTAGTGATTAATTATTTTATTCTGAATTTCCTCACTCTCTGGTTTAGTGGTCTCCCTCTGGAAGAAACTGAAGTTACACGACATTGGTCTCCCGACCCATGTCCCCTTTTAGCAGTGATTTTAGCACCCTTTTCTCTTCCAAACCTTGTAACTGAGTTACCTTCTCAGTACTGGATAGGACAGAGCCAAGAATGCTATCCCAGAATTTCCCCAGTTCATCACTTTTATTATCACATCTGCTTTTCCTGCCCTCCTTCCCTCACTGTTTCCCAGTTTTCAAGCAGAGAGGCAGTATTTCCCTTTCCTGTTTCTCGGTTCAGCTCCAATTGCAGGGCCAATTACCTCTGCACAATTGTTATTCCAGCTCTTTCCTGGTTACCTGGTCCAACAATTTCTTGAGCCACATTAGTGATTCCTTTCGAATTTAGGCTGTGCTCTATATACTGTGTTTTCTCATGCTGAACTCAGTTGTTCTATATAAAATGTCATAAGCTAGAGATGCTAGAAAATACACCAACTGCCTAAGTTATCCCCTGCTCTGAGTGGGAAACGCTACACAGAAATTACATGGAGAACGCTATTAGCCCAATTAGCAAGTCTGATTTTGGATGCTGTCTACAGATAATTTTGAGCTACTTAAAGTCTGATATGGTAAATGACAAGTAATTAGAGCCCTGAATATTGAAATAACAATACATCTGTGCTGCTTTAGAGTTGTAAGACTTTGTCTTTCCAAAAAATGTAGAAAGAGCACACAAATACATGAATATGATTTATTCTGGGAAAAGATAAGGTGAAAACAATTCTATGGAATACATTTGCTTTCCTTTCTGCCAAAGAAAATTTTTCTCCTTTGTTAAAGCCAAGGTCTCAGAACAGGCTGAGCCCCCAGCAGCCTCTTCTGGGACATTTGGTGGTAGATTTTCAAACAGTTAACAACTTCTTAAATAGCGAACATACTGCAGTTTCCTTCCCCCTTCCCTCAGCATACCTCTCACAGAACATCTATCTTTGCATTCTGGCATCTAAATGCTGTTTCAAAAATAAAATAAAATAAAATAAAAATTGTTTGAATGTGGTTAAAAAAAAAAAAAATCTGCCTTCTACTCCGGGTCAGGCTGTGTGAGGACTATATGATTATGACTGTTTCTCCTCTCCTATATGGCCACTGAAGTCTCTACCAAATTTCACGGCTTCTCTCACTTAAAATCTTCCAAAAATGATAAACATCTCCTTCAGCAAGTGGATGAGATAGTACTTCTTTAAGAAGAACTAAAAACTAAGCATAGCCATTTAAAGTAGGTGTGTCCCACCCATAGTAACTCCCACTCCATACTCAATAATTTCCATTTTTTATTTCTGTTTTCAAAGGACTTTTGAAATAGGAGTGAAACTTCTGTTGCAGCAGGACACTATCAGTTTTTGTACAAGCACAATGTGATGCAATATATCTATTTATTTACATACACTATATATATTTTTAATCTTTCAATTTATTCACTGCCAAGTCTCTTGGCACTATGATATGCTAGAAAATAAGTTTAAAATGTTTAACTTCGGAAATAACCTTCCTCTCTGAAATCTCTTTTAGGAAAAAGCCACAGTGACGCAATGGAAAATCATTATATGGAGAAAGAGAGATTTACTCCTAAAAATATTTTACTCAGAAGAGTACAGCAGAGAATCCCTATAATATTCAGAACTCCATACCTCTACATATTCTATTGAAACGCTCACATTGCTGGTGAATACAATATATTATTTGGATCTAAGTTTCATATTTAAAAAATAAAGATTGTAAAATGGAATTTGAGCAACTTTTCCTGCAATAAACCCTATGCCATAAAAATGTCCTTTCTCTAATCAAAATATCACCTGAATGAAGTCATCATGTTTGGCCTGATTACATTTTTTCTCCATATATGTGCAGCTGCATTTGCCTCTCCATAAATGTCATTTGATTATGAGAAAATAAACAGGGAAGGACTCGTAGGGAGTCGGTACAGGGCCTGCTTGTTTACCTGCCGCAGCTTTCCGGGCTGAAGAACAAATGTCATGCAAATGGTGCACCAGCAATGAGCTGCCAATCATCCTGCCTTGGCATTCATGGTGATTTGCTAAATCATTTAAAGAGACATGCTTTACTAAATGAAAAAATATCAGCGGCAAGGGCCTGTGTTTAAACATGGGGTTGAGTTATTATCCCAGTAGGCTAGAATGAAATGAAGACATCTTCCAATTAAAGCTTGCAGATGAACCCAGACAAACCCCCCTTTTTTCATAAAGACAGGCAGATTATGATTGGGAGAGAACAGCGACAGAGGCTTTCATTACAAGCTGATTATGGTGATATAATTCCCAGTGCTGTGTGTCTGCGGGCCCAACTTCACATTTGAAGGTTTTTAATATAATTTCCTTAGGGTGAAATGCTGAAGATTTATTAAACTTTATGAAGGGCTTACAGATCCAATTTAAGAGGACATATCATAGGGCAAAACTGACAGATGATAAAATACATTCCAAGAAGAGAGAAAGAAAGAAAGAAAGAAAGAAAGAAAGAAAGAAAGAAAGAAAGAAAGAAAGAAAGAAAGAAAGAAAGAAAGAAAGAAAGAAAGAAA
>NC_034438.1:38807742-38814941 GCF_002078875.1 Numida meleagris | reverse complement strand
TCCTCTGAACTCGTTCCAAGAGTTCCATGTCTTTCTTGTGCTGGGGCACCCATGCCTGGACGCAGTACTCCAGTACTTATTCTTATTTCCATGAAATCTAGAAATAAAGTCCTTGCATGGTATTTAATTACCATTTACTCATCAAGCCAGTACTTAAAAAATGGCTTTGAGTTTTGTGGTGTATTTGTTTGAATAATGATTGGTTATCATACCACACACCTCCACACTTGGATGAACGCAAACAGCACAGGCAGCTCTTCACATTCCCAATTATCACACTGAAGTGCTGACAACTCTGCAAGGATTTTAACAGCCAATTTGTCTGATGGCAAATAAGATCAACCCTTGGCCACACCACCCAAAGACAAGTCACAAGCAATTTTTGCTTGTGGCCAAAGAATGTTCTCTGCAAAGAAGTATGTGTATGTTGAAGGTTCATCTGTAATATCACCTTAATATACGTATATGAAGTAACTCTCTCATCAACTTGAGTTATGTCTCCTAAACCATAGCTGTCACAGCTTAGACCTGCAATATTTGGAAAATATAAGCAGAGGATATTTACTGGTTTTGTTCTTTAGATCACCTGCTGAGTGCAGGCCACATCTTGTGACATTTCTGTGATCATTTCTGCACTAAGGAAGAGCAAGGGACCTGATTTTATTTCTGTTCATTCAAAGCTCCTTTGCCTTTCAACCTGACCTTGCTGAGAAAGTAGCTTCACTGGTTTCCTTCTCTCTGAATAAAGGCTGCGAATATTCTTGGTGTCTACTGAAGCAAAATCAAATCCTTCTGCTATGTACCAAAATCTGGTGCAAGACTTAGCTCATAAATTGTTCCTTGCTTTCAAAGCAAACAACTTTCATCATATTGTAACACAAAATCTATGCAACAGGACAAAAGCTGAACTTCTGGTATTCAATCAAGATGTTGTCATGCTCAGAAGACTGTTTTGCCTAACTGTAGGCAGAAGAGTACTGAAAAAGTAGGAAACAGTCATTACCTACCAACAAAAAAGACCAGGCTTACTATAGCTGGAGGTGTTTGAGCCATGTCTTTAACATGTCTAAATAGCCAAAATCCTGTAGTCCAGTGCCTGCCTAGAGCCTTTCATGCTTCCATCATAAGTTTTATGGAAACTGTCCGACCTACTAGGAGCCTTACATTAGATGTTCTCTCACCTTTGCAAGAAGAGGAAGATTCCATGAAAAACACTGATCTCACTCTTTGCATTTCTTTACTTTAGCTAAATTTACACAGGTTATCTCACGACACAGACATCCACCTTAGTCTGCACAGTAAAAGCTAACAGGAGATTAAGTTTGAAATAAATTTTCGTAGTTCAATCAGTTTTGTTCCTGTGAGCTTGCAATGATATAAAAGCACATAAGGTATCTTGATGAGATTTGTTATACAATGGAAGTATTAAACAGAATTAATTTCTCCAGGATATAAGTATATAAAACTAAAGTTATCTGTTCACTGAAGATTCAGGCTCTGGTGAATGGTCAGAACTGGTATCTTGCTTCAGTGTAGTCACAAGACTTGTAAATATAAAGAGCAAATCAGAAACAGTACCCATAATCTTCCAGTAATTAGCCACTAAACTGACTACTTATTATTTGATAGCCTTTTTCTCTTTTCTAAATTAGACGTATTATTGACCTGTAGAACTCATTGATCATTAATATTTGTAAAGTGTTAATTTATTAATAATTATCATTATTAATTATTATTAATCTGGGGAGACTAAAGTGAACATTTCAGGATATTCCTAAATGTGTTTAGAAGATCATATGATAGAATAATATCTGCATATATATGTGGTAAGAAGAAATGAATATTCTTCAAGATTCATGGCATAAATAGATCACTGCCTGGGGTCAGAAAGATATGTCACTTGATTGAATAAGTTGCACACTTTGAGCTCTTTGTTTTTTATGCATGTCCTTGATAACTCCAAAACGGCTTCTGTTAGAGGTTTACACCAGAAGACAATGAATTATCTATTCAAAGATTTTTCTGGTGGAGCAGTTCTGAAGGAGTGATGAAACCATGAGGCTGACTCCTGGAGCTCCATAGCAGGGACACACACCCAAGCGCTATAGGTTGATTGCATAAAATGTGTGACAGTAATTGCTGTGTATCCAAGAATGACTGTCAAAAGAATGCTTTGAAGTAATTTTCTTGCAGTATTAGGAAGACTGCAGCTGAGAAGCTGAAATCACAAAAACTATTCTCAAGCCTTCTCAGCTCTGTGAAGTACAGCAACTAAGTTGTATTTCCCCTAATCTTTGGAAAAGTTAGGAAATATAAACCTTAATAGTTTGATATTTAGCACAAAAAAAATATATACGATGTGCTTTTATAAGTACTGTCTGCTCCCAAAGTCATGAATTTAAAAGCTATAGTACTAAATTCAGACCATGAATAGCTTTGGTTTAAGGGTAAGCCTGGGATATGATGATTCTGAGTCATCTGTAAGACTAAATTATTAAGGACTTGCTTTGTGCTTTGGGCAAAGATATAAGAACTGAATAAAACATATGTGCTTCCCACACTAAAAAGAATTGCATGGCTCATGTTCTGTAGAAAGGTCTATTTGCCAGTCAAGAAAGAGGAAGAAGGAGAACTGTGGATGTCAGCAATAAATAAGTAAGAGTGAGGACTTGCTTAATAATTCTACAGGTGAGTGAGAGGTGATTTTTCTGCCAAGTCTTGATATCAGAAAGCGTTTCTCCTGCAGGAGTTATGTTCATAGCACATGAACACTGAGGAAGTCCCACCATGTAAGAAGGGCTGCCGTATTATTAAAGCCAAATAAAAACCTGTGATTTTGTGTGGATCAAAAGTTGTTTCCAAATTGATTAATGTTTTTGATCCAATCAGATTCCCATTTCAAAAATAGCAGGCAAATTTCATAATTTTCATTTTCATTTTTTTTCTGTATTATATTCTACATAAGTACCAAATGTGTAAAATTAAAGAGTCATAGAATGGTTTTGGTTGGAAAGGACATTGAAGATCATCTAGTTCCAACTCCTCCACTAGATGAACTTCCTCAAAGCTCCATCTAACTTTGCCTTCAGCACTTTCAGGATGGGGCATATGCACAGCTTCTCTGGGAAGCCTGTTTTTAGGGCCTCACCACTCTCTGAGTAAATAATTTCCTCCTAATACCTAATCTGAATCCCCCCTCTTTTAGTCTAAAGCTGTTACCACTTATTCTATCACTATGCTCCCTGAAAAAGAGTCCCTCTCTAGCTTTCTTACAGACCCCGTTTAGGTACTCGAACATTTCTACAAGGTCTCCCCAGAACCTTTTCTTCTCCTGTCAGTTCCCTACCTCTGTCAGCTTGTCCTCACAAGATAGATGGTCCAGCCCTCTCAGCATCCCCATGGCCCTTGTCTGGACTTGCTCCAACAACTCCATGAATTTCTTGTGCTGTAGATGCCAGAGCTGAATGCAGTACTCTAGGTGGGGTTTCATGAGAGCTGAGTAGACAGGAAAAATCACTTCCCTTGAACTTCTGGTCATACTTCTTTTGACACTGCTCATGATACTGTTGATCTTCTGAGCTGCACACACACAGTCCTGACTTATGTTGGGTTTCTCATTGACACATGAATCCAAGTGCTTCTCCTCAGGACTGCTCTCAGTCCATTCTTGAACTATCCTACTATGTCTTTGGGATTGCCCTCATCCATGTGCAGAACATTTCACCTGGCCTTGAAGAACTTCATGAGGTTTGCAGTGATACACTTCTCAAGCCTGTCAAGATCCCTCTGGATGGCATCCCCTCTCTCCAGCTGACCACACCACATTACATAGTATAATCAGCCAACTTGCTGAGAATGTACTCAATCCCATTGTTCACGTCACTGACAACAATGTTAAACAGCATCAGTTCCATTACCAGCCCCTGAGGAATGCTGCTCATCACTGGTCTCCATCTGGACATTGAGGCACTGACCACAGCCCTCTGAGTGTGAGCAGTCAATTTCTTATTTTTGAAATGGTCCATCTATCAAATCTATATCTCTCCACTTTAGAGACAAGGATTTCATGTTGAACAGTGTCAAACACTTTGCACAAACCTAGACAGGTAGATCAGTTGTTCTTTTCTTCTCCATCACAAGAAAATGCCGGCGACCGGCATGGCTGAGCAAGGGCCTGCAGCTTAAACTGAGGGAAAAGAGAGAAATGTATGTGATGTGGAAGCAGGGTTGTGTAGCCTGGGAGGAATATAGGGCTGTTGTCTGCATGTGTAGAGATAGGATCAGGAAAGCCAAGGCACAGGTAGAGCTAAACTTGGCTTGGGATGTGAAAAATAACAAGAAAGGGTTCTACAGGTACATAGGCAAGAGAAGACAAGTCAAGGAGAGTGTTCCCCCTCTGGTAAATGAGGATGGAGAAGTGGCTTCCTCAGACATGGAAAAAGCTGAGGTGCTCAATAAGTGCTTTGCCTCGGTCTTCATTGGTGGTCAGGCTCCCCATGTCTGCCAGGACCCTGAACCTCGAGCTGTGGGTGAGAGGAGCGGATTTTGTTCCACTGTAACAGTGGAACAAGTTCGAGACCTCCTCATGAAACTGATTGTGTGGAAGTCCATGGGGCTGGATGATATCCATCCTAGGGTTCTGAGAGAGACGGCTGAGGTGGTTGCCGAGCCTTTCTCCATCATATTTGAAAAATCATGGCTGTCCGGTGAAGTCCCCGGTGACGGAGAAAGGGAAACATTACTCCCATTTTTAAGAAAGGAAGAAAGGATGACCCGGAGAACTACAGGCCGGTGAGCCTCACCTCTGTGCCTGGGAAGATCATGGAGCAGATCCTCCTAGAAGACATGTTAAGGCACATATGTGACAAGGAGGTGATCCGAGACAGCCAGCACGGATTCACCAAGGGTAGATCTTGCCTGACCAATCTGGTGGCCTTCTACGATGAAGTGACGGCATCGGTGGATGGGAGGAGGACGATGGATGTCATCTTTCTGGACTTCTCCAAAGCGTTTGACAGGGTCCTTCATCACATCCTTCTCTCTAAATTGGAGAGATATAGTTTTGAAGGATGGACTATTCGGTGGGTTAAGAACTGGTTGGCCGGTCGCAGCCAAAGGGTTGTGATCAATGGTTCTATGTCTGGGTGGAGGCCAGTCACGAGTGGTGTCCCCCAAGGCTCAGTCCTGGGACCGGTGCTCTTCAATGTCTTTATCAATGACATAGACGATGGAATTGAGTGCATCCTCAGCAAGTTTGCAGATGTCACCAAGCTGAGCAGTGCAGTCGATACACTGGAAGGAAGGGAAGCCATCCAGAGGGACATGGACAGGCTGGAGAAATGGGCCCATGAGAACCTAATGAGGTTCAACAAGNAGGGAGGGAGGGAGGGAGGGAGGGAGGGAGGAAGGGAAGAAGGGAGTGAGGGAGGGAGGAAGGAAGGGAGAAAGAATAAACTAGCCCTCTTTTAAACAACATCACTAATATCCCGATGTTTGTAAAAAATGAATTATTTTCAGTTTAGTTTCATGCTTATTAAAGTCAAAGTGTCTGAGTACTTGGTATTTGTTATCCAAATATCAAGTTTGGCAAAGCATTTACCAAAAAATTGTTGAATACTAGATAACACTGATTTCATTTCTCTTAGTACTAATGAGCACTGATTTTTCTCTTATATACACTGTTAAGAACAGTTGTATTTGTACATTTACATATTCCTTGACACTGCATCTCATTTTGGTGTCTCTACGTGATTCTATTCATGTCTGTATCCAATACATTTACTTGGGTGTAAGTTAAGAGTAAATATGTAAGTAAGTATAAGTAAATATACAAGAATAATTATCAACATCAGCTAAACAATTCTGAAAAGTCTCAGTGACTCCCAAACACATGTATGTACAAACATCCACATCGACACCACAGTGAGTGAGAATTTCCTGTTCTGCATGTGTAGCTGAACCCTTTGATGTATGAGAGAATATCACACTATGTTTTTAATATGTATGATAGAAAACGTAAGTCAGTGTTGCTATAAGGATGGGAGAAGGGTAAAATATGATGAAACATAGCATACTAGCACATATAATGCATTTGTTGGCTATGATGATCCAGACTCAAATCCTATACAAAAATACCTTACAATGTCTAAACTTATGATTAGGCAGCTAAACTGTATTTCCAACATATGAAGGAGATCTAAAAATCACAAAAAAATGATTTCTCGAATAATCAGGCTTTACAAATAAAATCTTATATTGTGATGAATTTTATTGCCTTATTCTGAAGTGACTAGTTAGATTATGCTCAGAACTTTGCCACCAAGTCCACTTTTATTTTTTATCTAAGTAGTGTTAAATCTCAAGTTTCCAGAGATAACTAACAAATATGCTAATTCCAGTTCTTATCTGGTAGAAAGCAAGCATACGTCACTTTTCCTCAAAATATAAGCTGTCTTCTAAAAGATTACTGTAAGAAACTGTAAAGAAAATTAATGCTAACAAATAGAGACATACTCATTTAAAGACATTCATTTAAGCTCTTGGTTTGGCTCTTTCTCCTGGAAAGGCCACAAGAAGAAAATCAGGCTTTTTGTCAGTCAGCCTTCTGCTGGCTTCACATCGAGATATATTTTGATTGACTGTTTTCTAAAAAGACGTACATACATCTTATTCTCATTGAAAATTGTGTTGTCTGAAAAGATACTTATGTTTCTGTACACAAGAAAGGAGATATTTGATCTAACATCTTGGCTTGGTTCAGACACAGTGTACCTGCCAACTATTCCTGGATTTATTTTATAAATATTTCTTTAAACTTCAGATCTCCAAGAGAGCAAAGCCTTGTTACTCTATGCATGTATGGCACCCAGAAAAATGGGCATACAACTGTGAGTGAATCTAAGGATACAACAGCAATGACAAAACAAATGTATAGATCCTCACAAAGTATGGTACTGTTGATGGTTTGTTTATTGTAAAAAAGTAAACATAATGGCAGTGCAATTTATTATTATTTAGAAGATAACTTAATAGAATCATAGAATGGCCTGGGTTGAAAAAGACCTCAAAGATCATCTAGTTTCAACCCCCCTGCTGTGTGTAGGGTTGCCAACCACTAGACCAGGCTGCCCAGAGCCACATCCAGCCTGGCCTTGAATGCCTCCAGGGATGGGGCGTCCACAACCTCCCTGGGCAACCTG
>NC_034438.1:38788766-38801762 GCF_002078875.1 Numida meleagris | reverse complement strand
GGTCCCCCTCTACTTGGCTCTTGTGAGGCCTCATCTGGAGTACTGTGTCCAGGCCTGGGGCCCTCAACACAAGAAAGATGCAGAACTCTTGGAACTGGTCCAGAGTAGGGCTACTAAGATGATCAGAGGGCTGGAGCATCTCCCCTGTGAAGAAAGGTTGAGGGAATTGGGCCTGTTTAGCCTGGAGAAGAGAAGGCTCCGGGGAGAACTCATTGTGGCCTTCCAGTACTTGAAGGGAGTGTATAAACAGGAGGGGGATCGATTGTTTGTGAGGGTAGATAGTGATAGGACAAGGGGGAATGGTTTTAAGCTGAGACAGGGGAGATGTAGGTTAGATGTTAGGAGGAAGTTTTTCACACAGAGGGTGGTGACGCACTGGAATAGCTCACCCAAGGAGACTGTGGACGCCCCATCCCTGGAGGCATTCAAGGCCAGGCTGGATGTGGCTCTGGGCAGCCTGGTCTAGTGGTTGACGACCCTGCACTTAGCAGGGGGGTTGAGACTTGATGATCGTTGAGGTCCTTTTCAACCCAGGTCATTCTATGTTTCTATGATCACCATTTTAAACCTATCATTGTCCGTCAAATACATAGGGCACTATTTGTCCTCAGTAAGGTCATGTTGGCTGCCACTAATCACTCCTTTATTTTCCATGTACTTTAGCATAATCTCCAGGAGGACCTGCTTCATGATTTTTCCAGGTGCAGATGTGAGATTGACTGTCTTGTTTCCCAGGTCCTTCTTTATTCCTTTTATTAAGAAGAGAGGGGTTAGGAAGAGAACAGAAGGTAAGTAACACCCTTCAATCTATTTCCATATCATCACTCCTCCCTATAAAACACACACTGCAGTGATAATTTAAAGAATTAATTACTTTTGAAACATCTTTTTATCATTACCCCAGGAGCTGACATAACATGACACAATTACTGAGATTACTAGAAATGAATAGTGACCACAGACTTCTGGGTGAGATCTGTCTTGGTTAGACAAACTGGTAGGATCTGAGTCCAAGGAAATGTGGAAGGCACCATGAATGCATGAAAAAGTAAAACTTCAACACCATTCAGATCCCCTTAGTTTTCTCCAGCGGCTGATGTGAACTATACGAGCAGAAGATGAAAATAACCCTGTGTCAGTTCAGAAAGAAAAGACTGAGAAGCAGTCTAGCTTTCACAGGAATGGTGTCATATGGTAGCATTATAGGTTGACAGCTAGCACGGGCAGTGGAGGCATTTTGCTGAATAATAGCAAAATCCATACATTCATACTGATTACTCACTGGCTTACCATTTGCATCTCCAAACACAAAGAGAGTCAATCCAGTGACATAAAATGATGAGGAAGGTACTGAGATGCAATGATTGGAAGTATTTAAAATAAATATTAAAATAAGAATAATGCAATAGATATCATCATATACACTTTTACAGTACTAAGCTTGAAGGACTGTATAACCTTGCAAAAATAGCAGTTACACCTTGAATACCCACTAGGTTAATGAAGACATAAAAACCCCAAGGGTGGAAACTCATAGATTTAGAAGTATACTTAGCTTCATATGTGCTTTACTGCAGACGGTTAAAACACATTAACACTACAATAGCTATGACTACAAAGCCTGTGCTGTGAGAGATAGACTGGTGAAAGTGCAAAATTGTAAAAGAAAAATAAATTATAGCAACCATAACAACAAAAAACATATTTAATAAATATCATTTAATTCACAATTTCTAATTGGTTATTTATTTGTTTAAAATAAAATAAAATAAAACATTACTTTGTAAGGAGGTACCAGCTGTTTCAGTGGGAAATAGTCTGTTTTCAAGGAAACTTTGTTACTGAAAACAACAAATATATGGCTTATTATAAATCTAGACTAATTCATTAATTTTGCTTTCGAGAAAATGTTCTCATGCCTCCATAAAAGAAGAACAGCATGCCAGCAGAAAAATGAAATTTTATCCAAAGTTGACCTTCATCACTCTTAAATCTTCCTACCAGGTCCAAGAACAGACAGGGCGTTCTGCTTCCAAGTGGGCCTATTTTCTTGCTAAATTCCAGTAGTCTCTCTACCCTAAACCAAATCAGCTCACACACTATGGCTTAATCCAGTCAAGTAGCTCACCTCATAATAAATTTAATGATTAGCTGGTGGATTAGATTCCTGTGTGACATTGTATCAAAAGCTTTTGCTAAAATCCAGGTAAAATATGCCTGTAGCTTTCCCTCTGTCAAGCCTTTCAGATACTTACTCAAACAGTTGTTTCAGATACGCTAAGCATGCCCACATTGTGTGAGCTTGAGCTGATTAATGCTTAATTAAGTCAAATACGTCATGGAGAGACCTCTGTGTTGCTTTTCTTTTTTCTTCTTCTCATGATGACTTTTTTAACAGTTGCTTAAGATTTCAAAGAATTAAAAACACAAACATCTCAGGATGGTGATTTTTATTATGACTCCAAAAGATCTCAGCTCATCAATTGTAGCAAATATTATCTTATGGCATTCATTCGCTGGTATTGAAGGGTAACACTACTCACATATTATCAAATCTTTTTATCCACACACTCCATCGAAAGGCATGATTATAATGCTGCCTGCATGGGCAGAAAAAAAGCACACTGTTAAATGTCCCATTTGGTCCCTCAATTAAATTAAATTAATGCTGGAGATGCTATGAAGTATAACATCAGCTGATAAATTTGGCCTCTAATTTATTGACAAAGCTATTGAAAAGATATCATGAGATATATGAAGGAGCTGCATATTTCAGGTTCATTTCTCACTTTTGTAATTGTTACATCTCTAGTTTATCTGTTGCAAAGATAAGCAATGAAGGGCCATTTCATCTTGTAAGCTTCAAATCTTAAACTTCTGTTTTCCAAGTGTTTTCAGAAGAGCACACAGAGAAATTCAGGACATGAGCTGGAGTAGTCTGAAGATATAACTATAAACTTTAACAGCTTGTGGTTGTTTTGGAGAGATCCTGCCTCTGAGTCTACTATCACATATCCATACATTACTCATAGCTATAGCAAGAATCAGATTTTTTTTTATTAGCCAGATGCTGTTTTGCTCTCTAATACATCCACAGTTCATGGAACGAGTGAGGAGAAAAAGGTTGGGCCATAATTCTTACCTTTCTTTATAGTATAAAAGATCAAATCATTTCAATGTCCATAGAACTGCTTGATTCATATCCCTTACTCAGTATGACCTAGTTTATATCTGCAATCTCTCATTGTTAGGAGATCATGCCTTTTACAACCCTTTCCAATTTCTTTTGCCATCTCATCTTGTTCCCTTTTCTGAACAAGTTATCTCTGTCTAACTAATTCCTTTATTATATTCAATTTCAGGCAATAATGATTATCCTTTTATGGTAGTTCTATTGTCCTGGAAATACTCCAGTTTTGGTAATTGCATTCTGTTGACATAAAATCCCTTCTGCAGCTTCAGTTGGATGCCGTATTCTCCTTTACTTCCTGTCCTAAAATGCCATGTCTTTTGCTGTGCAGATCTAAACAGCTACTCTGTTCTGCTCCACTGCTTTCTGCATTTAAGCTATTTGTAAAGTCACACACTTGTATGCATATACACAGGCACACTGATTTGAAAAAAAAAATCAAGAACACTTTAGCTGAGATTGTAATGCAGGCTGCTGTATAAATAGAAGATTGTAATTACTTTTCCCTGTTTCTGGACCTATGAAACTTTCTCTCATATATTTAGAATATTTATCTGCATTCTTTGACTATATTACCCTAGCAAGAGTTGTTGTCTTTGTTACGCCTCTCAAATCCAAATGTAGAGCAATTAGTTTTTTCCTCACCTGACGTCCTTATTTCTTACAGCATTTTGACTCCAACTGCTATATCTTTTTCACTTAATATTATTTATTTTTGCACTTAGGAGGCAGAATTTGATTTCACTGTTTGGTAGATTTTGTTTGTGTGTTTGTTTGCTTGTTGTTCAATTCTCTTCCTGTGTTGTGCCTTTTCAAGTCCTCTCTAGTGACTTCAACACATAAACATCTCTGTCTGTGCATTACTGCTTTTAAAAAAAAATTAAACTATGGTTTTTGAGTCACTTACTGTGAATATTCCACAATCTACTGGCTTCAGCTTTGCTTGCTTTCTTATATTAACCCCACTATACAAGCCACTCTGTCTCAGCAGAACAAATATATACACAAATACGGATATCAGAGAAACACCTAACATTTGATGCTTGTGATTATTGTTTTGCAGTTTTACATTCAGCTTTCAGATTTGACACGCTTCAGTAGGGCCTCACTGTGTGAGTTTGTGCGTTAATTTCACATTTGAGATTGCATTTTCCTATAATCAAAATAAAAAAGGAAAAATGTTTCTTATAATTTCCTGTTTACATAGACTGCTCCACCTGACACGGTCTGACTATCCACATCCCTCAACCACTTTAGAGAAATGTTTGTTGGAATGATTTCATTAATGAAAAGAAAGGTATTGAACAACCCTTTTATTTAGTATGCATTTTACACCAATCAATTTTCTCCCTAGATTCAGATATAATTATTCCAGCATTAAGCTTATGAAGTTGAAAAGGCGCAGTTTTTCTGTTGTGCTCATGTGATTCATATAAGGCCTGATTTCTAGAGGTTATAAGTACTGACAGTTATACCGATTTGAGAAACAGAGGTTTAGGGAATTAGTGCATAATTTTGAAACATCTGGATGTAAATTTATACGTGATATCCTCATGCTTAAATGTGAGACTGAAACTTCAAATGAGAGAAGAAAGCAGCAGATTAGAGAGAAGGAAAAGATGAACTTGCCAATCTATATCAGAAACATATTTGTAACTTTAGAAAAAAACAATAAGTAACTTAAAAGTGGACAATTACTTTGCCTACTAGAATACACATTAAAATTTATTACATAGTTTGAATGAAAACATCTAGTATATTAAGTGATTCAAATGAGCAACTCTGACATAAATAATTGCTATTTGTGATATTTTGGCTTATGTAATTTTTCATATTCCCTCAGTGGTGTAAACAGAAAAACAGTGAAAAACAAATAATGAGCATTTTCATTTAGGCACAAATATTTTCTCATTCCAGTGATTAACAGTCATTCCCAAAACATTTGCTTAAGGAATCTGCCTAACTTGGAGAAGATACTTTAAGTTTTCTGCCTTTTTATTAGGATTGGATGTATGTATTTATTTAATGCAATAGTAGATACAGAAACTCTTAAGAGCACACTGAAAGGGAAAAATTTCTTCGCCACTAAATATTAAGTAGTTACAGAATCTTGTTGCCTCTGGGCATAATTTGGGATCACGTATTGAAAATTCCTTCTCTATGAACTAGAGGTTTAAAAAACACCAACAAACAGGTAGATTCCATTATGAAATGAGTAAAGAAAAAGAATGACAAAATATTATGATGCTATTACATAATCTGATAATACATCCTCACTTTGAAAACTGCTTTCTAGCTGGTTGCCTCATCTCCAGTAGGAAACAGAAGAAGTAGAAAAGATACAGAGAAGTGTTGCAAGAATGACTAGAGTAAAATCAAGAGGTTTAATAGGCAACCCAATGTACAGTAGCACTGAGACTATATTCGAGTCTCCAGATGTCTGCATATTAGAAAATATCATGGTTCCTGTTTGAATTGTTTAAAGTGGAAGATAATAGTTGGAGTTGTACTGGATGACCCTTTTGGGTCCTAAAACACAAGATTTGATTCTATTCTTTTCTATTCCATTCCATTCTATTGTAGGATAGATGCAGGCTACTGTGCATGTTCTTTCAAAAATATTAGGTTCTTGTACTTAGCATCTCTGCAGATTTCCCAGAGAGAGCAAGAAAGAAAACAATTACTCTTTTGTGACAGGAATAATTCTTCAGATGCTATTTGTTTGGTTGAAAAGGTGACTATCTGGATCATTTCTTAATTTAACCGAAGTAAACCTACCCCAAGGTAGTACAGACATTAAATTAACCTTCCATCACATATCAGTAAATGAATCTCAGACTTGACCTCTAATATAACACTGTTATCCTAACCTGGCATTCTGATGAGTAGAGGCCTCAAATCATGCTGATTTCTGCCACATGGCTCTGTGGTTTTCCAGCAGACCCGGAACAAGCCCACTAGAAGCTAGATCACAGGCACTTGTCAATGATATCCACCTACTTAACCACTCAGGTCTCGTGCTTCTAAATAAATAGAGAGTAATACAGTGATGTTATCACAAAGTAGATTTCCCCAGTTATAGCACTGATCCTTTTAGCGCTCTGCACTTAGCTAATGTATGTACGGCTATATTTATTTTGTTAATCACTTTCCTCTGAGATAGCCCATTCTCAAAAATGCACTTTTATCTCATTAGTCATCCAAATAGCATTGTTAAGAATTCAAATCACGTACTTAGTCAACAGATATTTAAGTTACAGTAATAAATATTTTCATCTCTCAAAAAGAAGGAGCTGCTCAGTATTGGGGGGTTTGTGTTATTTTTATCAAGGCAACTATGCTCTGCTTCAAATCTCTTTTTAGCAATGCAGATGATGTTGTGAAATGATACATCTTCAGTAGGTTGTAGTTTTGGATGCAGTGAAATGCTAAATAAACTGTTAATTCTTGTTGTCTTAAAAAGAACTGGTGGAAAAAAAAAAGAATTTTATTAGATTTAAAAGAATGATTAAAGAGTTGATTGTTTTCCTCCAGTGCACCATCTTATACAAGAAAATGATTTCAAAAATAAAGAATTGAAATAATGTGTAATTAACCAGGGAATGTCTGAACTAAATACACACACCCACGCATGTACACACACATATATATACATCTTCCTTCATTTCTTCCTTTCTTTTTTTCCACGCATAGAATCACAGAATCATGGAATGGCCTGGGTAGAAAAGGACAATAATGATCATCTAGTTTCAATCCCCCTGCTGTGGACACGGTTGCCAACCACTAGACCAGGCTGTCCAGAGCCACATCCAGCCTGGCCTTGAATGCCTCCAGGGATGGGGCATCCACAGTCTCCTTGGGTGAGCTATTCCAGTGCGTCACCACCCTCTGTGTGAAAAACTTCCTCCTAATATCTAACCTAAATTTCCCCTGTCTTAGTTTAAAACCATTCACCTTTGTCCTATCACTATCTACCCATGTAAACAGTCATTCCCCCTCTGGTTTTAATGCTCCCTTCAAGTACTGGAAGGCCACAATGAGTTCTCCCCAGAGCCTTCTCTTCTCCAGGCTAAACAGGCCCAATTCCCTCAACCTTTCTTCACAGGGAGGTGCTCCAGCCCTCTGATCATCTTAGTAGCCCTACTCTGGACTCGTTCCAAGAGTTCTGCATCTTTCTTGTGTTGAGGGCCCCAGGCCTGGACACAGTACTCCAGATGAGGCCTCACAAGAGCCAAGTAGAGGGGGACCACCACCTCCCTCTCCCTGCTGACCACTCCTCTTTTAATGCAGCCCAGAACAGAGTTGGCCTTCTGGGCTGCCAGCACACACTGCTGGCTCATGTCCAGCTTCTCGTCCACCAGGACCCCCAAGTCCTTCTCCTCAGGGCTACTCTCGAGGAGATCTTCCCCCAGGTTGTATAAATACCTGGGATTGCCCTGGCCCAAGTGAAACACCTTGCATTTGGCCTTGTTGAACCTCATTAGGTTCTCATGGGCCCATTTCTCCAGCCTGTCCATGTCCCTCTGGATGGCTTCCCTTCCTTCCAGTGTATCGACTGCACCGCTCAGCTTGTTGTCATCTGCAAACTTGCTGAGGATGCACTCGATTCCATCGTCTATGTCATTGATAAAGACACTGAAGAGCACCGGTCCCAGGACTGAGCCTTGGGGGACACCACTCGTGACTGGCCTCCACCCAGACATAGAACCATTGATCACAATCCTTTGGCTGCGACCAGGCAACCAGTTCTTAATCCATCAAACAGGCCTTCCTTTAAATCCATACCTCTCCAATTTAGAGAGAAGGATGTGGTGAGGGACCATGTCAAAAGTCTTGCAGAAATCCAGGTAGATGACATCTATCACCCTTCCCCTGCCTACTGATGCCATCACTTCATCACAGAAGGCAACCAGATAAATCATCATAAACATATCATAAACACAGATATGTTGTATGTAAAACAGATACCAATAACGCCTTTAGTTCTGTAGAAACAACACTCAGAATCTTCTGTCCTAACGCTTAGAATTAACCTGCCTTATTTTTGAATCAAAGCAAGCAACAACAACATTCTCTTTACTTTGAATGACAACAACCCTCTGGCTGTGATCAACCAACCAAATCCTTGCCCAATGAATAGTCAACCCTTCAAACTAGTATCTCTCCTGTTTAGAGATAAGGATGCCAAAGGTCTGCACAAGTCCAGATAAATAACTTCAGTTGCCCTTCCTTTGTCCACCAATACTATCACTCCAACATAGAAGGCCACATATATGTTAGGAATGATCTGCCCTTGGTGAAACCATGTTGGCTGTCTTGGATCACTTGTTCATCCCTCACATGCCTTAACGTCTCTTCCAGGAGGATCTGCCCCATAATCTTCCCAAGCACAGACATGAAGCTCACCGAACTGTAGTTCCCCAGGTCTTCCTTTCTCCCTTTCTTAAAAACAGGAGCGATGTTTCCCTTTTTTCAGTCACCAGGGGCTTAGTTTGACAGCCACAACATTTCAAATATGATGGAAAGTGGCTTGGCAATCTCATCAGCCAGTTCCTTCAGTACCCTGGGATGCGTGTCATCAAGCGCCATAAACTTATGCACATTCAGCCTCATGAGGCAGTCTCAGAGTTGCTCTACTGTAACAGTGGGAGGGATTTTGCTAACCAAGCCCTTGCCTAGATGTTCACGGATGTGAAATTTGAGGATGTGAGAGACAGAAGAAGTCTGGCTGCCAGTGAAGACTGAAGCAAAGAACTTGCTGATTACTTCAGCCTTCTCCATGTCTGCTGTAGCCAGTTTTCCCTTCTCATTTACCAGACAGGGTACACGTTCTTTGGCCTGTCTCCTCTAATAAATGTACCTGTAGAATCTCTTCTCATTTTTCTCAGCCCTCATCAAATGTAGTTGCATCTGTGCTTTGGTTTTCTTGATCCCATCTCTGCACGTCTAGGGAGCATCCCTTTATTTTTAGGCAACACACTTTTGCTTCCACTGTTTGCACATTTTGCTCTTATCCCCCAGTCTGACCAGCAGGTCAGCTGGTCCTTGCCCAGTCATACCAGTTTCCTGCCTCTTCTGCTTGTTTTCCTATGGGGAGAACAGAGAGCTCTTGTACTCTTGGAAAGGCATCCTTAAAGAGTTGCCAATTCCACTCCACTCATATGATGCTAAGGACAGCTTCCGAAGTGATCTCATCCATTAATTCCTTAAACAGTCTGAAGTTCATTCTCCTGAAGTTCAGGGTCCTGACTTTACTTTTTGCCAGACCTATCACCTCAAGATCACAAACTCAATAGAGCATGATCACTACAGCCCAGACTGACTCTTTAAAGGTTACTCTTTAATGAGTTCCTGCACCAAGAAATTATCCTCAGTGGACTCCAGGAGTCTCCTGGATTGCTTGCAGCCCATAATGTTGCTTTCCCAGCAGACATCCAGCTGATTGAAATCCTCCATTAAAATGAGGGCCTGCAAGTGCAACACTTGTAGTTGAACAAAGAAGGCCTCGTCCACAGGCTCATCCTGGTCACTAGGAGACCCTGACCACCATGTACACTTTACTGGTCTGGTCCCTGATTTTCACCAATCAGCTCTCAGTCTAATTATGGCTGTTTCTCAGAGACAGCTCTTCTCACTGTGACTTTCACCAGGAACAAGGAAGTAGCAGCAAATATTCTCCCTCTTTAGCTATGATCTCACCAAACTCCAGAAAAAAATAGGATAAAATAAAAGTGAAATATAGCATGATGGTGTGCTCTCAGAGAAAAAGTTATGGCTGGAGAGGATAGAACTTTATGTTTTGCATGATGGCCAACCTTACCACAGTGTTATGGTACAAGGTAGCATCACTGTCTGTATTCACGTACTACTGATACAGCAGGACATTTTTGTTTTCTGACTTGCAACTATTATTGCAAAAAGGTTTCCTGTAAAATCAGCCATAAGTTTTAAGGGTTACAAAGCAGTAATTTTTTCCTATATTCGTCAATGACGCCAATTAAGATTATACTGAGGTTTTTAAACTGCACTTTCCATTACTTGTGACCTACATAAATATTCTCTAAGGACAGATTTTGGGGCTTATTTGTTTTCTTTATGAAAAAAATTTGTTTGGCTAAATTAGTATATCAGTTCTCCTAATACAAACATAAATATTGTACTCTTTTCAGGCAAGTTTTAATATAGTCTTGTTCATGTAAATAAAGAATGCCATAAACTTACACTATTAAAATCTCATTCAAAATTCCTGCTTGCATGGATTGAAAGAACAAATAAACAAAAAGTTTTTTAAAACTGTTGTGTGTGCGCGTTGAAGCAGTATTGGCTAATGCTGTAAACTGTTATGTATTTTGGCTAATATTTGGAGAAAAAAGCTCTCCCTGTAGAAACAGTCCAGTGCCAGACACTTGACTTGACATCCTGTTGAGAGATTTCAAGAGGACTTTGCAAAATACCAACACAATTTGGAATATCAGAAATGACTATGGGGATACTATAGAGGCAGAAATAAACCATTGTTGGGATTAGTTCTTTTCAACATTTGAATAATCTTAAATACAAGATTTGTATGGTGAATTCAGAGCTCAGCGGTTGCATTATGCATATCAAACGTAATTTAGGCAGAGCATAATAATAATCACAGATATTTTAATTTTCTTTGGCACACATTGCTATTTTCTGGCTTATTTTGTCAATGTGAGTGCTCTGTAAACCACTGTGTATTCAAAGAAGTTGAGCTGCAATGTTGATTAGCATTCAGACGACCAAATTCTAGCAATCTCTTCCCCCAAGTTACCACTGATCAGGGTGCAAATCCTCTCATTACATCAGCTGCAGTACCTTTGGTGGCACTGTCTTCCATATTAGCAGGAAGTGTATATAACTCTGTTTCTTAATTCATGGTTGTAATATCGCTTATTAAATTGCAAATAACTATTTTAGATCTCACCCTTCTCCCTTCTTCCTCAGAAACTGCACTTTATGTAATGGGAGAGTTTGTGTGCTCCAGGAAATGTTTGTATTGTAGTGGGCTAGAAAGATGAATGTCCTGAAATACTAGGAATGTCAGGGAAGTGCAAATGAAATTAAATTCTGCCTCTTTCTGTCCTTTAAATAAAATTGAAGATAAATTAGATGAGGTTGTTAGTACTGTTAAAACAGGGACTCTTCTCCTAATTAAGGTATCTAAGAAAGTATCTAGGATACAGCCAGAATATTTTAGGCTGCTTCATTAGATACTATACATCAGTAGATCAGTGGAAGCCTAATTGACCTGAAACTTTGTTGTTTCCTATCCTTTTCTACATTTAGTCTATTAACATATCAAGGGAAAGCTAGCTAGGGAGGGCTAATAGCTGAAGAGGGCTGCCAGAACATCTCATAGTTTTCAGGTGTTCATTTTCTTATTTAGGGATTTATGTGATAACACTGCATTGATAGTAGACTGCCTAGTATCTTTTTTAATACGCTATGTTTTGCTATGGTGTAATAGGCAGAAATAATGAATGGATCTTACCTTATTTCCTTTTGCCTCATCCACGGTGGGATTTTGTATGTGAGTAAAGCAATGGTGTTTTTCCCCTTAGAAGCTGCTTCTTCACTCAGAAAAACTCCTTTTCACAACACATCATCAGGTGTTGGCTGTACACTTTTCTACTTCTCTAGAAAAAACAGGCTATTTCAGATACAGCAGACTTCAAACTAATGGAAGGTTAGCCCAGGGGTAGGAGAAGTATCAAAATGTCTTCTGTTGGACCTCTTTCTCAACCTGTTTGGAGTGGTATTTTATGGCTCTAACCCGTACAGACAAGGGTGCAAAGCAAATAAGTTGTAAAATTGTATTGTTTACAGCAAATGTCCAGAAGGCAGCATAGGAGTTTTTGTCAGTGCTCTCTTACTGGGTTAGGGTTTTGAGCAACTGTTAACAGTCACTGTGAGGTTAAAATACCTCATCATTTTATCAGGATTATTGAGGTTATGACTGAGGACTTAATAGTCTGGTAGTGCTTTTTGTCACAATTTAATGGTATATTGATCTTCCAAGTGAACAATCATGACCTTCAACTGCTTACAGACGCTTTCAAGGGGAAAAGGCTTAAGGAGGTTATTCCCAGGGAAGTGGGCACAGTGAGCCATGACCCACCTAGACGGGTGCAATGCAGCCACCCTACACAGCACAGTTTGGGAAATGCTTCCCTATCTAGGGACGCCTAAGAAGAGAGAGACCACAAAAACTCATGACCAGCCATTAGTATCATAGGCAATCAATAAAGCAATCATGAGTATCATTAGCAGACAGTAGATTCAAATCTTAGGCTGTTTAGCACCTATGTTTAAGAAGTGTCTTTGCTCGGTGTTCAGCAAGTGTCAAGGCCGCACAACTAACTATTAAGGCAAACCTATGGAGTCATATTTCAGTGGCATCATGCAAAAACAGCAGTTTGGTGGGCAGAGATGGTTCTTCTGAAATGTGCCAAAACCTTTTGTGGATGGTGCTATCAAGGTACTCTCTTATTCTTTGATTAGTAGATTGTATGTTTCTAGTGTGTTTTTTTGTTCGTTCTTTTAACTATTCTTAACACAACTTAAAAATAAAGATAACAATTATAATTAATCTTTATGTATTTGGGGTGAAGAAAACTGTACATCCAGGAAGGGAATCTGACTCCAGTGTCACATTTCTTTGTGCAATATGTATATTTTCTGTTGTCTTGTAATTTAATATGTCTTTGGCTGTAAAGATTATCCAAAGCAGAATGCTGTACACATTTGCCTCTTAACATGGTTTAGTGAATGCCTCTTATGTC
>NC_034438.1:38734171-38788568 GCF_002078875.1 Numida meleagris | reverse complement strand
CAGGGAGGTTGTGGATGCCCCGTCCCTGGAGGCATTCAAGGCCAGACTGGACATGGCTCTGGGCAGCCTGGTCTAGTGGTTGGCGACCCTGCACTTGGCAGGGGGGTTGAGACTCGATGATCTTTGAGGTCCTTTTCAACCCAAGCCATTCTATGATTCTATGATTCTTTGCAATGCCTAATGCTGCAGCATCAAGCATGCTGAGTGACAGGCCTACTGAAAAGGTGCTCTCCTGTCTGTTTTGACAGAGCTACACACTAGTAGGCATTTTGAATCTGCCAGGAAAAAAAAAAAAAAAAAAAAAAAAAAGAACATTTAACTATTAGTATACTTAGACTCTGATATCCAACATCTTAGTTCTGATAAAGCTGATGTCATTTTTAGCATCAGCTTTCCCTTATGTGAAAATTAGCTCAAATGAGCACGGAACTGTAATGACCTTTAAAATCCCCCTGTATACTTTATTGACTAAAATACACAGAAAATCAGGCAGAGCAGTAAACCATATTGAATGTGCTTTACTTGGAGGAGCTGAGGGGGGCAGGGGGTATCAATTTGCCTAAAATCCAGTAAATAGCCAATAAAAATTCACCTTGCCTCTATACTGTCCTAGGAGAGGCAATCTCATTTACATTTATTAGAAGAAATGATGTAGTGTCCTGCAGATAATTAACACAATAAAATGGTGCTAATTTCACAGTGTCATTTTAAAATTTGCCAGTTTAAATTAGAAAGTGATTAACCCTCTGAGTGAGGCAATGACATTTCCATTCCCAGTCTGCAAATTAAATTTGCAATATTTTTTTTCACTTTGAAAGTTCATCTGTCTCTCCACTGATGTTGTCCTTTATTTTTCCATGCTCCCACTCTGTCCAGTGAGCAAATCTGTTGACAAAACAGTCTGAATCCCTGACTATTTCACATCACTAAGCCAAGCTCATACTACAGGCATGAACATGCTAGTTACTAAAGGATAAAGTCTCCCTTAAAAGAAAAAAGAACTAATAATCCCTGATAATCAGAGGTTCACTGAGTAATGAACTTCTTGTTGGTGCATGTAAAAGAGGAAGGGTTTTCCATTAATGACGTGTCTCCAGAAAGAGCTTCATTTCATATAATGACAGCAAATCCTTAACCTTTTGCCTGGACACTACTTTACCCATTTACTGTATCTATCTCTTCCACAACCTGTTTTAATTAATATCTTAAAAAAGGAACAAACTCATAAAAAGAATAGATTTATTGCACACAATTTAAATATTCTAACTCGAGTGAAATCCTGTTAAAGAATGTTTAATGAGGGAACAAAACCAAAACAGAATGAAAATTCGAGTTAATGGTAGAATTTTCCTAGCCATTACACCAAATACTAATTGAATAGATTTAAAGCATGAATTTACAATGCAGCTAAGAATATGGTCAGTTAGCCCCACCTGCTAAAAAAAAATAAGACATGAGAATAAATCAGCAATGTGCAAGGACTACAATCTTAACATTGAGGAAATATTTCTAAGGTATGTAATTTTGGCTGATACATCTCATTAATTAATAATAAGATTTAGGCTCAAAGCCCCCCATATTTTGTCTAGAAATACATTACTTTATAGTTGCCTGCAGATTTACTGTATTGTCCAGGTGTTCAGATATCCTCTTAATGTTAGGAAATGCCTCCGCTGGAAGATTTGTTCCAGCAGATGAGGAAGGAAAAGATTAATACAGTGCATTTCTCCATATCAGCCTTGCTCTTGCTTCAGGGTATTCCCAAAATGGGGTCCATCCTTAGAGCGCAATGACTGTGAATGATTACTTTTTGATCAGTAGTTACCAAATGACGTGGCCACCTTTGCAGGACCTCCCTAGATCCTGTTCACAGTCATGCCTGACCTACTGAGGTGCAGCAAATCATCTTGGGTCATCTAAATACACACGGAGAAGCTCACAAATGTGCAATTCTAAAGACACACAAGTACAGGATGGGGAAACAGAACAGAGCTTCATCTTTGCTTTCCTTACAGAGAAAATTCAAATTAAAAGCAATAATTACATATATTTGTCATTGTTATTTTTGCTACTGTCTATATTGATCTCTTTAGGTATCTTTTTAAACAAAGCATTTATTATGCATTTACTCAAAACCTCTATGTAAAGTTATTTCACTTATACACAACAATCGTTTAAACTCGGATTCTTAAATACACTTTGTATGAGTCAAGCATAGACAGCTACCATTAAATGTCATGACATGCAAATGTCTGATTGATTTAGAGTACTATAGGAATGTAGTAGTTATTTCCCTGCACCATTTAGGCCTTGTAGAGCCTGTACTAATACAAATTAACTCACAGAAGTAGCTCCAGTAGGAGACTGAGTAGCATGAAAATCCTGAAACCAAAGGGGAGGTCAGCTTGCACTAGGCCAGAGAAAAAATTTGAACAGTGCATACAAAGGGACTGAGTGATTAAATTTTGTTCTGCTACAAAAACAAAGCCAGTGGAAAGATCCCATTTGAGGGAAGCATCTTGAACTACGGTAACCATTGCAGAACTGCAGCCACTTTCAGAAGTTTCCTGACCATCCTGCATTTAGAGAAAGAAGTATTCCACTTCGCCCACTGAGAAGATATCTTGTTACACTTGGCAATAGTCTCCAGCCTCTTTTTCTATGAAGGAAGGAGTTGTATAGCAATTCTCACCTAGGATTAGATAAATTTATATAATAAATTTATTCAAACTTATAAATAAAATTATTTTAATCCCTTCACATCTTTCTATGATTTTATATCAACTAGTTCTGTAGAAATGCCCATGTAGAGATATCTTAGTAGAAAAAGCTATATTTTTCACTTAGTTTTAGACAAACCGAATTTTTTTCACTTTTTTTAATTTTCTTTTTTCTGTTCATTTTTTATTTACATATCACAAAAGTAGATGTTTTAATAGTGCAACTTAATGAAAAAAGAGAAGCTTTAATGTCACCATATACAGAAAAAGAAATGAGTGACTTTGTGTGGCACAAGGAAAGTCAAAATAAACCCTCCATACAATTGTCAACTATACTGAAGACAGATGTTAAAGAAAAGATAGCAACTCCTAAGGTAAACTTGAATAAGTATTCAAGAGCAATTCAAATCTGAGAAATATAGACATTTTCTTAATAAATATTACTGTCATTAATCTTTGTAAAATGGGTGATATTCTTTTCTTCTTCAGGTACCAGTGTTTTTATATTACTCTAGAAAGCTTATGGATAATACTTGCTACATTTAAGATTGCAAAGCAGTTTTTATGATACTTGTCTTTGCATATTCATGACTCCCTCAAAAATTCATTTTGGAGACCTCCAATTTTTTATAATTTTTATCTCTGCCTGAAAATAAGCACTTTTTAAAGACCCCGCAGCTATTTTTTTGCTCAATATGTTTGGAAAAAAAAAACAATTTACATTCTCATTTAGAAACGCAGCTACTCTCTTCTTTAATATGAATAAAAATTTCACAAGTCTGAAGTTTGAAATCTGATGTTTGCATAGAGTTTTAAATGCTACCTTCTCTTGTAATAAAAAAAAAAGTACAATAGCTAATCATCTGAAATAAGACAAGTCAGTATCACAGAGAGTTGTTGGTGAGCATTTGGTTTCAGAGTTCGTTCACTGGAGCAGAGAAGCAGCAGCCAAAATCCTAATTAAATGCTCTAGTTTTGCATCAATTCAGAGTGAGCAGCACCGATCCCAAAATTTACTAAGGCTGTAGTCTGAAAACATAATGCAAGTCAGCAACAAAACAATCTCCTTTCTTGGCTGCTCATACTTTACTTGTTGAGTAGTGAGCCAGATCACTGGTTGGAAAATAACTGTTTGTTTTTACTAGGTCAGCTTTCTGCTCATTATCGTGGCAAGAGTAAGCTGACGAGATGAGGAGGAAGATGGGATTTTACAGGCAGCATCAACTGAGCTTGGTCAATGCGTAACAAAATTACAGCTTAATTTCAGTACACCATTTATCCATGAAATGTGGATTGAAGAAACTGTGTTTGATATTTTTAAATTATTTAAAGCAATCTGAACTTCATTATTTCAGCTGGATGTAACCTGTATGCAGCTGTAACTTTGACTGATGCCGTTTAATTTGTATTCTTTCAACCATGCAATAGCTTTTAAAATTTTCTTTCTCACCAAAAATCTTTTTCTTCCTGATCTTTGGAAGAATATTGTTCTGAGTTTTGTAATGAGTTCTTAAAAACGACTAGGTGTGAAAAAAAAACTAAAAATTTAGATAAGTTTAAAATGTCTAAAAAATATATCAGGATAAACATTTAAAATGTGGATATCTGGTAAAGAGACTTCAAGACCGTAGTTTAGGTGCCTCAGAAGTTGCTTTGATATTTAGAAGTACTACACAGCAGCAACTAGAGAACTCACAGGGAAAATGAATGGTGTAGAGCTACTTCTGGGTACATACTATTTATTGGTTTTGTTATATGGATTTTATAGATTGAGTGTAATGTGTAAGGAGATTTCATGAGGTATATTTTTTTATAAAAGGATCTAAAGCCTGAGAATATGAAATTTTGTATTTTACAGTGAAACTCTAAAATAAAAAACTGTTTTTGATTGAAATGGTGTAAAATTCTAATTATTGGATGCAATTTATAAACAGTTAAAATTTCAGTCTCACTTCAGTTTGTGTGCATCTAAAGCTTATTTATACAATTAGGCTCTCTTTTTGTATTTTAAATTTTCAGCCTGTGTCCACAGATACCCAATTAAAATACTTGGGATAACACTTAGAGAAAATAGCATGGATTTTTGGGCTAGAAGCACCATCAAATAACAGGGAGTAGCTTCTATAATTTAGAAAATCCCGTACTAACTGCTGAAGTTAGGGTGAATGTTGATTATTCATTCTCAGGAAGGAGAACACTTGAGATAAGTGATAATGTTCAAATTAGGGCAACCTGAGGCCAAAGTTTGTATCTGCATTTCGTATGAGCTAATGAACACTGGACCAGGGATATCCCATCATCTTCTAAAACGTAAGATTTGTTTGCACTTGCACCTTATTCATACTTATCTTTCCTGTGAGCATCTCATGAACACATGAGCAAGCTGTCTAAAAAAGTACAACATCACTTGTTGTCAACCTTTGCCTTGAGGCTCTTATCCAGGGAAATTTTCTTTTGCTGTTGAGGGCAAAACTGATGAGGTTACAGCTACAGGGATCTCCTGCTCTGAGCATGTAGGATGTGGTAAGGAGAATCACCACAGAAACATGGAATTAGTATCTCCCTTTTTTGTCCCAACGCTCTGAAGACAGGGATGACCTTTGCTCCTCTCTTCACATCTGCTCAACAAGCTGTATGTCACAGCTGGGGTACGGACCAATCTTGCCATCCTGTTGCTCTGGAATGAAGGATTATGTAGTCTTTCACAGTCAGGACTGACCATCAAAAGATGTAATACTTGGACTGTCAAAGCCTTTCTATGGGCTGTCACCATGATCCAGTGCCTCACCTTCTGCACTAGGATGCCACCTCTATGTGCTGCTCAATTCAAGGTCCCCAGCAAGGTTATGACCTAAAAAAAAACCCTATGTTTGTCTTTCTCTGGAGCTCCAGCAGATGTGAGAGACATCCCCTGCTCTGGAAGGTCGGTTTCCTAGTGCCATTACCCAGCGCTGTACCTGCTACTGTCAGAGCAGAGGTCATCCTCTGACATCTAAGGTGTACACGGCTTTGTACAGCACTGTGCATGAGCATATTGGATTGGAGGGCAGGAGTCTGCCAGAAGATTTTCTGAGTGGTCCCACAAAACAGAATTAGAAATAAAGTTATTTTCAGATTACACTTCTGCAACTAATGGCAAATAAAGTTCTTTTCACTACTTCTAAATCAATTAGAAGTAAAATATTATTTGAATTCTGAAAAAAAGGTGCTTTCCCATTACAGCTTTAGTTCTATCTTCATTCTGAGACTTTTTAAACACTTGCAGTTTTGTATGCATTGGCAATGGGAGGTGAAAGCACAACTGAACTTAGGCAGATACATGACCCTGCAATGCATTAATTAAGAACTATACTTCATGTAGCCATGCTAACATTCCCTTGATGTGAGCAAAAAGTACACTTATCCCCATTTCTGAAATAAAGATTTTAGCACCTGCAAAGATGAGAACTATGACCCAAAGTTGACTTTAATGTGTAAAACAGAATTTCGAGAAATATATGTATGCAAGACTTAATTTTTGTGTCTGATCTTAAAATATAAAAGTCCACAAATGTTTAAATTGTCAGCAGAGCAATTTCCAAATATACTTCTGCATATTCACGTGACTTATTTTGCTATGGACTTCAGGACACCTTCTTCATACTAAAGTTTGTTCCAGATTCTCAAACTGAGCATTCTTCCAAAGGAATGCTTCCCGAAAATCCATATTCAGTAGGTGCGTTTTTCAGTACTATTCTTTTGCTTCTAAAACAGTGATTCCAGAAATACTGCTGTAACTACTGCCCTGTTAAGTAATGTCCACTGGTAAAAGATGCAATACTATTCATCTACATGTATTATAGTGTTTAGATTAAACACCCAGGACACATTCAACCAGCTGACCAGATCACTAACATATCTTTTTGAAGAGTGTCAAATATTGACAGGCTATCACTATTATTACCCTGCTCTTCACACAGCTGCAGACACTATACACAAAAGAGACTCTTCATTTAGGCAAAAGAGTCATAACCAGAAACTGTGATATTTCCCTTTTAAAGAAAAGTCAATATAAATGTTTTAAAACTAGTGCAGGTATGTCTACACTATATTATTGTATTGTGAATTAAATCTTTAATGGCTTAATCTTGACTTGTTTCCAGACCATGATAACTCACATAATTTCCTCAAATCTTTTATGTGGAAAAAGTCCTTGTTACACAGACAGCTCTTTGCAGCTGTTTTGAAGATCTCACACATTTCCTTCTTTGTTTATTGAAGTCAGTCTTACTGATCTTAATTTTTGTAATGAACATGATGACACTTGGCAAACATCTATAAAAAGTGTTAGAGGTACTTTTTAAAATACTCCTCAACACTAATGAAAATATCATTCACCTGTGTTATGAACAGTACTTTAAACTGGCTGAGAAGAACTTGGCAGGGTGCAGCTGAAAAGGGGAAACCCACAGAAAAAACGCTTGAGTTCTTAATTAACTCTATTTTCTTCTCCATTAACAGCAAGAAATTCAATGCTTATATGTAAGTCAGTAAATACTGCATACTAATCCTTTCACAGATCAATGAATTCTGAAGGCTTTGTTCATTCTTTCTTTTCTCTCTTCTTATGTTTACTAAAAAAAGTATAGAATGTATACTTTGAAATGAATAGCTAATATTTTGCTGCCATTGGCAATGAGATTTTCACATTACAGTTGTGAAAATTGGTAAATGTGGATGTAATATTGAAAGAAAATGAATCCAGTTAAACAACCGGCACAAACTAGAGATGCTCAGCAATACCTACAAAGACAAACAGTACTTTCAGCTGTAAGAAATCTGTCAGCTTTCATAAAGTCAACTATTTTAAATACTGCAAAATGCTGCTTATGTATCTTAGTAAATTCCATTCCACTATGGCCATGATAACTTGTTTTATTTTATCATATGCTGCTTCTCATGCTGGGAAAATTAGGATCCAAATAAATCTCAGATTTTATGTATAGAATTTGTCATTCCACTCCATTTCTATTAATTTAACTAGGTGTCATGCCTGCAAGCAGAATGAACCAGTAGGTTCCTTGCAGGTATTTTGATACTACCTCAGGGATCAGATGACAGTATTTGACAGCCTCACCACTATCTTCATTATTTTTTCACAGCCAGAAGAAAAGGAATTCTTGTCTTTTTCTAAATTCTTATCATGCATTCCAAATCCCATAAGTTTAGTTTCACTTTTAAATCATTAAAAATAAAATTAGTTGCAAGAACAGTTGCAAGAAAGTTCACATTTATAACAATATATATTTTTCCACATCATTTCAAATTCTCCAATTTGTTTAAAAAACAGCAGGCTATTCCAGGGACTGAAATGAATAAGTTAAATATGAAGTTATATGTCAGGTATCACATTGATCCCTGACAGTTTAGTAATTATTTTAAACATCTTTTATTATACTTGATTTTTTGACTTTTTTATCAATGTTGTTTAAGGAAATAAGAGATTATTCCAAAGGACTTCTCTCTGGAATAAATAAATACTGGTTATGTGTATCATGTAGCAAAGAAGTTATGACTGCAAATGAAGTCAAATACTGACTTCTAGTTTACCTACAATTTATCTTTTTGAATTATTATTTTATTCTTTGTGTTTTTCACTGAATGTACAAGGGTTTGATACTCTTAGTAACATTTTGAAAGAAATTTAAAAGGAGACTGGAAAAAGAGGTTACTGTAAAAGTACACAGTCCTACAAAACTCTTATGCGAGAATTTAACTTTGAAAGTCACAGTGTTTTAGCAAATAGGACTGCTCATGAGACTGAAATCAAGAGTGTTTCTCTGCATTGCTCAATCAAGTTTAAATTTTCAACTCTGTTAATTAGCATTTGTGTGTTGTGTTATTACCAAAATAAAAATAACAATAAAACATATACATTTGTATTGTTATGAAAATTTATCTTAGCCTCCTACGCATACTCAAAGCAGTAAAATCAAGGAACGATAGACCTCCAAGTAGCAATATAAGACAAAGCTAAGATGTACCTGAAATGTTCAGTATAAATTAGAAGAGCCAACAGCATCTGAATATGGCATGAGCACATACTGTGAATAACAGTGGAATAATTATTAGCTTCCCTGCCCACAAGGATAAGAGGTTACAGCTTGTAGGCACCCAAACACTACTTTTTCTTCAATATTTGCTCACCTGTTAACTCCAAGTTGCTTAGCTCTTTGGCTGAGCCTGCCTAGCCACAGAATCATTAATAAAGGTCTGATTCTGCAGGGAAAGTCATTTTTTGTGTGTTTTTTTTTTGTTTGTTTCTTTGTCGGTTTTTGTTTTTGTTTGTATGGTTTTGGTTTGGGGGTGGGGGGGGCTGTGTTTTTTATTTTTTATTTTTTGCTATTCCTTCAGTCTCTGGATGCTCAAGTCCTAAAACAGTAACAAATTTCCGTATTCAGTTACTTGTGGGAGTATTTTTATTGGAAAACAAGAAAGAATATTTCAGGTATTAACATTATTCAGGCACTACATGCTGAGGAGTCCATGAACTCTAAGATACTTTTTGCTCTAATGAGCTCTCAGGGATGCCCACCTCTAAGGGAAAGCAGATCTACAATACTGTCTGCAGAGCAGAAGGGAATATGAGAAAATCAAAGCATATATTGCTTTCTTCCTTTCACCTGTATTAGGGAAAGGAAAATCAACTTCTCTGTGAAGACAATGGTGAAAAAAACAATCAAATATCTCTTGAGCATATACAAAGCCAAAGAGGTGGGCTGATAGCACACAGATAAAAAGCAAAATCGTCAACATCCATTCCATATTTGAAAAAGAGAAATATCTTCACATATAACCAGCTGCATGGGCAAATTCAATAAAAAATGTTAAGAATGACAAAAAAGATAAAGAAATATGCCATACTAGAAAGGTCAACCCACAAACATGTCTAGCAGGCACTAGTTTGCATGAGAGCCAGAAGAAAGTTTCATTCATTTATCCTGAGAAAATGAAGCAGTGATTGAAGAGAACATGAGAGGACTTCGTGAACCTATGACACGTCTTGAGTTTCAGTACTAGCAACTGGCTGAAGATCCAGACAGAATAGTGTTTGCTATCCATTAGAAGAAATATGTGAACCTTTGCTGCTGCAGATGATAAAGCCATGAGGTTCATGCTTTGCCTTCTTGAGTTAAATGCCATACTGTTCAAACTTTTCAGTATGACACTGTCTTGTGTTTTTTATCCCTTCACTAGAAGTATGCTCTTCAGTTACCATTCCAGCAGACACAAAAGATGGTGCCGTAAATCAAAAGTAACGAAGAAAGGAGAGTTTCATTAGTTCCTCGAATGCTCCTTCTACACAAAAATGCATTTCCTTAGTACGTATTTCAAGAAATGGATTTGGCAAGACAGCATTTACCCTAAAGCTCAAATTGTCACAAAATTTACATTATAAATTTGACAATATTATCATTATATTTAAAACCTCTTGAACAAGATCTCTTTCATATTAATGTCAATTACTTGAATACATGCAGTGTTATGACCCATCTTGATGTTCTGTATGGATATTTCCATAGAAAAATCAATCTATTCTTATTGTGGGAACTAAGACTACAACTTTATCTTTTTACTTTACCATATTTTTACACAGGTTTTGTTATAAGCTCTGAAAAACTTAAACTAATGGTAGTGATAGATAACAATATTTACTTGCAAATACGTGATAAGGGTGGTATGAAGTACACTTTCTTCTGACTCTGATTTGCACCAGCTGTGGACTTGGCATGTGTGAATAAGAAAAACATTTTACTTATGACATTGGCACTTATGTAGAAGTGAATCAATGTAGAAACAGTGGAAAAGTATGGAAAATTTGGTCATTTTATGTTTCTACATAGTTTCCAGATTTTGTGGGATTCGTGTCATTCTTGTATTTGAAAATTTTCTCAAAATTTCAGGTCTGGAATCAAGAGTTCATGGGAATTTTCAGTAGCATTTCATTCTCTATTTTAAAAATGTTTCAAAATAAGGATAATAAAAATAAAGATATTAGTTGTCACAGTACTAGGTTATTTTCAACTGTATTAGAGAGCATTTGCTTAAGAGTCAAAACAAAAAGTAAATACAGAAAAAACTTTTTCTTTCTCCCATAAAACATATGGTGCTTTAGGATGTATCTCCTTATTTTTCTTAGCAATTAATGTGTAAGGACTTGTAGCAGAGGTTTTTTGTAATAATTGGCAGACTCCAACAGCAGCTAACAGAGGTTTGTCCAAGCAAGACCTGTCCAAACAATAAGAGGTGCATAGTTAACATTACTATAACATAACAAACCAGGTGCTTCAAAATAACCTTGTAATAATACTTTTTTAAAGAGTTTTTCAAATTATCAGAAATGTAATTAAGATCTTATAGTGAACAAAAATGCCTTAGCAAATCAAGAACATCCAAAAAGGTAAAATCATTTATGTCCCTTCCAAAATGAAAATACATCTCAAAAGCATTATGGCCCTAAGTAAAGTCAATCAGAGATAACCCTAAAATATAGATGAATATGACAAAATTATTAATGCAAATTAATATGCAGAAATGATATTAACCTGGACAAAAATCCACCCAAACTAAATGTCCAAAAAAAAAACCAAAAAAAAAACCCCACACATCCTGACCTTCATTGAACCAAATAAGCTGTTAATTACAAAAGGATGAACACCCCCTGGAGATACCTGCATACACAGACAGTCAATAGAATGTGATAACATCCAATACAATCAAGAAACATTTGACTTGAGAACCGGATTCTACATGAGGACTGGAGGATCATAAGACATTTCTGAGTCTACTAAACAAAAATGAATGTATGCCAACTGGGGAAAGTGTGGTGCAAGAAATGTGGTTGTGATTAATTAATCCTTGTGACAACAGTCCAATAAAAGTCCTTGTGACTCCAGTACTGTGGACTGATTTTTCAACTCACCTCGAGGGAAAAGATGGTTCTTTCAAAATATGCAAAATCAAAAGCCTATAATCTTATTGTTTCTGTGACAATTAACTCATTGCCACTACAAGTACTATCTATCTAAATCAATACATAAGTAAAGCTTCTGTGAAGATACATTTCACTTCTGTATGAAGTTATGCCACAATTTTGATAGTCTTCATATAATAATCCTCTTTCTGATCTGATACAATCTTCTCTTAATGATTTTGCAAATAAGCATTTCTTTTATTTCTCATCACAGTATGATTTGTGACAAGTGCTACCAGCATTGCCAGTCCACTTCTATCTTAATTTCTTTTATTTCCAGTAATTGGCTCTACAACATGTCAAACTCTTACAGTTACATAGCTGAGCGGAGCTGAGTGGCTCTTATGCCAGTAATCAGCAGAAGTTCTTTGAAAGATTCCCAATGGTTTAAGGTTCAGGGTAAGCTGATGTTCTGTCTTTTTTTTCCTTTTTTAAAATTAAAATTATTTATTCTGTTATTTTATCATGTCCAACTCTGGTAACACAGCAGCATACTATCATACTTCAAATATTAATGAAATGGCAAAAAATAATTTTTCCAGCTTTCCTTAATTTCTAAATTCTTGATACAAAAACTCAGGATTCAGATTCAGTGCTTAAAACTGCTTGGAGTTATACAGTAGAATATATTCCTGCAAAGCATCCATTCTCAATCTGTTTATGAAAACAAAAAGGAGTTTGAATTCCTTTCATTCCAGTTATCCGGAGTCCAGAAATGGGGCATTGATGGGCACCAATCACAATTAAGATCATTCAATTTGCCCATGATAGAGAAAAGATTTTTAACTGAGAGTAATTTGTTGCACTTGTGAGGGCTTAGAAATCGCATAATTAAGTATAATCTGTTTCACAGGAACCAGAAGAGAGGAGAGTAGATTACTAGAGAATTCCTCACGCTACCTCATCAGTTCCTCATTTCTCAAAGAAAAAGATTCACCGCAATACTTACTGTCAACCTCTCGATTTATACCACCTTTGTTTAATCCTTGCCATATCCAGAAGATTCTTGTGCACATAGACCATTAGGATTCCACATTTTTTCAATTGTTCTCTTTGTTCCCCTATCTAGTTGTTCTTTCCTAATAACTTTTATATCCTTCTGTTAAATATAATTGAAACTGGTCAGCAAGTTTAAGTACCAAGGCACTTAAGTTCCTACAAGTGTCATGAAAATTGGCATCTAGACCAAGAGAACGTTGCTTTCACTTCGTAAGAGAAGAAACCTTCTCATTCCATTTAGCCAGCCATCAGCATACACATATCCAAAGTAGAGACAGTAGGTTCTGGCTTTGCCAAGTTCTGGTTTTGGATTCATTGCAAACAGGTGGTAGAAATCCAACTTACATATGGCCAAGACATAAGTTATCACCACCTGACTCAGTTTTCCTGCGTACAACAGAGCTGGTTCATTCAAATGCACAGAGGCAAGTTGTTGCCAATGAGCTGACAAAAAAAATCTATCCACTCCAAAAAGCAGAAAAGGCAGGCACATGGATCTCTTGCACGAGTACCCCTTTCACAAAGTGAGAATACAGCTTGGCCCCACATGAGCAGCTACCCTATTTGGATTTGTTATGAGACCTCTTTCCCACGTGCTGAGGCTTAAAAACTGTTGATCATTTTTTGTGTGGTCTTTACTTTTTGTTTCATTTCTGGTTTCCAGCTCTCATCAGAAATGCATCTCTGCTTTTTCATCATGCTTCAGACTTGGAAGTTGCTAGTAACCACATTCAGCTAGGTTAAGCCACATATGATGTTGCTTGTAGTTTCAGTCTGATTTATTATATTTTGACCTGGCATGTTTATTTCAAAAAATCTTGTAATGCCCAACCTGGATTTTCCTCCTGTCTCGCAGAATAGCTAAAAATTTATAAGCTGGTGGTTCACAAAACACCAGAATTATTTCAACAGTTCCTTCAGCGCACTTCATTTTTTATGTACTGTTGTTATAAGTGTCTTTTTCTTACTCTGTTCAATACACAGTGAGGTCAGGTCAATGAACACCTGAAGCCTTTTTTTTTTGTTTGTTTTACCCTTGAGTCAGTAATACTGATTGTATTGTTTGTGAAAGGTTTAGAGATAGGAGAAATACAGGTAGCACTAATCTGGCCTTTTGCTGTCAGAGCAACTTGATTCTGAATTCATTGCATGGGGGTGAGACCAGTATCTCCTGGATAATAAGTCAATCCTATCTTTCTGCTCATTGAGCCCATAGACCTCCTTCACCACAATAATTCCACTTGAACTATAATAACCTCCTGGCTGGCAGCTACTATTGAAAAATCACAAGAGAAACTAGCAAATTGACATTGAAGGTGGACAGGCAAATGTGAACAACAGAAAAAAAAAATCATAATGAAGAATGATCAATAACTAGAAGTGCCAGAAAAAAATAAACACAAAAGCATTGCTTTTTGTTTCCAGATTTCAGTCAGATAAAGACATTCTAAAAGTAGTTAGAGTACTGGATATGTTGAATAGTCGGTACTATTTTACCTCAGGCAAAATTTTTCAATCAGCTATGAAACAATCCAAATTACATTACCCAATCCCTGCTTTCATTCCAGCTTACAAACATCATCATAATACTTTGTTCTTCTGTCTCTTGAGAGACAAAGGACTTCACAATATCTTCAGGAATGAATTTAATTTCATAAAATGCTCATGGATCTCATAATTCCATAATATCCTGCACCTAGATCATGAACTTGTCTGTAGTTAGTAAAGCTGATGAAAATTTTGGAGTTCCTTTTGCAAAATCTATAATCTACAATCATATTCCAGTGTTCAAAACAACAAAAAAAAAACAACAAAAACACAATAAAAACATGCTTACAACATAGAAAAACCCAGAATTATAAGAGCAAAACTGATTATCCAGCAGATATTTTATGTTTAAATTTTAGGTGGATATTTCTATCTGCTTAAACATAATTTCATTGGTTTTCTTGTGGACAGGCATTTTCCCTGGTAATGTAAAAAGAGACATATATTTCATTTGAATGCAAATTATTTTGTTTCCTGAGGGTTGTTTTCTTTTTTCCTTGGTACATCTTAGAAAACAATACTTTTTTTAAAACAAGTTTGAAAATTCCTGTGAAAAATAGGAACATTTTCCACAGGTTTTGATTAACTTCACTACTGCCACGTGACATTTTATTTTTATAGCTGAAAATCTACCGTGGTAGTCAAGTGAAGTATACATTTCAATTTGAATACGTGGTTGCCAATGCTTATTTTGACCCTAGCAAAGTATCTTGCTCCAATTGCCCTAAAAGTTTTGTACTTGGTGCTTGCTCCCAAGAAAGAAATTTTCTCTATTTTTTTTTTCATTTTTTTAAAATAAAGCATATAGGAAATTCTCCTGATGAAGTCTTAGTGGATACTTGGGTGTAATAACTCATTCAGTGATAATGGCACTGGTATAAGACAGTGAAATCACAGTTTCACTTCCTGCCCCGTCACAGTTTTTACAGGAGTATTTGAGCAAGTCCCACTGCAGCTCCATGCCTCAGTTTGTTGCATGTAAAAAAAAAGTAAAACATTTGGCTTTTACTTCACTGGATTTCATAGATAACACTTTCATTTAGGAATGTGATATTATCGTGGATGTCCCCTAAACACTTTAAAGAGTGTTTCAAGAGCGTTGCCTAGCTGGCGATAAGAGGAAGGCCTGGTACATGAGCAGTCCTCCCCCTGCAGAAACTGATAGCCACATGGTACTGGTGGAACATGCAAAATTTCGTGCTGTATAACCACTGGAAATCAGAAAGATAAAAGGAAGTGTACAGAGTGATCAACAGTACTGAATAAAGGCTGAAAAGGGAAAAAAAAGAATGTTTTCACTTCACTGGGAAGATGAGAACTACTTAATATGTTGGTGGGCATCCCTAGAATGGATTTTTAATCAACAACAGTTCTCATTTACTGGAAGAGTGAGTCTATGAATAGACTAATACTACTGAGTGACATTATGGGCCATTTGTCTGCTTAAGTTGTCTGAAAATTTCAGCCACCAGTGAAGGATTGTTATTGATTTTCAGGCTGTCTTTGTTAAATACCTGATATACTGTACCACTCTCTCACTCCCTTCTACCTCCATTGTCACTGATATTAAAATGAAACCCACCTATTATCAAATCAATCATGCCTGATAAAACTACTCAGAGTAAGGTGACGTGCACCATATTTACCCACTGAGACTGAAAGTTGGGATTTCAATCATTCAGGAAATATGCATTTATTTATTTATTTATTGGTTTTGGTAAGCTGTGAACTACAGCAGCGATTAATTACAACTCTTTAACAGATGCAGTTTGGGGCAGGAAGGATTTTCTTGTGGTTGATATACCAAACTAAGTCTCAAGAGCTGTCATGTATGTTTCTGGCTTTGGTAATGGCTTCTTATGTAACTTTAAGAAAAATGAATCTATTCTCTGCACAACAATTCTATCAATTAAAAAAAAAAAAAAGCCTACATGTTTTCTGCAATTTAAAAACTGTAGGCAAATCACCATTTTTCTATGATATCAAGCTATGCAAGCAGGGAAGTTAGAAAAAGCACAGTTAGAGGAAAAGTTTTTTATAACAGAAAATAAAAATTAAAAAATCCCCAAAAGTCAATTTTCTCTAGGTTATGTTGAAAAATTACAAATTATAACTCACACATTTCCATCTGTGAACACTGAACATAATTGCATTCCTTGGTTTCTTATGAAAAAAGAAGGGGACATTTTCCCTGAAAACAAAGTAAAACAAAACAACATAGAAAAAAAAGTTGTACTGTTTGATCAAAAGCTATAGATTTGTTTTCCTAATACACAGGATGATAGCTTATCTTCTTGATCTCACATCCACTCAGCCTTCTTCTGCATCACTCTCTCAGTTCCTGGGTCTTGATTCTCTTACTGAGGATGTGAAAGGGAAGGAATTCTGCCCAGGTAACTGTAATCCCCTACAGCACTCAATTATTCAAAATACTCAAAGACTCAGACTAAAATCTACAGAGAGCCATCCTCTATTCTCTTCCTGTTTCCAATATCAGTTCACATCTTTGGCAATTTCCCTGATGAATTTTCCTGTGTTTGGGAATAAAAAAGAAAAAACAACAACAACAACAATTAACTCTTAATTTGCACATTATATTAATTTCCATCTGCTCAGGTACATCCTAATCACTGAAATCTGTAACCCAACTTCATACTATTTCTCTCAGTCTGTGACTGGGGTGTTTTAATCTGAAGAGTATGACACAAATAAAAACAACTCTACTTCCATGGCTTCCGAATCTAAGTTATTACATAAGTCATCTTTTCCACTCTTTTTTTTTTTTTTTCCATTTACATCACACCTGCTTGGAACTGAATTTATGTTCATATTGAAATACTTTAATACTTTTTTACTGATCTTTTCTGTTTTTGTGCTTATCTTGTGTCTTACAGGCTCCCAATTACAATGCCCACCCTTGTCTTTACTACCTTAGCCCTAGGGACCCGACTCCAGCCTTCTAAGAGCATCAAACATACATCATTCAAAGCACACCAATGCCCTAAGTTTTATAGCCTATGTTACTTATCAAATTACTTGACATGGCCTACACTCCCACATGTTTAATCTACACACCTCTTAAAAAAAACTGCACAACAAAAAGGATCTGCAACTGTAAAATTTACAACATAGAGACACCCAAGATAAACTACAGCTTCTAAGTCTGGGTGACACATGAGATGATAAAAGACCTTCATGTCAGCAATGAGACTGTTAACTTGACAAGAAGTACATCCAAGATGGGTATAAAAAGGACTTCACAGGATGTAAAAAACAGTGTTAGGAATGACAATGATAGTGCTACAAACAGCAGTTAAGATCCATATTTTTTCTCCTTTTCTTCTCAGTCAGCAAGAAGTCATGAGAAACTTGCCTCTCTTCTTCATTAGCTGGAATCTAACTTCTCTATGTTACTGCTGATGAACATTGGTCTAAATGTAAATACACTTCCTCATTTCTAGTGTTTTAATAGTCTCTCTAGTACTTTAGTGCATGGAGTTGCTTTTACAGCTTACCCATTATCACCAACCATGCTCGGCTGAGTACAAGATGGCTTGCTTATACTTGATAAAAGGAAAATATTTTTATGCTTGAATGCAGGAATTTACTTTTGCAGTATACAATACACGTCTGTTTTCTGGGCTCAGAGAGGTGATAGTGACTGGATAATAAAGTATTTCTGGGCCCTGAAACAGGCTCTGGATTCAGGGAAGTAGGGGAACAGCAGCATTCAGGTAGCACTCATGCTTGGACAGACTCGAGGACAGCTGTTCTCTGCATCCCACACGGGGTGCTAGTCAGGGCAGCTGTTTTCATTGCCCCTTGGGACAAAAGCTATGACTGCTGCACAACTTTTGGAATATACATTGTTGTGTATACATGACTGTGTGCACTTGGTAAAGATTCGGAAACAGGTATGATCTTTCCGGTTCTTATATGAGCTTACCCTACTTAACAATATTTTCAAGTATCATTTCCAGCTTTTGGGTTGATTTTCTCATCAGAATTGACCAAAGGTCATGCCACCGTGTATTTAATATGGTTTCAGAAGAGAGGAAGTTGTCCAGAAGAGAAGAAGAAGGATCTAGCAGTCACCTAACCCCTCATAAGGTTTCAGAAGAATGTACAACTCAAGGTGAGTGTTTGCATTGCAAAGATCTAATCCTGACCAGGAAATATCCGATAGGTGTAAGAAAATTAAAAACGTAACATGAGTATTTCACTGAAGATCTATGTTCAGTCTGATAGACTTGAATTCCTCAGTCTGTTTATCATGTCTTGCTGTTAAAACATTCAGTTTCAGTGCATTTAGTCTGTGGGCATATGTCCTGAAAGCACCCTTTCTACATTGAAGAATCAGTAATATGGAGGTTCTACCGTGTCATCTTTACACGTCATATTAGAAATAAGGCTATCTATTTGTAAATAAAGCAGATCATTATTGCTATTGACATCATAGGAAGATGCTATCTTAAATTATTTGTGAAAGTATTCGGATTATAAAACTACTATTTTAAGCAATTCAACTTATTTTCGCAAGCCTGCAAGCAGTTTTGGCAGAAAAGACATCTGCAATTTTTTTTTTTATCAGATCTTTATTGCCCCAGTTCCCAATAATTGCTACATTTACCTTAAGATATTTCTGTTAAACTCGTCTTTTTTTTTTGTAGCCTTTTACATTGTCAATGTTCTCTCTGACTTCTCTTGAATTCTGTGATTAAAAATGGAAAATAACATTTCTCTGCGATGGATCCTACACACACTAAAGTTTCTGTTGTTTTGCTGTGTGCCAGTTCTGTCAGCTAGTCTTCTCCATTAGTGAGGTTATGTGTAGTCTAAAAGCATAAATAAGCAGTATCTGTATAAAAAGACATATAGTTTTATGGTCTTTTTTTCTCTTACCCTGCAATATTGTCTGACATGCAGAAAGAGATATCCTCTTATGTTAAATTATCTTTTTCCACTTGGATTCACCTAATTTTTCTTCCTTTGTTTCTTACTAAAATGAAATACACGTGAATTTGTCCTGCTCTTTCTCTCCAGTGTAGTGATTTGCCCTTAGCTGTTTGGAAGAACATAATTCAGCCTTTTACTGAATGAGCCATTTATGAGGTGTTATGGGCTCCTAAATAATAGTTCACTTTAGCTGCCTGAGTGGAATGAAGGAGGTTGATACCATGGCATAGGAGAAGTGTATGAAGTGAATATGGCAGCTCCACCTGTCTCAGCTCTCCCTAGGCAAAACCACAGCAGATCACCAGCGTGCTGGGAGGAAGAAAAATATTAGTGATTGTTTTTCAAGTTATTTCATAACAGACTATGACCAAACAGCTGGGTGGAAGGATTCCATTTTTCTCAGATGAAATCTGAGAAAAGAACCCCAGATATGTGCAGGAATTAAGATGCTGAGTCCAGGGAGCTTGTCATCCAAAAATATGGGTTACCCAAAGAAGCAACAGAGAATCATTTTTTTGAAGATTTTCAGTTCCTGGTTGTTGATACTCTCCCTTTCCTGTAAACTTCATATTTTTTATGGTCCAAGGTTGGTTGATAGAGACAAATAGTCTCTTACAATTTTAAGGCTAAATCTTTTCTTCTGCAAAACACTGATACAACATCCAATAGTTGAGAGTTTACTTTGCTAAATTGCAAGGTGCTTAATAATACCTTTTATTTTAGCACAGAAGTTCTGTACTGTTATTATCAAAGTGTCTGTAACAGAGTTTCTTTTGGAGCATGAGACATTGTCTCCAGCAAACACCCTATGAAAAACAACAACAGCTCCCTCATGTTCTATTCCAGTTACCTTTGTACCATAGAAACATAACCAGAGAACCTGGAGATAACATCACTCATTGCTAAATGAATGCAAAAAAAAAAAAAAAAAAATCAGTTCTCTATTTTCCTTCTAAACCTGAAGCAACACAAAATAAAATGTTAGAAACACTTTCTTGGTGGCTTTGTATACTGCCCCAGTATCTTTTACTACTAGAGGGACCGAGCAGCAGCATCAGAAGAGCCACGGTCTCATGGGAGTTTTTCTGTCTTGTCAGACACAAACCAAGTTAAAAAAAAAAAAAAAAAAAAAAAACATTAATGAGAAGGGAAATGGGAGAAGTTTCTGCCAAGGTGAAAGCAGCACTGCTGTTTTTCATTAGATGCCCAGTGATTCTTCTCTTCTGGACAGGCATCCTGACTACTATTTTTTCTGGAATAGGGAAAATCATTAGATCAAGCAGAGGTTCTTAATTTTGCTAGCTGCAAGATTCTGAATGCATTTTTTTTAACCCTTCTTCTCTTCTGTTCCTTCACTTGTAATGTTCAGATTTGCAAATATTTTTCAGTAAGTTAGTGAAACAAGTTTTCTCTAGGAGTCTTTATTTAACACTGATCAGAGGAACCTTAGAGGAAAAAAGACAGATCCTTAGCTGATGCAAATCACCATAGCTCAACTGTTGCTGCTGTATAACTGCTGAGACTGGTGCACAGAACTCATAAAGTACTATGATTGTGAAGAGAAGGAAGAAGCATGCATTTTGTTACTGCAAAGCATTTACATAGGCAGACAGAAATTGCTCCTGCAGCAAAAATGGAATGAGCTGCAGCTAAACTAGGCCAGCTTGCAAAGTAGCTCTTCCAGCTTCTTCGCATAAAACACTTGTTAATACACAGCGCAGGTGCCCCTTTGTGACAGCCTTTGAGAAGAGATCTGCCCATGTTAAGCCTAGACAGCTCCAACAGAAACCTGACAGATGAATAAATAAATCTTTCCTTTTGAGAGAACTTCCTCCTTCAGTATTTTTACCTAAATATTACAAAGGTACTGGGGAGACTAATAGGGGCATGAATTACATCAGTCCAGACAGTGGCAGCCATACTAGCATTGTTAAGCCATGATATATAAAACATAGCATCACTCTTTCCATCTCCATGTTGAAAGTCGCTTTCCTCTGTAATGACAGATTGAGAAGTACTCAGCTATTCTTTGAGTCAGTTGTAGAAACCAGCAGGATAAGACATTAACGAGCTTAAAAGGTATTACCTGTCTAGCCCTACCAGGAGGTTTATGCTGATGGTAGGGGTTTCACATATCTCTTGTACTTTCATGAGGGAATTAGTTAAAATTGCCATAGTGGAAAGTATTTCATTTAGATTAATCTTGCTTTTTCAAGCAGTGGAGACTCATTACTCTGATTGGCTGTTCTACCCATACTGCCCCTAATGCTCTAACTATGTACTCCGGAAAAAAAGCTTTCAGTTCAAAGCTCTTGATGGATAAGTAAAATGGATCATTATTATCTTTTCAAAAAACTTTTATAAGACTTAGAAGAATAAACTGAAAAATATATATAAGTGAGAGGTACACCTCCAGAATTCAATCTGGGCATACGTCAAATTTTTATTTTGCAGGCGACAAAATTTCTCAACCAGAGAGCAAAAGAGTGTTAAGTGTTAATCTTTTAATCTAAGAAATAATATTGACAATCTTATGGTGCTGAAGGATTTTGTCTCTTTTTTCTGGAGAGACTGCACTGCACAATATGGGACATACACAGTATGATTGGGCTAGTTCATGAAAATGTAGTGTATTTCCGTGCTTTTAATACATTTTTAATATGGTTCTTCACTTTTGCTTTTAGATACAAACTGCATATCTTTCCAGTCATGAAACAGTCAGAGACATTACTGGGACATATAGGAAAAACAGAACATGAGTGCTAGCGTCCTCCACCCCTATAAGGACAGAAGGTTACCTTCAATCATTTTGTTCAGAAGCAGGTATCTATCAGCAAAGCTTCATGATGCTGACATAAGGGTGAATGCCCAAATGTGTTTTAATATCTAACCATTTAGCCATGCAGGCTGCTGAATCAGAGACATGCAATAAAAACATTATCTGTTTTGATCCTTTGGACCGTGCTTTGGGCTCAGTTTTCAATTATATTAAAGGAACAGGCAAACAAAAGAAATAGACATCTCATGGTGCTAAAGAATTTCAAGTGATCTAAAACACAAGATGTTTATCCTTCCTTAAGCCTTAGACACATTTAGAAGTCATAAGACATCCAATTGATCTGGCTGAGATGGTTTTTAACAGCTATCAGGGTTATTAACAGATCATTGCAAGCTTGACATCACCAACCAATAATTCTTCCAACTGTATATTTATAAGATCCCCAGTGTTAATTTCTTAACATCAGAATTACCTCCAATACAGTGATTCAGAGGCAGATGATCTGACAGTGGAAGCTACATTTAAAAAGTGCTATCAGAGATAATGTGTGGAGTCTTGACCTGATTCAATTAGAGCTTTGCCCTTATGTTACCCAAGGGCATATTATCCAGCATTTATAAAGACATTGGCTTGGATAAATGAAAGAGAAAAGAGCACTATTGTTTACTCAGCAGGAGATGGGCTGTGGAAATGGTTAGATTGCTCTCTCATACAGGCACTCAATCTTATAAACACACGCACGCACACACATATACACACACAGGCATGTACAATGCCATACAACCCTTACAAAATCTCCTCAAACTCCTGCCCCTTGCCATAATTACGTATTTTAAATATAAGCAACAAAGTTGGGTTATTTCTTTTTCTTCTGGTGCAACAACTGGGGCCATTTTATGTGGTTTATATACATGTAATTAGCAGTTTAATTTCCTCTGAGGCTAAATTAGCCCTATGATTTTATTTAATAACTAGGAAAATTTACTGCCACGGCTCAGGTTGCAGCACCAGCCTTAGCTCTGCACTGCCCTCTGCTGCCTCCCGAGCAAAAGCTCCGGCCAGTTCAACCTCGGGCACCACGACTGCAGGCTGCTACGCGGCTGCAAGGAAATTGTCTGAAGGAAAGGGTGAGAGAACAGTATCCAGCTCAAAAACACACTTAATGAGGATTCCTCCCCTCCTCTTTTTCTCCTCAAGTTACCAAAAAGGCAAGAAATATTTTCCAATGCTGTTTTTTTTTTTCCCAGCAAATTCCTAGATTATACTCATCACCATATTAGCCTCATAACAAACTCATTCACATGGTTTAGTTCAATTATAGTTTACATTGTGTGCCTGTACACAGTCCATGAAGCTCAAGAAAATAATGTTGCACAAAGTAGCATCCATCATGCCTGAAGCAATATGATTACTCATGGTGTTCCTCATTCTTGCAAAATCTAATTCAGGCGTTATGTTATATTTTACTTAAAAATATCTTTTATTAGGGGGAAACAAACTCATGTGTTGCAAGGGAGGGATATCTCGTTTTGGGACACACGTGTACTGACCACCAGTTCTCAGTGGAGAAGTCAATTTGCCAGCTAAGAAATTTGCTTGCTACTCTCATCTAAAAGGCTCTTTCTTCTAAATGTTGCACATAGCAACCTTTTTCATTTAAAGACATCTGTCATCTAAGTAGTCCAAAACATGGAGCAGAACTTATTAACATTATATGTGGACAATGATAATTAGAGCTGATTTCAGCAGTAAAACTCAAAATGATTTTGAAAACTCAAAATAGAGAGCTGACTGTTGCTGAAATACAGCCACTTCTGGCGTGAAAGATGACACACAGAGCACATCTAGACATAAACCAGTACAACAAAGAAATAATAATAATAATTTTTTAAAGAAGACAATCTTATTGAATATAATTGCAGAGGGAATTTTAAAAAGAAGCAGAAGGTAATGAGCCTACTGGAATTTAGCCAGAAATAATAGCCTTTTGTTTCTGATGTACTTAAGGATCTATAGCTGGCATCACATTGGCTAATAAGCACAGAAGTCTGGCAGGAAATGAGATCAATTAATTTGAAGGACTGTATTCTTACTAGCTAGAAATTCAGGACCAGACTGCATCTTCAGATCTGCACATAGAAGAACCCTATGGAAACACAGAGACTTAGCAAACAAATGAGCCAGCTCAATGACATCTAGCATATGTGTTCCTGCAGTGTTTTCACTGGGCTGGAGCCATGTGTCAGAAAAGACAGCATCCATGGGAAACAGAGAATTGTTGTTCCCTTCTCAGCTTTGACCAGCTTCGGGCAGGTGTCTGGAAAAAGATAAAGAAGAGAGCTCTTTCCTACATTCCATATGGAGAACTGAGAAACAAAGTTAAAAAGAAACAAAAATTCTTCAGGAAGATGACTCTCATCTTTTGACAATACATGAAATACAAATAAGGCCAGAAGCTCAACACAACACAAATTCTGCCATCTTGAAGGGAGACTTTACTTTAGAATGTACACCTTCCTGCCTTCTCTTCTTTCTCCCTTGACTGTCATGGGAAAAGATGATCTGGTTTTCATTAAGGTCAACTGTAAATTGAATGTCTCTTTCAAACTTACAGACAAAAGAAGATGACTTCTGCAAAGACTTAAAACATCTGGATCAGAAAATTAATTAATACTTTCCCTCAAGAAGATCTTGACAGATAATGCCCCAGATTCTGAAAGCCATTATGCTTCTGGGCCTTTTCAAACCTTTATATGGGAGGGGAAAATTTTGCCTGCTATTTTTATTGCCTAACACAAAGAAATCTAATGTAATGCTATGCAACTCCATTATTACCCATTCCTTTGCAGGAAATTGACTCCTGGCATCTGAATTCTGGGTCACTTAGACCTGAAAACAATGCAGGATTCAAGCATTGCACGGCACAAGGATCTCAGTTGTCTCTGCATAATTAATGAAATATCCGAGAGTAATGGAGAGCAGCCAGTAGGTTTCTATCCACTTATGTCCTAAACTTTCTTGGCTAAGTGTCTCAGGAAATGATGCTGAGAGACAATGTACTGCTGCAAGAATCTCTGATTCAGTAATATGAAAACCAACAAGAGGTAATAGGCAATTTGGCAAGACCATCAATTAGGGCCAGCTGCATGTGGTACAATCTTTGAAGGAAGAACATGGAAAATAAATGTCTCCCACTTCCATTTGCTGTGCTGCTTTGGAAGCAGAATCAGATGAGGAATCCATTACTGGAAAAAGTGGGAGATGCAGTTTTGCAAGACACCGTGGACAAAGAGAAAAGGAGGTCAAGGAAAGAAGTACAACATTTTCTCAAAAACCATGCCCTAATGGTTAGTTTCATATCTCTGAAGAAACACGATGAGTAGAAACTACTAAATCATCTCATCTCACCTCCTGTATACCAGATAAATGCCATCTAGTTACACATGCATTCATCTCATTAATTTACGTCTAACAAGCATAACTTGTGTTTTGGCAAAAGCATTAATCATCCTCATTATTAGAAATGTGTGGCTCCTTTCTGGTCTGAAATTGCTTCAGGCTGTAGCCATCAGTACTTGTTTTGCATTTCTCCAAGGCCAAGCAGGTCATTTTCTCACAAGCAAAAATAAAGGACCTTGGAACTCTCTTTAAGCATGGTGGAAGTAGAAATACGAAGGACAATCACTGTCCTGGTCCCCAGAATAATCGTTAATGCACACGCCATTTAAACAGCTTTTACCACTTCTACTCAAAGGGAAAAGGAAAATACCACTACAATATAAAAGGGGCTGCCAAGACATTTTCTGAAGTCACTGGAATGTAAGTCAGGAAACTTAATTTCTCTGGCTTTTCTGTAGGGATTACTTCAGCAGACACACTAGTTTAAAATATAGGCACACTAATACAAGAGTTTCTGTTTGTCCTTTATTGTTTGGGATGGTGATTTTTAAGGTACACAGTATTTTAGGTGGGACATTACTATTGGGAAATTGTTTGTTCCTACAGCTAATTTACCCTGACAGCTCTCAGAGCAATGCATTGCTAAGGTAAGTTTCTGACACATCACTCCTGTTGACTTTACCTGGAACCTTTCAGCAAAAACCTTGGTGGATTCACCTCAGTAACTCCAGAATTTGTAAACTGCAAGTTTATATCAGACCTAGTTCTCTAAATTCCTTTTACAGTCCCTTTAGAACAGGTGGCACACATAATGAGCAATTCTTTTGACTTATCTTAACCTTCACTGAAATGCAATAAATAGTCACAAATAAATGCCTCTTTCTTTCTGCTGACTAGCTGGGTTGTGGGCCCTTCCCCTGCAGCTCCTCATTACTGAGAGCAGACCACTGTAGGATACAAGCTTCTGCTTCTGAGTAGGATACTCTGGTTTTACCAAAGTCCATCAGGGAGCCTTGTTTCACAACAGAGAGGAAGACTGGGAAGAGTATTTTACAAGGCCAAAATGTCATGCTAATGGTTGGAAAAACCTACTAGAAAAAGAGATCTATTTTTCAGGATATTTTATTCTTCAATAACTGGATTTCTAAGGAAACAAAACATCACTGATTCAGGCAAACTTCTTTATGAAAATAACAGAAGCGAGCTTTAGAGTTATGCAGGAAGAACTTCATGTTATCAGGGCTGAAAACATGACAGCCAGATATACACTTTCATTGTGTGCCATTCAAAGCTCTTTTGTGTTTATAATCATATAGGAAACTAAGAAACATTACTGGCAGGCAATAACCTTTAAACTGAAGCTAAATGAGGAAAGGATCTTATTTTTTTATCCTATCTGGTAACAACAAAAATCACCTGTTACTTACTGCAGGTTAGTTACAACACTGAATGAAGGAAATGACTTTAAGTGATTAGAGTAACATGTCTGATTCTAATTCTGTGTCCCTTTAATGAAACATTTTTTTTCTGATTTATGCACAAGTTCATGTTATGTCATGCCATGCTGCACTGGGTTTGCATGGCTTTGGTAGCTGAGGGGCTGCAGGGGTGACCTCTGTGAGTGGAGCAAGCAACCATGCGAGGCAAGAGCAAGATCTAGCCAATACCAAAAGGGACTTGCCGCTGCCAGAGCTGAGCCATGAGTGGGTGTGCCTCTGGAAGGGCAGATTTAAGAAAGGGAAAAACTGCTGCACCAGTGCAGGAGGAGCTCCATGCCCGGAGCAGCAGCTTCCTGCAGCCCAGGAGAGGTCCATAGAAGAGGAGCAGGCTGTCCGCTGCAGCCGCGGAGCAGATCTCCACATGCAGACAAGGAGGAACCCGCGGTGCAGCAGTGGGTGAGACTGAAGGAGGCACGGCCCATGGAGAGCCCCTTGGGAGGAGCTGCAGCTTTGGAGAGCTGCCCGCGGTGGGGCAGGAAGGCTGGGGGAGCTGTCGCCCGTGCGGAGCCGTGGGGAGCAGTGCCGGACGGGTGGGCCCCGTGGGACAGAGCCGTGATCGAGCAGTGCTCAGAGGGCTGCAACCTGTGGGAAGCACACACGTGATCAGTTTAGAAAGGACGGCATCCCGTGAGAGAGACCCAGGGGAGCAGGTAAAGAGAGTGACTATAAGGGAGTGGCAGGGAAAAACCTCCATTCCCCTGTGCTGCTTGATAGGAGGAGGTAGATGGAGGTGGATGGAGGGAAGGTCTTTTTAGTTTGCTTTTAGTTCTCACTGCTCTTGCTGTTAGTAAAAGGCAATAGATTACGTTAATCTTCCTACACTGTGTATGTTTTGCAGCTGACAGTAATGGGCGAGTGATCTCCTGGTCCGTATCTCAACCCACGAGATTTTTTTGTTGTATTTTTCCCTGTTCTGTTGAATGGGGGTGGGGGGGGGGAAGTGGCATAGTGGAATTGAACTGTTATTGGGACAAAAATACCATAAAATTATCACAGTCCTTCCCTCTCATCCCCTCCTTTTTTAAAAAATTTTGAGATTGAAGTCTCTTCTTGCTTATTAAAGCATTTGAAGGCATTATGAAAATATTTGTCTTACCAAGCAACCACTAAGATGTATTGAGGCACTGCTTCCTAAGAAGTTCCCATCATCCTTTGATGATGGGAAGTAGAGAATAATTTTTTTCTCCTTTTGCTTCCACGTGGCCTTTAAATTTTTCTCTCATTACACTTCTCCTATCTTAAACATGCAAGCTTTTCCTTTCATTTCCTTCATGTCATTTTCTCCCTGATCCTCACCCCTCCATCCTGCTGAGGAGTAATGAGAGAGGCTTTCTGCTGCTTAGCTGCTTTCAGTGTTAAACCACAACGCATTCAAAAACAGATTTTATCTGACCTGCCACACAATATGTTAAAAACTGACCCAATATCTAAAACAATGGATCATTGTATGTGTACAGTATAATACCAGGAATCTCAACAACAAAGTACGATCTTGCAAATTGTCATTTTAGAAATAAAAATATTTTTTTATCTATTGGTTTCTTTATTGTTCATGCAGAACATGCCTAGATTATTCTTCCTTCTCCTGGACAGATCCAGAAAGCAAGCAGACAATCCAAGGGTATGACTCTACAGAAAACTCTTATTGTTAAATTGTATTCAGGGATCACCTGCCTTTGCTTCCCATGATACCTCCCAAGGCAGCAATAACTGTATTGCTCTGAAGGAGACCATTACCAACAATGGTTGCAACTCCGGTATGGGCGAGAAATGGAATTTCATTATAACTACATTCAAAGGTATTTCAATCAGCACTGATTGCTGGCTCTTTTTAAAGAAAAAAATAATTTACTGAGTAGATTCAGCGGTTGTGGGAATCACAACCCGTGATTTCCCACTCCCCAGTCCTTTTTCTTACAAAAACAGTGCATGCACTCTCCTGCTTATCTTCTGACACTGTCACCATGAGCTTGAAGCATTCAGAGCTAGATTTTTGTGATGCAATCTAAAATAGTTAGGAAATATATATTCTTTTTTCCTAAATCAGTGTTAAAACAATGTAAAGAAATTAAGCTGTAATTACATGTTTTGGTCATACAACCTTCATCTGTGGTTGTCTGTAGAATCGATTCATGGCTTTTCCCTGGTCCTGACCCACTCGTGTGCCTCTTTCCCTCTGAGCCACTACATTACTGAGAAAGTTCATCAGACTTCTGCTGCCTCTTGCTCTTTATCCTGTTAGCCAAATTCAAAGTGTGGTGGCTGCATTTTAGTGGACAGTACTTCCTTTCATAGCTGCAACTGAACTGAGACAACCAAAAAGTCCTTCCAGTGCAAGTGACAGTGGCTGTTATTAGCCTTGGATAGATTTAATCTGGATTGGCATGAATGAAAAAATAAATCCTATGTAGTTTGTCTATAGCTTCCTACCATTCCATAGCCATACTTAATGCAAAAGCATAATTTACAGAGGGAGCAAAACCTTTTGTGTAACAGTGACCTAAAAATAGCAACTGCAATAAATCCTTGGTTTTCTTTGCTCATTTCTAAGCAAACATTTGTTGAATACAGTGAAAAATAAAAGAAAAATACGTAAGTGAAAATGTATGTGTATATATATACATAAGTGCCCATGTATAAGTAAATAGTTGAATAATTTTCTTTTAAATCTCTCTCTACAGGCATTATTATTGTCTTAGAGGAATGCAGGTCTACCTTCCACTACAGGAAGCTGTACTGTCTCCTCTTGAAGTCTGGCAGTGCAAAAGCGTGAAGATTAACTCCAATCACCTTCCACAGGCAGGTGTGAATTCTCAACCAGTGTCTCCATCTAGATTTCTCAGTTCACCCCACCCCTAGTTCTGCAGGGCTATCACACACTCTTTCAATATATGAACTTACCACTGGCTACCAGGCTTCTCTCCACACTCCCTTGTTGTACATTCCCAAAAAAGTCAATTATGAGTTCTTTAAGGACCCATAAATATCAAAAGGATTTGGTGGGAGTCATATTCCCAGAATTTTCTAGAGTTAGGTAAGGGCTGGGAGTAATGCCCTGGCCCAGATTGCTGTGGAAGCAGCAACCTAGCCTGCAGAGATTTAAAAAGAAATTACCCAATTAAGATGTAATGGCCCTCCAGCCTTCCCAGGCTGTGAATGAGTGCAGGCATATTTACAATCACAGAGAATCATAAAACTCTATCCAGTTATATCAAATCAGCAGGGCTAAATTAGCAGCAACATCCTGATTAGGTGCTGTGCCTGTGTGTGTGTGTGCGTGTGTGTGCAGGATGATTTATGATGAGATCTGCTGAACCCATCAAAAGAGATTTTAAAATGACCTTCCAGGGAAAAAAAAGGGGGGAAGAGAGGGATATGGAGGTTTCAGGTAGACAATTGTACTGCCTCGCTGTGAAAGATCATAGTGAATAGAGGGGAAGAAAGATTACATTTGTCAGTGTGTTTGTATGATGAATACTTACCCACTTTCACACATTCCCTCCCCCTTGGCAGGCAAAAAGGAGGCAAAGTTCATTTTCCATTGGGGAGTTTTGTTATGGTAGGGTTCCTTGTCACTATTTAATTATCCTAATAGAGAGATGTCCCTTTTTTTAAGTGAATCTTACTTACACTCATGAATACTGAGGGACTGCACAAGCACAGCAAAGTGGAATCCTGTTTATCCAAAGGTCAGAGATGATTGCAGGCAGGTGGTCCAATTACCCTAGAGAAAAAAAAAAAAACTTTCTCCCTCCATCCTTTTCCATTCTCTACAGCTAGGCCAGGAAAAAATGATAAATAAAAATCTAACCTAGAGCTGCATAAAGGAGGCTGTCAGCCTTTTTGCTTCTGGAGAGAGCAGCAGTACAGTTTGGTACAAGGATAGTGTGCTCATGAATCCAAAACATAAATCACTGCCTTTATAATAGGGCCATGAAGGCAGGGATGAAGCTTCTTTCAGCTAAGAGAGCAACAAGCAACAACAACTCAAAGGTGCGGGAGATTAGACGAGGCTTTTATTTGTCACTGTGCCTCTGCTCTTTCTGCTTCTCCAACCATTCACAGCATTTCTTTCCCCAATATGTGCCCTACCTCCCAAACTCCTGGCCACCCTGAAATTTCTCAGCTGACCGCCTGAGCCCACAAGGTGTGACACGTTCCAGAAAGGACTCTCCATGCTTGTCAGTTCCTCCTGGTGCCGTAATCCTGCAAAGGAAATATTTTTACAGGGCAGTAATGCGTGGCAGCCTTCAAGTTCACTAAAATATGGATGAGGGATGGTTTCAGTGATTGAGCACAAAATGAAAAAGCTCTTATACCAGCTCCCTCAAAGAGAGAAGATTGTCATCTAGGCCATCATTACAGCAGTGTTTAAAAAAAAAAAAAAGTATACATGGCAGTATTTACACCAAATACAGCTTCTGAGGAGAACAACGCATACTATGAAGATGAACACCACATCAGCTGTTCATAAGCCAGACATTGTTTTGTTAGTTCTTAGGAATTGTTGTTGTTCTTATTTTGCTATGCAAATGGGAATCTTCATCTGTCCTTCAAATGGGATTTCCTAGGCATCTTAAGAATCTGCTGAACTTCTTGCTTGTTATCCTTTGATAAAAAGCAAGCATATTGGCAGGCAACATGTTCAGAATAGCAGCTTCTGTGTGGGTCTGACTGCTAAACTTGGCATGTAAACTCATTTAATTTCTCAAAGTAGAGTATGATACCCCTGACACACAGTTCTAGGTGGAGAGGGGAAAAGAAACAGCAGTGGCCTATAAGGATCTAAATAAGTTTTGCAGTGAACATTCTTTGAGAAGAGGCTTTTCTGGGCTAAAGATGCTTGTCAAATACAACTGAGTTATGTCAAAATGTACTGTGTACGAGCCAGTTCTTAGGTATGAAAAGTAGTAGAAATATGTGACAAAAGATGTCAAGCAGTTTAGAACAAGGAAGAAAATGTAACTAACAAAGTCTATCTATCTGACCACAGCTTTACAGATACTGTAGGGGTACAAAGAATATCTACAAACCCTACGGGGTTATCATGGAAAATCTAATTTGGAAAACTCTTAAATTCAAGAACCCAACACAGCCAGCTCTCTATCCTTTCTATACATGTGCACTCCAGCCCAGTAACATTGCAGCAGCTAGATGACCATGATGGCTATCATAAGTAGCAACAGCAAGAAATATAGGAGCTGAAGAAACCATCCAGGTCCAGGCCATCAATTTCCGAAGAATTAGAAGAGTGCTGGTGAACCCTGGTCCAACTCTAACATTATTTTTCTCTCCACTGTGAGTTTTGATGCCTAAATAATATTATACATGGCTGTGAATAGGAGTCTTCACTGTTTACAGAAGTCAAGGTGCATAACAGTCATAAGTGATTAAATGTCTGTCTTTAATTTAGATGAAAATTCATTGGAATTAAGTCTCGTATTCCTTTCCTACTTGCTAGGAATTAGGAAGTGCATTTTGAAACTTCTGAAAGAAGAAATAGGAAGGAGATCTTTTGAGTAACTTCTCTGCAGGATTGAGCATGAGATGAACACAATAAACCAGCTGAAAATAGATCTTCTCAATTTCCTATTATCTTAATGTCACTGACAACGTTTACGTACTCACTAAATATCCACCTTCTTCCCCTTCCACTTTTTCTGTATTGTACTCTAACTGAAATGTAACTTATATGGGCAATAAACTCTGTGTAAAAAAAAAAAAAAAAAAAAAAAATCAATTACATACCAGGATTTAACAGCTTTGTTTTTTTTTTAATAGACATTGCTCAATTTACAAAAAAAAAAAAAAAAAAAAAGTTTAGACCCTACAATTTTAATTCTGATTTTCCATAGCTTTCAATTAACTACAAAAGTGTTACATTGCTAATGATCTTTACTGTGCCCATAATCTTCTACAAGATTCTTCTACAATCTTCTATTGCAGGAATAACAGATTCTCTTTAAGTAACAAACATGGTAAGGGCAAGTATAGAATCCTTCACCTGGGGAGGAATAACTGCATGCATCAGTACAGATTAGGGACTAACCTGTGGGAGAGGATCTTTGCAGAGAAGGATCTGAGTGTCCTGGTGGGCAACAGGTTGGCCATGAGCCAGAGTGTGCCCTTGGGCCAAGAAGGCCAATGGCATCCTGGGGTGCATTAAAATAAGTATGATCAGCTGGTAGAGGGAGGTGATCCTGCCCCTCTACTCTGCACTGGTGAGGCCACATCTGGAGTGATGTGTCCAGTTCTAGGTTCCTCAGTTCAAGAAAGACAAGGATCTTTTAGAGAGAGCCTAGCAAAGGGCTACATGGATGATAAAGGGCCTGGACCATCTCCCATCCGAGGGAAGGCTGAGACCTGGGACTGTTCAGGCTGGAGAAGAGAAGACTGAAAGGGGATATAAATATCTAAAGGGTGGGTATCAAGTGGATGGAGCCACTCCTTTTCAGTGGTGCCCAATGACAGGACACAGGACAATGGACACGAACAGGAGCACAAGAAGTTCCATGTGAATATGAGGAAATCTTTTTCACTTTGAGAGTGACAGAGCACTCAAACAGGCTGCCCAGAGATGCTGTAGAGTGTCATTCTCCGTAGATATGCAAAGTCTGCTAGGACATCTTCCTGTGCAACCTGCTCTAGGGAACCTGCTTTAGCAGAGGGGGTAGACTAGATGATTTCCAGAGGTCCCTTCCAACCTTTATGATTCTGTGATTCTGTAATTTGCATTTGTGTCTTAGTGACTCACACAATAATTGTTTGTATAACTAAGAAAATTAACTACTGGTCTAAGGTTACCATACTGTTAGAAAATGTTGACAATATTCCTTTGTACCCTTAATGCTCATGTAACCCTTTGCTTGGTTCTGCAGCTGGCCAGAAATGCCATCTTCAAGCAGCAGCATGCTGATGGTGGTATTTGGTCTCAAGGTGCACATAAACTTAAGGAAAAGATATCACTATCCACCTAAAGGTCCTTTATTTGGTTTTCTAGCTGTAAACACATGAGTATTTCCAATACTTACGGGCCGCTTGCCCACACTTGCATGCTCTTGGTGCAATATTTCTGTTCATCATTTTCTGCCCTGCTCAGTGGAAAGTTGGAGAGAGTGCAGCTGTATAAAGCAATGGCTAGCACATTTTTTATGAGGAAAATTTATGGAGTAATGTATCTACTTTTAGCATGACTATTGTTAAACCTGGAGATCAAGCAAAGTGACACTGAGTATATTGCTTTATCAATTGGATTCGTTCGAGTGAAAAATGCTGATCATGCCGTGTCTATCCCCTGGGTGCAGAAACACTACTTCACTCCTTGAGCGGTCGATACATAAAAGTCAAATTCATTATAATTTGTAGCTTTTTTTCTTGAAGAAGAACGCAGTTCTCAGTACATCAATATCAACTCTTAAATCCACATCGGATGGAGAGGGTACAGCACAGTAATTCAATCTCTTTACACTTAATATGGTCAGGAAGGGAGAATGAAAACAGCCTCTTGTAAAATGATGGAAAAAGCAGGATGCAATCATTCTGATGAAGCTTTGCAAAGGAGTCATTTTACACCATTCGTTACCAGGGCAACAAAATATAGTGAGCCCTATACATCTAACAGGTGACATTTTAGCTAAGAAATTGCTTCTTTGGTATTTTTTCTGTCTATGAAAAACAATGTTACCAGCATTTTCACTTGTCATGTACTATAGGGCAACATATTCCTGCTGACAGGCCCATAATGGAAAAATAGAGCAGTTAAATAGTATTACGGTCTAACTTTTAGGATGCATGCTAATCTGCTCTTTAAAGAGACTTCAGACATTTTCAAACACCCTGGAGACTTGAGTGACTGGAAATTTCTGTGTAAGTGTATATAGACGAGCAGACAGATGTGTTTATGGGAAACAAAAAAAACCCCTCTTTTCCAATCTTTTCTGATTTAGCTAAAACCTGGAAGTTTCTTTTGTAGATAAATACACTTCAGTGTTTGTAAATGGCCACCCACAAACATACTTGTTCCAGATACATCAAATGGGTTGCTTTCCATGCCTTTGTACCACTGAATGTATCAATTATTGCCCACACTTATGAAGGTCACATTCTGCTTTTAGATTTCTGTATAACTGCTACTGAATTCAAAGAGATGGGAGCTCACCTTCCATGATGTACTTTTACATCCATAAGGGATTTAAGAACTGGCAGTGGTCAATGGACACATCAACAAATTTGTGCAACTCTGAAAAGCTTTAGATGTGAAGATGCTTTCTCAATAACACCTTTTCCTGTTACAGAAGTCTAGAAGCAGAGTGGCCTCCTGAAGCTGGCGTTGTTCTGGCAGCACTCCATCAGCTTTGGTGCTGACAGGTCAAGGGAGACAAGTTGAGAAATGAGTTTTAAATATCTTTCTGCTAAGTGGATTTTATGAAGTGAGAGATCAGCATTAGGGTGCAGCTGTGACACCCACCAGTAGGTCAGAAGAGGGACAGCACAGGTTGAAGATTAAGGAAATACTAATGAAAAGCTTGGAGCAAATTAATACAATACACAAAGAAATTCTTGTCTGAGTATATGAGGGCAGCCCATAGTAATGAATAAGAGAGAAAGTCCAGATGCACAGAGAAGTCCGGAGATGAGAGAGAACACAGCTATGTTGGTAGAAAGGTAACATACCTGACAGAATGGCTGACAGGCTTCAGGCATTGTAGAAAATCACTGACAGCAGCCATGAAATATAATGTGATCAACAGAGCCCAGGTTATGACATGGAGGATTATTTAAAGTATAGCACAGTATGCAACACAAAAGAGAGAGTCATGCACTTCAGCAGCAAAACAGAAGCAAAATTACATGGGAGCACAAAAAGAAGCAGTCAAGGTTAAACATATGCAGAGGAGACAGGAGGATGGAGAGTGGCACTGGATAGGAAATGGGTCACACTTTCACACAATAGAAATCTAAACTAGAAGGTCTCCACAAACTTGAAACCACTAAGTATATAGAGATTACTGTACTTGGAAGTTTGATAATGGAGTGCCTTTGAAGTTCCTTCCTCTCCTGTGCAGAATCAGAGTTCAAACGTTTATCAGGGTGAGATTAGCCTACGCTGTCCAGGGAGATGGACAAGCATGCATAACTAAGAAGACAACTGTGATGCTGCCCTTGAAATATGACGTTATGGCCAAGACCTTTAGAGGAAACATTTTTATTGCCTGTTCCCCCTGTCATGCAGTGACTAGCTATAGGTGTAGTATGAATTGACTGTTACTGGTTGTTAATTTCTAACTTTTCAATTAAAGTGAAAATAAAATGTCCCTTGCTTCAGCCTTTGGGAGGTACTGCTGCCCTTGTGTCGGGACTAGCTGTGATGTAGTGAGATGTGTGTGGCAAGGCTACAGAGCCATACTTTCTTAAAAATGCAGAATTCATTGTTTCTGAAAGATAGCTGAATGTCTTTCAGTTGTAAGTCATTTACAAACAATTCTCTGTGAGTGGATAATAGGATTACTAAAAGGCTACATGTGGGCAGGGAGGTGCATTTAAGATAAAGACAGATTTCTGGGTTTCCTCCCAACTTGTGTGGTAGTATTGTAAGAATAGCAAGGAGCACATCAATGCATTGCAGCTCTTTGGTATTCATAGGTCGCAGAAGGCACCTGACATCAAAGATTCCTCCTTTGCTTTGTTCCTTGGATGTGGTGGCTCAAAATCTGGAAGTTGCATTAGCAGTTTCCATTGCTCCCCACATGGCATAGGTGTGCTGAGCCACAGCAGCAGGCTATGCCCAACTCTTCCTCAACCTTGAGTGGTGAGAACAGAAAGTTTAATTTAAAACATGTAGTTTTGGAACTTTTATTTCTCTGTCATTGTGACAGAGCTAATCCATGCCCTACAGACCTTATGCTCCTGGCACTAGTATTTCAGCTCTCTCCCTTTCTCCTCTCTTTTATTTGCTTCTACACACAGCATTTAACCCTTCAGTACAGGACTCTCATATTTTTCAATTTGTGTGCACTTCCTGCCTCAGGCTAAGTTATCCCTAACACCCAGCTGAGAGAGTACAGTAATTACAGGCTGGTTTATTGTCACTTATGTGCCAGATCTTTTCTGTTGGTTCAAGTTCTCTGAAACACAGTACAGTCACCTACTTATACAGACATACACTTAGAAGTACATCTCTTTAGCCATTCCTGCACCTCCAATTCTGGAACAATCCATGCATCTCATTTGTCTCACACACATATATCTAGACTACATCAGATCAAAATGTTAAACAAAGTGGTGCCAGAAATAATGGTGCTGTTTAAAAGACATATTAACATATCTTCAATTTAAATTTTCACACCTAAGTCTTCTACTGTACTTCACAGATATTCAAAGTAGCAAAATATAATTTATCTACAGATTTTTTTCTTTATTTTGCAGTTTTTTCCATATTAATAAGCTATGCTATAATTGTTTTTAAATAATATTCTAAGAGGTATATAATCTTTCAATATTTCAAATTTAATTCAAAATAAACTCATATTCACATATATGTTATAGGTTGCTACTTATACAAATTTCTTCTTTCTCTGAGATCAAAGTAGATGCAAAAAAATGCAAACTAGAATTCAATTCACATATTTTTTTATAGCATAAACATTATTTGGTGATGTGTCTGATGTACAATAATAATTATCTGAACACTGATAACAGAGCAAAGCAAGGAAATGCGCAAAGAGTGATCTTAAAGTAGATAGTATCACTTAGGAAACTCATTTTCAGTATACTGTCTACTATGCCTTAGGTTATTTGAGAGAATGACATTTTGTAGATACATAATAAGTAATATTTTTAAAGTGAGAGACCCATATAATCACACTGTTATGTTGTCAGATGTCTGTTATGTTTGCACAATGACGGTGAGATTTACTAAGGTTTTTTTTGTTTCTACATTATAGATCTCTTCCCTAGAAGTAAGAGCATTAAATTAACTACTTACTAATTTCATTAAAATAGTTTAATCACTGTCAGAACCAGACTAGAAGTTGAGTCTGAATACCTCAAGAATACAGCAGCAGCTGTACATCTACTTTTGCTTTTTTTTTTCAGTTGCATAAATAAATGCTCATTTTTTAGAACATTGGTTTCAATTCTGTATATTAAATTTAGAGTCCACCTTCTCTTCCCTTCCCATTCTACCCTCTTCAGAGCATATATCACAGAATCATAGAATATCCTGAGTTGCAAATGACCTAAAATGAACATTGAATCCAAACACCTGGCTCCACACAAGACCACCTGAAATCCATATTCTGTGTCTGGGAACATTGTCCAAATGCTTCTTGAACTCCATCAGCTCATGTCTGTGCCTACTGCCCTGGGGAGCCTGTTTCATGCCCACCACTCTCTGGTGAAGAAACTTTTCCTAGCACCAAACAGCTCCATGCTGTTCCCAAAGGTCCTGTTGCTGCCACCAGGGAGCAGAAATCAGCTCTGCCCCTTCAGTTCCCTCTTGAGGAGCTGCAGGCTGCCATGAAGCTTCCCTTCAGCCTCCTCTGCTCTGGGCTGAACAAACCAAGGGACCTCAGCCAATTCTCATACACCTCGCCCTCTAGATTCTTCATCATCTTCACAGCCCTCCTTTGGATGCTCTCTGATAGTTTTACATCCTTATAACATGACACCTAAACTTGCACATAGTACTCAAAGTGAGGATGCATGAGAGAAGGATAACTGCTTCCCTCAACCAGCTAGAAGTGCTGGGCCTGATGCATCCCATGGTATGAGAGGCCCTTTGGGCTGTCAGGGCTCACTAGTGATTTATGTTCAACCAGAGCCCCCGTATCTCTTTCTGTGGGGCTGTTCTTCAGCCTCTTATCACCTAGTCTGCAGAATTAACTCCTCATTAACTCCTGTGCAAAACCCTTTTTCCCCATTTAAGAAAGGTGCATCCCAAAAGGTGCCAACATGCCTGGTGTTGTTTAGAGTACCCCATGATCAAAAACCCAAAATTCTGCTGGTGACACCAGCCTCAGAACCATGTATTGATGAGCTAGTCTTCTTGTTCCTTTCAGTCTTGTTCCCTGCTACTAACATAGACAATAACACTACCTGCGTCCATGATCCTTTTACCAATTGCCCAAATGCCACTAAGTCTTTTTTGATTGCCGTTGGACTTCTTTTTGCTACCTCCTTGCCACCAACATGACAAAACTACAATAAATAATAATCCGAGGGCCATACCAAAGCAGTGAGTTTCCTAATAACATCTCTTACCTGGGCCCCAGAGAGGCAGCAAACTTCCCTATGTGTCAGATCTAGTGACCATACCAGACCCTCTGTTACCCTCAGAAGAAAGTGACTTATGACAACAGCCTGACTTCTTTTCTTGACTGATGTGATCACAATACAGCGGATAGGCTGACTTGCCCTAAGTGACCCAGTCAACCTGGGTAGATTTTGGTCCACCTCATCTTTTGCCTGTCCATGAAGTCCAGAGCCTCATAGCTATTCTGTGAAGGCACCTTATAGGGTGGGGCAGGCAAGGAGGCGATTCTCCTGCTGCCACAAGCAGTAATCTGCTTCCATTTCCCTCTGTCTCCTAGGTACCCCCTTCTGCCTGGTGATAAGAGGATAGGGGTTCCTTTGTTACTTGTGCACTTGCTGGCTGCTACATCTGTTTTGGTGACAGTAGAGCACAATTCCATCCATCAGTCTTCTCTGACTCCCTGATACTCTTCGGCCTGCACACCTTCTCCCAGAGCTCTGTCTCCAGGTTGAGTTCTACCTGGATGGATCTCCCAGAGATGTGCTCACCACTGCTGTCAGGCAGCTCAGGAACCCCTCTGTATTCTGCTTTCCCTGGTCCCTGCAGAACACACCTGCACTGGAGCTGAGCACTTTAGTGAATGGCAGATGGTCAAGATAACTCTTTAAATTCACTAGAGGTTAACAACCAGAAGAAAAACATGTGCTTTTCATTTTTATTTCCTCACTGCATGTTCATTTATCCCAGGCAGTTCCCCACACCTGCTGTTCTGTTTTGGTGCCAGGATAGTCTCCTTTCTCTTTGGCTGCCACTCTTCCAGCCGTGGCTGAGACCTATTTCCCTGATTCTCTTGAAACGAAGACAATGTTGTGTATAATAATTAGGCTAAATAAATCTTCTCTGTGTAATGCCATCAGGCATGGACAGCTCAGGAGAAGACCGAGGCCTGAATGTGGTCCAACATGGGTTATCAGTGGGATTTTAGAGGTCCAAATGCAGTAGTAGAACCAGAACAACTGAATATTTCTGCCTGTACAAAATACCATGCACTGTTCCCCACTCAGGGAAGGCTTTCTTTCACCTGAAAACTTGGTGTCTTGTCCAGCTTACTCCAGTCAGTTCAGCTCTCCATTCACACTAATTAAAAAATCTATAGTCCTGCTGAAAGTTGGGAATGTGTGAGGTGGCCAATTTGCTGCTAAGAGAGATTGCTCTGTGGGAGGTAAGTGCAGGGCAGAACCAATCTGTGCATGAAGTTATATGATAGAAGAATGGACAATTAAAAGATATTTGATGTTGGTTACAGCAGTGCAGCGCATATTGCTTTGAGATGATTAATTGCACAAACACTGATGTAGCCAGAGTTGCCATCCAATCTAGGCAGCCAGAGACACAGGAAGGTAGACAGAAAAATGTCTGGTAAATTGGATTTCTTTTCCGCGTGGCTTAACCATTAGTACAAGTCATAGAGAAAATGGATTTGGTTTGGGGAATCGTAAACACTTAAAATGAGGGATAATCTGCCTTTGATATTTTCAGCAACATGTTTCAGTTTGGAAACTGATAAGTGAGAGTAGGAAGGAAATAGGACATCAAGAAAACATGGCAAACTAGTTGAGAAAGTTAAGTGGGAGGAAAATCAAGTGGAAGACATTCTTGCTGACATTTGTAGCATGGGATATATATAGAAGAAAGTACCAGTTAAGGACAAAGCTGTCAAACATGAATGGTTGAAAAAAAGCACCTAATTTAGGCTACCCAATGTGTGACCTAGTATGAAGTCACTTTGGTTTACATTTATTCAGTATTCATCACCTGAGAGGATCAGATGTGTTTTCAAGTGTCTAACAGTGAATTAGAAATACAAACCCATATAGATAGATGTAAATTTAGGCATATCATGCCTTAGCGTTCAGGTGTCAGAAGTTTTCCTAAGCATTTCCTAGGCCCAACTGAACATAAGAAAAAAAAAAAAAGAAACAGAGAAGGATGCTTTTTTATGTTTTATTTCCACAGCAATTCATAATTATTAGTATTATTATTGGATAAATCTTACTTTTACATTGTTCTATATATTTCTGGATGTTAAGACACCAAATGAAGGATGACTCTTCACTGGTGGTTATTAAAGATTGCTATAAACACCAGTACACAGAGGTCTCTAACTTGGGTAAGGTCTGGGTAGATTTTTCATTGCAAAGATGCAGTGTATGGGCTGATAAGAAAAGATAGGGGATATACAGCCAAAACTCAGTTTCTCATCTACATTTTTCCTCAAAGGAAGAGACTGTGCAGAAGTCTTGTAGACAAAGCACATTTTCAACAGGTATTTCAGATAGAGCTACCTGGTATGGAAGTTCAGGTTTTAAAACATTTCAGAATTAAATCAGAAGATATCTTCAAAACTAATGCGATTTGGGTACAAATAATCACACACATGATGATAGGGTGCTACCAATACAGGATTTTTTGCAGGAAAATGATTACCATTGCTAGCAGAAAACACATCCAAAACCTCTGAACAGCATCCTCACAGAGCAAACTACATAGGTTGCTTTGAAAGTAATGTCTCAGATTTATTCCCATGGAAATTGCAACAGATACAAACTGTGCAGTAACACTATTTGATAGAGGAAAATCTCAGCTACTGAACACTATTTTCCAACATAGACACTACCATTAGCTGTGCTTTTTCTCCATCGATGAACAAGAGCCTACATGCCATGATCGTAAAAATGTGCATGGCCATCTGGACCATGGCTTGTCCTTCATGCTGCTGTCACTACTGCTGAAACACAACACGCACCAACTCACTGTGCTCACATCCACAGTTTGGTCTCCAAAAGTGTTCAGAAAGTGTTAACAAATGTCAGTGGGTGCCATTTTTTATGCATGGAGGAATTCAGTTCCACACCTTTGTTCCATATGCACTTCTATGTCAGATACCATTTTGTCAGATTGCCCCTCTCCCACCATCTGTTTCAGGGCACCAAAATATAGTGAAATATTGGTGAGAAGGTTCAGTCACTAACGGCATACCACCAGCATCGACCTCTGACTTCATGTGCCAGCATAACAAAACAGGAGACATTACTTTTAGGGCAACCCGCATATCATATTAGTACTTCAGAGGAACCTCTTTTAAAAATCTTGGCTTTGCTACTTAAACTTAATTAACAAAGTGTACATTAAAGTTAATTATGTTGTGGAATGTTCATTACTATTTTGCTTGTATCCTCTTGTACAGGTGGTATGCAAATCTCTCATGAAAACTGAACTAAGATGAGGTGGGTTGAGGCTGTTTTTTCCATGATCATTAATGCCAAATCTTCACACTACTAACTGCCCTATGTTAGATGTGAAAAAGTGGTCATAGTTCTATTCCATTAGCAAAAGCACTTACACGGTATTTCATAAACTATCTGAGAGAACTGACCATGCTGAAGTTACCTAAAATTGTAAAGGAAGAAAATAACCCCTTCAAAAGTATTTGAAATAAATTTAAAAACAAACAAACAAACAAACAAACAAAAAAAAAAACAGAGATTTTGCACTGATTCAGCACTATCTATCTTTTGGCTTTGCAGTTTAGCCTAGCACTCAAAACTCTAAAATGTGACCTAACTCCTATGTGGAGTGTAGCCATGATGCTCTTTTAGCACACAGAAATATCTAAGATGCAATGGCAAACAGTTTCATCCACAATTAAATTCCTGGGGATTTCTGTGAATTATGTCACATTGTGTTAAATAATAAATGCCTAGGCAAAAAAACAAGTGCAAAAACAAACAACAACAACAACAAAAATGCCACCATACCATTTGGTAGCTGGAGTTTCAAACTTTTGTCCCATGATAACGCAAGATTACCCTCAATTTTTTTCCAATAAAAGTCTTCAGAGTTCATTGGGTTCCAACTGAATAGGCAAATACCAAATTGCAGGAATGGATTTCTTATTGCTTTCTGTATTGCTACATTTCTGAAAGGATGCAGGGTGTCAGAATGAGCATATAAAAGACCCTACCACGACTTTGTACACAAGCTGAAGTCATGCAGCATTTTGAGTATCCCCAGGAAAAAGCCCTGAGTATTTTTTACCCATACACATCTTATGAAATGACTTCTGTTGTTCCAAGCACCATACAAGTTTTCCTTGTTGCTTTTCTTTACATATCAATTGTACTATTTCTAAATTCTTGTGTTTTAAAGATACAATGCCTAGAAAATAAAAAGGAAAAGATAATCTATTTTTTTCCTCCATAACTGTGGAATTCTTTTAATAAAGCACCTTTCTTAGAAATTACCTTTTCTTCTAAAGATGTACACTGAGGTACATGCTACAATAAAGTAAGTTCAGATTTTTTCTATTTAAGCATAATCCTGTTTGTGATTCTTTGCCAGTGTAGTGCTTCAGCTGAATACCAGTTTTGAAAACAAAAGCTCTTTTCTAGTGGGCATTTTTAATTACCTATTAGCTGATCAGGGATATCCAAATACATACTACTTTAACTCCACTAAGATCAGTGAAAGCAGTAAATAAATTTATTTAGAGAATTGCTGTTCTCTAAGTAGTGTGACATTGCTAGTAAGAAGCATTGATTTTGTTTGACTTTTGCATGGCATAAAATGAAATTGACCCCAGAAAGCTGTCCTGGACAGCTTGAACCATGAACTATTGTTCATGGCCACTGACCACTGAGAATGCAAAATTTCCCAGTTCTGCTTTAGAAGTGAGCTAAATCCACTGCACTGATTGTTTTGTCCAAGCAAATAATCACTATTTCACTATTACTTCCAGATGAACTTACTGGTTTTCTGTTCTCATAGGCTCTGAGAAGCAACTTCACAGATACCTTACACAGTATTTCTTACGCAGGGGCTAGTGTAAATGACATATAATTCTGTTTACCCTGAGTAAGGTATTATTTCTCACTTATTTCAGTGGGGCCATACAACCTCACAACAAATTTGGTTCTAATCTCCTGTTTACCTGTTAAAACAGCTATCTTTCTGGGTTCCCGTGTTGCTTGTTTCCCAAAAGTCACACTGAGGAAGTGAGAATCATCACTGAGCTGTCTCCTCTAACACTGCTGGACAACATTCATATTCTGAAGTACATTATGTCAGGTTATCACAGATCACATCTTTGCTTCTGATGAGACTTAAAAAAATGCACTGTGGATTTGAATTAGTATCATTATTAAACTGATGCTTTTTTATTTCAATAGGTGTACATTATAAAAAAAATGTCAGGTTTCATGGCTAGGGGATATAAAATATCAAAACTTCTAAACTTAACTTGAAAAGAACACCATGTAACAACAATGCACCAGTGGGAAAGCACATTGATTCTGCCAGTTAGACTAATGTCCTGTCTTACTTAGATGTTCACTGTCAGCTTTGTCAGGTTCGGTAATTTGCTCCTTAAGTTCTAAGCAGTTGCCCATGCGTGTAGATTGTTAATAAGCAATAGAAACGCTTCTGCTGAGAGAGCATTCTCTGGAGAATATTTGCTGGAGAACATGTGTATCAGTAGGAATGACCAGAAATATTTCTACATCACATTCCTCTGGGTGTTGTTGCTTTTGGAAGAACAAAACTTTTCAGCAAACTTATCTTTTTTCTTTCTTTCTTTCTTTCTCTAGTACATGTTTCAGAAATGCCAGAAGAGCTGTTAAGTGAAGCAAGGCAATTTCTCCCTCAAGAAAACTCCCTTTCTCAGTTAGATCTCTCAGCCCTGCTGGCCCAGGAGGTCAGAGATCACAGGGTCCTGTATTTGTTTAGTGCCTTTTTCACAAAGTATGAAAGGACTGTCCTACTCCACTTACGTTGTGACTTAAAAGCTTCTTGGCAGCCGTGGCTTAGGCAACACTCTGCATTTGTTGCTCCTGTGCTCCTACACAGAGTGCTGAAAGTTCTCTTTAGTTAGCTCCCTGGGCAGAGCAACCTGACAGCAGCTCCTCAGTAGTCCACAAAGGAGAATCCCAAATATCTGTCTTGACACTGAGCGATCAAAGAGATCTTTCCATTCACATTCAAAAGATCTTTCCACTCGCATTCAGGTTTTGAATTCCTCCCTGAAACTGCCAAGCGATTTTTGCAACAGCAATAGAGGCATGCTGGCAGGAAGGCTCTGGGCATGTAATCATTTGATATCCTTGTAAATCAGCCACTTTAAGTACAATAGTTTTCAGCCACCAGCCTAAGGTTGAACAGTCTCCATAATATTGTTACAAAAACTTTGCTTTATCCAGTTCTTCAAACTCAAACTATTAAAACGTGCTTCAGGCTGAAATTTGGCCCTACAACTTGCACGAAATTTCTGCTAACAAGATTTCTCCCCTACTCTTCTCCCTCCCGAGATAAGGTGAGCATTCAGAAACAGTGTGGGAAAACTACAAGGAACACACAATTCTGAAACAGAATTGGATGGGCTGGACTTACAGGGGCTGTAAACTAGAGGAAAAAAAAAATGTAATTTGTTACATAGTGGAAGAGAGAGGGTGGAGACTACCACTGCCTCAAGGTGTACTTTGTACTGTAGAATACTTGGGCAGTGTTAACAGGCAGGTTCAGATGTTGTTCCCATTATCTTTTGGCTGTTGCTACCAAATGTACAGTGTGCTTCTGTGTACTGTCAAAAGTCAGCTAAAACATGTGTAAACATATGCTGTGTCAGTCATTAAGGAGAAGGGTATAATTACACTTTTAAATGTGGCAAAGCATTTTGAAAGTAGCATATAATTTTCCAGAGCAGGAACCTTTATGAAACATATCTTTCTCTGAGTGTTTATACAGCCTGACATCTTCAGGTTTATTCAGATCAAGAGCCCCACTGTGAACAAGCAGGCTTCAGACAAAGGAGGCAATTTGTTGCCTCCTTTGCAGAGAGAGAAGGAGGTGGGGAGGAGTGAGAAGAAAGAGGAAGAATGCACCATGTCACTGCACACAGTTCAGAAATATGCAGGATCTGGCATAATTACCCTGGGAATGAATGCTGAGTGGCTTAGTGTCAGGGTGCTATTTTCACTGCTGGCGAATGATGATGCTGTCTTACCCTTGATAGATTTGATGAAAGGTATGGATATTAAACTTTTAAATTTGTTGAAAGGTATGGTGTTTGTACTTTTAATTAAATTAAATAGGCTCACTGCTCTCTTGGGGCACTGGGAGTATGTAGTCTTACCCAGAAAACAAAGAACAGAAAGGTGAAGGAGGGATCTTACACATTGTTCGTTTCATCTTTTTGATATCAGCTAGAGGGTACACTTACACAAGAGGGATTTGCAAAGCTGGTCTAGAAATCTGTACGCCTTCTCTTCATTAACTTTGTAATTTTTCAAGGTCATTTTGGAAAATTTGAGCTTAAATGTTTTTAGGTTTCCAAGAATTAATAGGGACTGCACAGTATTCTGCCTCCTAAGTTTGGTTAAGCCACCAGGATGTTTTGGCTTAACAATCTACTCATCAGCTGAGCCTCAATACTCATCACTTCAATTCTATAGTAGCTTGGAAGGAAAAACAAGGATAAAGTGTCCTTGTAAAATAAAATTTGGGAAGAACAAATGAAGGATAGGTGGCCCTTGCGAAACAAGATAAAGTTGAGAAGAAAAGTTTGTCACAAGAATCTGGTTAAAAAAATTTAGCTTGCAAGCATATGGCAGGAGATGCTGGCTTAGCACCTGCACGTAAATCTTTTTGCTGGGCAGACAGAGAGTGATAGACTTTACAGGGTACAAAGATGGTTCCAGTTGGGCAAAACAACAAACTCTGAATTCAGATTACAAAGTATGTCTAAACAAAGGAAATGAAGGGGGTACCTACTGGGGAGATGGCTGATAGGTGGATCAAGAAGTATGTGAACCCCAAGAACCTCAGCCAGTGGAGAAGAGAGGAAGGGCTCACTAGCATTGGAGTACAGGGATAAAAGAGAGTCTGTGCCCCTCAGTACTTTGAGAGACCCTTCCTTTATTTTGAGAGACTATACTTCATATTTTCCTATACTTTGAGAGACTCTTCCTTTATTCAAATAAAGAAAATTGAAAGCTCTCTTCTGTCTCTTTTTGAGATAAAGGTGATTGAGCAAGCTCTATTGGAGCAGAAATTTTCATAACAGCTTCAACAACCATAACAGAGTGAGATCTCAACCAACAGTAATAATGATGGAAGATCAAAGTAACATTTTCTGGCAATGGCCAAAACCATATATGACCTGTCTTATTCAGCTAACATCCTTTTTTTTCTTTTTTAGCATGTTTATCTGGCCCTCATTGTTCTTTTGTTTGTTTGTTTGTTTGTTTGTTTTTAAGAGATAAAGTATTTCTTTTCCTGCAAAACAGTTCACTGTGTCTGGACAAATTCAATCTGATGCTTGTTAAATGTAAATTTATATTATATGCCTTTTACATCTTTACAGCAATGTCCTAGAAGTTCTTACTAAATCATGAGGAAAATTTAATGAAAACTATTCAATAACTAGTAAACATCTGAAAGAAAAGAGGACATTATAAAATCAACATCAGTGAAAACTGATGCAAACAATGTTAAGGTGATTCCCAACTCTATTTCTTTTCCCAATTAATAATATTTACCCCAGCTGACTGTTTGCAATTTATAGAAGGAAGAAAATAATTATTGTCACTTCTTGAAAATATAATGATCTCTTTCTCGCTGTCCACCTTGGACAAAAATGTTTCTTCAAGTTTATTTACACCTTTTTTCATGACAACACTGTATAAGCAATGAAAATCATATTGAATACATCTAGAAATAAATAATGAATAAGCATATAGAAAGCAGCCTTGGAGTTAAAGGTGAGAAAGAATCTATGGATGATAAAATTGTAACTATTGTTTACAGCTCAGTGATAATTAAAAAGCGAAGTTTCTGAAAGTATTAGGTATATAAGCTTCATTGCAAACTGAGAAGGTTGTTCCCTGAAAACAGAGGTTCATATACATGAGGAAATTTGAAGATTCCTTGCCATTGGACCAATCATTCTCCAAGCTGGAAATGGCACTGAATTTTGCTGCACTCATGTGACAGTCTCCAGATTGCACAGTTCTGTATCTGTCAATTTCAACTGTATCATGGATTGAGGATGGTCAGTTTGACAATCCACAACATAGCAATGTAACTGTATTCTCATTATTTATTTTCCCAAATTCTTACTCACTTTTTTTTTATTTCATGATAGCATTTTTCCTGTATTGCTACAAGAAATCACCCCAAATTCCAAAGACTAGGTCCGCCATCAAAGTCTGTACAGCCAAGCCCACAATTAAATTGTTTTGAATGTCATATAATAGTAATTGTCAGAAGAGATTTGATCTGCTGCATTCATGTTTGAACTGTAGTATAAATTAATTTATGTCTCCATTGTATTTCTTTGAATTTACCTCAGACTATCTTTGTAATCATTTTTGCTTTGGTCTTACCTTGTGCTGAAGTTTCCTTTGGTATATATGAATAAAAGGGATACATGCACACTGAATTTTGTGTTGAAATAAATAAGCCAGTAGAAAACATGATTTGGATGACAGAGCACAATAATGCTTCTTTAAAGAGTCAAAGAAGAAATGATTTTTTTTCCAAATTTTAAACATATTTATAGCTTTCTAGTCAACAGTGTGTTTTAATACTCAATATTATATTGGTTTGGACTCAGAGCTAATTTTATTCATAGAAGCTGGTAGGGTGCTGTGTTTTGGATTTGTGATGAAAATAGTACTGATAACACACCAATGCTGCAGTTGCTGTTGAGCACTGTTTGCATGTCTGTCACCAAGATCTCCTCTGTTCCACACACTGTCCCACCAGTGAGCAGGCTGGGGTACACAAATGACCCCAACTGACCAAAATGATATCATACACGGTATGACATCATCTGCAGCAACAAAAGTTGAGAGAAAGAAGAAACGAAGATATTTGGAGTGACAGCATTTGTTTTGCCATAATAATCGTTACACGTGATGAGCACTGCTGTCCTGGCAGCAGCTGAACATCTGCCTGCCCATAGGTAGTGAATGGATTCGTTGTTTTGCTTTGCTTGCACAAACAGCTTTTGCTGTACCTATTAATCTGTCTCTGTCTTGACCTATGTGGTTTCTGTCTGTTATGCTTCCAACTCTCCCCCATCCCACTGGGAGTGAGTGAGTGAGCAAATGTGCGTGGCTCAGCTTTCTACTGGGATTAAGCCACCAGAGGTATGTAGGCCCCAGTCCAGCAAAGACACTGTGTGTGTCGTTTAATTCAGTCCTGCTGTGTTATCCCACTCAACTGGACTACACTAATCCTACAGTATCTGTGAGATTGGAACTTTCTGTCAGACTCAGCCACAAAGTCTCAGCCAAGGCAGGACAGGAGAGTGGAAAAATGCTCTCACTTCCATGATTTTACTTAGCATTTATCTGGAAAAATACACTGTAATCTGCAACATCCTACAGATGTAGGCAAGGAGAGAGGAAAAATATCTGATAATTTCTTAAGACAACATATGGACAATAACTTTAAAGTGCAATTGAAGTGGTCTTCCATACCACTGTGCGGTATTAGATTCCACTTAAATTGGTGGCTTAACTGTCCTTACAAAATTATGTCTGTCATAATTTAACAGTGATTGGTCCTGCCATACACAAAGACAACATATGCAACTCTGTGATGAAAAGAAACAACAAAAAGAATAGACACCTGAACAGATTTTTTTTCCTCAGTTATGACTGACAACACAAATTTTAATGCTTTATTTCCACTGTCATGAAATTAAGAAGCAAACATATTTCAAGTTGATTTTAATAGCAGAAAGTCGTCTTAAATTTAGAATCCTAATTTTCTAATGGACTTCATTTCAAGTGGTAACAATTAATTTACTTTAAAAATTCAAAAGATTTGCAACCACTTTTATTTTTGTAAATATTTCCATTTGTAATAAAGAACGATGGGCACACTGATGAGTTCTTGCACAATTATGGCCCCTGAATGACTGTTATCACTCAGCGTCATTAGTGGCTAACTCTCTGAAAATGTCAGTTCAGTGCTACGCAGCAATCAAAGAAGCAAATAAAATGTTGGGAACATTAGGACAAGAATAGAAGTAAAAAATATCTTTAAATATCCATGCCATTGTTACATGTTGATTATGGAGTCATTCTATTCCTTTACTCCTGCTTTAAAACAGACAGTGGATCAGGAAGTGCCACAGAGAAGAGCACTGAACGTGACCAGTGATCTGAAGTATCTCTTCATGAGGTGAAATAAGTATACTGAGACATAAGGAAAAGATGCCACAGACAGGTCATGCTTGTAGAGGCTGATAAAATTCAGGCATGATGAGTGTTACAAAAGAAAGATTCTTATCTGTCATCTTTCTGGACTCGTGCAAGGCCTTTGACATGGTCCCCTGCCACATCCTTATCTCTAAATTGGAGAGATATGGATTTCATGGGTAGACTATTTGGTGCATAAGGAATTGGTTGGAGGGCCGTAGACAGAGGGTTGTACTGAATGGTACATTATCCAGCTGGAGGCCAGTGATGAGCAGTGTCCCCCAGGGGTCTGTCTTGGGACCTGTGCTCTTTAACATCTTCATCAATGACAACAATGACGGGCTCAAGTGCACTCTCAGCAACTTTGCCAATGACACCAATCAGAGTGGTGCAGCTGACATATTGGAAGGAAGGGATGACTTCCAGCAGTGTGGCATTGCAGCTTGGAAGTCCAATGGTATCCTGGGCTCCAACAGAAGAGGAGTGGCTAGCAGGGAGAGGGAGGTGATTGTCCCCCTCTACTCTGCCCTTGTGAGGCCCCATCTGGAGTACTGCATCCAGATCTGGGGCCTGCAATAGAGGTGAGACGTGGAGCTGTTGAAGAGGGTCCAGAGGAGGGCCACAAAGATGATCAGAGGGCTGGAGCACCTCCCCTGCAAAGACAGGCTGAGGGAGCTGGGCTTGTTCAGCCCAGTTCAGGAGAAGGCTGCGAGGAGACAATATTGTAGCTTTCAGTATTTAAAAAGGGATTATAAAAAGGAGGGGAATCAAGTTTTTACAAAGGTAGACAGTGATAGGACAGGAGGGAATGGTTTTAAGCTCAAGGAGGGAAGGTTTAGTCTGGATGTCAGGGGGAAGTTCTTCACAGAGAGAGTGGTGAGGTGCTGGAACAGGCTGCCCAGAGAGGCTGTGGATGCTCTGTCCCTGGAGATGTTCAAGGCCAGGTTGGATGGGGCCCTGGGCAACCTGGTCTAGTACCAGATCTGGAGGTTGGTGGCCCTGTCTGTGGCAGGGGGGTGGGAACTTGATGATCCTTGGGTCCCTTCCAACCCAAGCCTTTCTATGATTCTATGATTATAGAAGAAGAATCAGGAAAACCCTGTGAAATTTTGAAATAGCATGATTAAGGAAAAAGAACAAATTGCATTGACCATAGCAAGCTCTAGACATTTTTATGATATAATATTGCTAATAACATCTGCCATCGCATTACAGCAGCTCTACTACACCTAAAATACTGTTCCATTCTTTCATTCCAAAATGCTGGAATAGCAGTCTTGTTTATTTTTCATTACATATATTGGTATGTCTCATCTGTCTAACAGATCTCTCCCGTAGTTGCGGTGTCTGTATGTGAATCTTTGTTCTGAGAGGACTTTTGTTTAAATGAAATGTCAAATGCCTTCAGTCAATACAATTCTTGGTCACTTACATATCCTTAAAAGGTAGCTGTCGTAGTCTAATAACAAGATGTAGCACTGCCTGAATTTTTAAAATAAACTGTTACTTCTGGAGCAGCTTGCCATGCTCTAAACTAGACTTTTCCAGGATCAACATCCATTTGCCTTTGTAATAATTTGCTTACAGTGCTCAGTGAGATTCTGCTAGAAGAAACCAAACAAAGAACTTAATCTCTGGCTCTGCTGTGTACACAAGTGAATTTATGTGTTTATTATGCTACTTGACAACAGACAATCCTGTAAAAATAGACTCAGTGTTATTCTTTAAGCATTGGTATAGCCACTACATACAACTCACGCCTTATGCAATTAAGCAATCTTCATGAATTTAGTTATAAAATGTAGGAGGAGTTTACTTACCTTTATCAGTCTGAGACTTTTTATTCAGGGTATTAAAAAGGCTGTTAGGTCACACAACACATTTCTGAAATGTTTTAAGTCATTTAAAAAAAAAAAAAGGAGCCACTACTTGACAGGGCAAAGTGGCATTGCTAGCTGCATTAAATAGATGAAGCAAATACATCCGTTTGAAAGATGACCAGATAGAAAATATATTCCAAAGAACAGAGTTGCAGCCAAACTGTGAATTGCCCCATTTTACTCACTTTAGTTCCACTGTTTTCATTAGTTTTGGAGAATCATATTCTTTAAATACTTATATTTTGGAGAAGTAAGACCATAGTTATGAGCACTGTTAATGGTCAGTGCATTGCATTTTTGTGTCTTCCAGACACCTACAACTTTCCCAGGAAAACATACAGTTTTCATGAACCCATGACTGTGTAGACAGACTTGAGCATATCTGAGAGTCTACTTTTGCATCTGCTCTAAATGCATACAGTCAGCACAATAGTCTGTATTACCAAAGGGGAGGAGGTAAGGGAGGGAAAAGTGGAATCAAATTTCCTGAAGCTATCAAACTTTTGAGTCTTATTTGCAGCTACAGTAGATGCACTTGCAGCATAACATCTTCCCTTACACTGGGGAGAATTAGTGGGCTATACATTAAAGAAGAAAGAAGCAATGCGTCTTGCAAAGTTCACATTAAATAGCATAGATTGTTCCAATTATGTCACAAGGATTCTGGCAAACCTTCATTTTCTTCCATCTGAAGTCTACTCATTGAAGTATATAGTGTTTCAGTGAAGAGAGAGAAAACAAGGAAAGTTGAAAAGTATGCAAGTATGACAGTTTTCAAACAGCACTGCTGAAAAAGGTATTGTGGTTGAAAACTTGTAACAGAAATAAGTTGAGGGAAACGACATATTTCTACACAGAGACGTATATCATCCAGTAAAAAGATTTGGTTTTGTACATGTAGAAAACTTGATATAGCTTTTGGTAACTTTTTTTTTCATATATAAAAGGGGTAATATTACCTATTTTTCTCAGGCAGTGTTTCACATGTTTATTCCCACTGTATTTTGTCTCTAAGTTTAATAGATCTTAGTAATACACTTGTCCTGCAGACAGTTACACTGAAAATGGGAGATGGCCTGAAGGTTGGAATTCTGGTATGTAGCCTCACAAATAAAATGGAGAATAAAGTGTAACTTCAGCGTACTGGATCTTTTGAGCAATAACTAGAGAGGTTCTTCTGGCATCTTCAGCTCTGCAGTATCATAGTACTTTAATGCAGTGTACATCAAATGGCTGAGCAAGGGCCTGCAGCTTAAACTGAGGGAAAAGAGAGAAATGTATGTGATGTGGAAGCAGGGTTGTGTAGCCTGGGAGGAATATAGGGCTGTTGTCTGCATGTGTAGAGATAGGATCAGGAAAGCCAAGGCACAGGTAGAGCTAAACTTGGCTTGGGATGTGAAAAATAACAAGAAGGGGTTCTACAGGTACATAGGCAAGAGAAGACAAGTCAAGGAGAGTGTTCCCCCTCTGGTAAATGAGGATGGAGAAGTGGCTTCCTCAGACATGGAAAAAGCTGAGGTGCTCAATAAGTGCTTTGCCTCGGTCTTCATTGGTGGTCAGGCTCCCCATGTCTGCCAGGACCCTGAACCTTGAGCTGTGGGTGAGAGGAGCGGATTTTGTCCCACTGTAACAGTGGAACAAGTTCGAGACCTCCTCATGAAACTGATTGTGTGGAAGTCCATGGGGCCGGATGATATCCATCCTAGGGTTCTGAGAGAGACGGCTGAGGTGGTTGCCGAGCCTTTCTCCATCATATTTGAAAAATCATGGCTGTCCGGTGAAGTCCCCGGTGACGGAGAAAGGGAAACATTACTCCCATTTTTAAGAAAGGAAGAAAGGATGACCCGGAGAACTACAGGCCAGTGAGCCTCACCTCTGTGCCTGGGAAGATCATGGAGCAGATCCTCCTAGAAGACATGTTAAGGCACATATGTGACAAGGAGGTGATCCGAGACAGCCAGCATGGCTTCACCAAGGGCAGATCTTACCTGACCAATCTGGTGGCCTTCTACGATGAAGTGACGGCATCGGTGGATGGGAGGAGGACGATGGATGTCATCTTTCTGGACTTCTCCAAAGCCTTTGAC